>NW_022589719.1:7728034-7784387 GCF_004348235.1 Phoca vitulina | reverse complement strand
GGAAGGAAGGAAGGAAGGAAGGAAGGAAGGAAGGAAGGAAGGAAGGATGCGAGGAAGGAAGGGAGGGAAGAAGGGAGGGAGGGAGGAATGAATCTGTATTGGTTATCTATTGTTGTGTAATGAATTACCCAAAAACCTAAGGGCTTAAAACACACACATTTATGATCTCACAGTTTCTGTGGATCTGAAACCCAAGCACTGCTTAGCTGAGTTTCTATTATGGACTGAACATTTTTGTGCCCCCCCCCCGACCCCAGATTCATATGTTGAAACCCTCCCCTAGGTGTGATGGTATTAGGAGGTAAGTGAGGCCTTTGGGAGGTGATTAGGATTAGATGAAGTCATGAGGGCAAGGCCTCAGGTCCTTTCCAGCTGTTGGTCAGAAGAATCAGCTCCTTGCCACTTGGGCCTCTCTAGGGGGCAGCTCACAACTTAGCAGCTGGCTTCCATTTCCTTGGACCAAGAGAAAGAGCGAGAGAGAACACCCAAGACAGAAGCCACAATTTTATAACTGAATCTTGGGAGTGACATGCCATTGCTTCTGCCATATACTATTGTTAAAAGCAAGTCAGTTGTCTGGCCCACAGTTAAGGGGATAGGGTTATGGTGAGCATGGATCCCAGGAGGTGGGGGTCACTAGAGTGCCTTCTTAGAAGTTAGACACACAAGTTCAAGAAATAGAATCAGCTTTCACAAAAAGAGGAGAAATTATAGCCAAAAAGTGTAGGAACTCCAAAATTAGTCCCTCCTGATTTCCAAATGATCAATTTGGAGAGGGCTGGGTCCCTTTTTAGGGACCACAGAGCCCATAAACAGGAGAATTCCAGAGCACACAACCAATTCCGTATCACAGGCAGCCCATCCACTGAGTCTGACTAGGTAACTGTGATAGGCAGAAGAAGGGCCCCCAAAAGTGTCCACATCTTCATCTGCAGAACCGGTGAATGTGTTACCTGACATGACAAAAGAGACTTTGAAGAAGTGACTAAGTTAAGCATTCTGAGACGGGGCTATTATCTTGGATTATCCAGGTGGACCCCAGTTGAATCACAAGGGTCCTCATAAGTGAGAGGGAGGCAGGAGGGTCAGAGAAAGAGACAATGTGACAGAAGCAGAGGTGAGAGTGATATGATCACTGGCTTTGAAGATGGAGGGGGAGCCAAGAACCAAGGAATGTGGGCAATCTTTAGAAGCTGGAAAAGGCAAGAACATGGATTTTCACCAAGACCCTCCAGAAGGATGACAGCCTTACTGCCCTTTCAATTGAGCTCAGTGAGAACCATGTTGGATTTGTGATCTTCAGAACTATAAGATAATAAATTTTGTTGTCTCAAGCCCCTTAAATTTGTAGTCATTTGCTACAGTAGTCATAGGAAATAAAAACCCAAGCCTGGTTCTTTTCTAATTCTTCTTGATTTTTACCGGCAATTTTTCTAATTGTAAATAATAACTATCTTCTTTTTTAACAATACTTTATTTTCCATTACACAAGTAATATCCAAATACACATAAAAATGAAAACATACATAAAAAGTGAAAACATAACACATACAGATGAAGTTTCTTATGATCACTTTCTCCAGGCTGTCCTTCCCCCAAGTAACCACTGTTGTCATCTTGGTGTATAGTCTTCTGCATTCATAGATAAAATACACAGCCATTCAATAATTAGCTCTTTCAGCAATATTTATTATGCCATTTCTATGTGCTAAGCACTATTGTAGGTGCTGAAAACATATCCTAAATCCCTGCCTTCCTAGAACTTACATATATAAAATATACACACTGGATGAGACAGACGGGACTCAAGGAGGTGATATGATCTGCTAGGTCAGCACTGTCCATCATGGTAGCCACTAGATGAATGTGGCTGTTGAGCACTTGCTAACTGAGATGTGTTGCAAGTTTAAGTATATATTGGAATTTAAAGACTCAGTACAAAAGAACAAAATATAAAATATCCCATTAATATTTTTTTACATTGATTACATGTTGCAATGATAAAATTTTGGATATCCAATGGGTTATATAAGTATATTTTTAAAATTAATTTTATGTGTTTCATTTTACTTTTTATTAACGTGACTACTAGAACATTTAAACTTACATATATGGCTTGTATTATTTTCCCACATTCCATTGTAGTGCCCAGAAATTAGAAGCACTAGCAGGTGGGGGTCCCATTCTTCACTTTGATTGGGCCCATCCAAGGGAAATTCCTTAGCAGGACTAGATTCATCATCAAATGTAGTCTCTCCTCCTCTACCTACAATACCCCCTTCCGGAGTACCAGCGTTCATGGCCCTGATCAACAAATGTCCGGGGCTTATCACTATTGTAGAATCTCAGCCCCAAACCCAAGCAATCTTCAGGTTTTCAGGGGCCATGTGCAATGCCTACATTCACAACTCCTTACCATTCTCTTTGACAATTTCATGAAGTAGAGCCTGCGGGCTGGGATTTCTCTGCCTCTTAAAACAATAAAAAATTAGCATTATCATTCTTTGAAATTCACAGAAAACATTTTCAAAGGTCATTTTTTTTCAACAACCCAGTGAAACAGGTAGAGAAGAAAAAAAAAAGAAGGCATTTAAAGAATAACATTTTCTTAAGCCTTTGGCACTTGCCAGTGCATTTCAGATCTTATTTGGCAGCAGATTATTGATTTAATCATTTTAAGATTCACACATTGATTTTTTCATGGTGCCCTGCAAAAGCATCATGACTTCCTAGCACTGGGACACCTGTACAGGTATGTGAACTTCTAACACAAACACACTCAGCCTCCTGGTGTTGGTTATGCTGCAAATCCACCTCAGTGACAATATTGGATTGTGGAGTTTTGCTACCCCCATTAACCATTAATGTGAGTTTGAACAATCTCTCTGGCCTTTCTCCTAGATTTCTGTGTTTTTAAAAATAAAGAAACTTTCAGCCATAACCCTCTGGTGTAGAGACTGTATGTACAGGTAATTACATGGGCTTCATTTAAGAAAGGAATAGCAGAGTGAGCATGATTAACATAATAAAATAAAATTAAGAAAAATAAAAAATAAAAAGAAACAGCTGCTCCCTTTATATTCTCAGTTCTTCTCATAATGTGAGTATCTTGCCTTGGTGAGTGTTGTTCTAACCAAGATGTATATTTTTCACCCATCCCTGTCTTCTTTATTACATACTACTATAGATTACCAAATACATTGTACATTTCTACAGACATACACAGGCATACATATGCAGGGTTGTATACAGCAAACCATGTGCCTTCTACATCAGTTATTTAAGGACTTTTTCAAGAGTACTTTGACTGCATGCAATTTTGCCTTAGGTGTCAACTTTAGAACCTAGTTTGACATAAATGTAATGCCACTGAGCTACTCTCCAGTATTCCCCATCCTAACACAGGCATAAGCACAGAACAAGAAATTGCATGATAAATGTCTTCTGAACACAAAATCTTCAGCCCACCTCTTATGCCAGTGCCCATCAGACCTTTGTTTGGTGCCTTTCAGCTGAGCCTAAGAAAACTACTTTCATTTTAGTATCTTCTGGGACCTCTGAGTTCTGGGATAAGTAATAAAAGTCATCCGAAACAGGGCCAAAGAGAACGAAAACAATGAATATTCTTTTGATACACTGGAAAATGAATTGATCCCCTATCTCTAGAGGAAAAACACATGATGTTTTCCATCTGGCAAGGCTGCGGAAGAATAACGTTGTGGAAACAAGAGTCTATTCACTGGAGGCATTGTGCCACGGTCCTGCAGCTAGGAGTGGGGACTTTGCCTCACTCCACCCACTTATGAATGCTCAAATGTGGAGTTCTGTTTACTGGCAAAAGTGTTTTCAAACTCCCTCTTCTTCACCCCCTGGAGTAATTTTTGTCTAATAAATGACTAAATGTCATTATGTTATCTCAAAGTTGGAAGGGTGATCATAGGTCTCATGGCCCTCAGGTCACACAGCCTCTAATGAAGAGCTAGCCACTGGGTCCTGGTTGGGATGCTTTGGGCTTCATGTAACATCATGCCCTGACTCAGGCCTAAATATTAGGGGAAATTGTCTCCTATAGCCAGAAACCCAGAGGAGAAAGATGCTAAGTCTCAGGCAGCTATAACATAGTTGAAAAATGTCATCAAAGACCAATCTTAAAAAAAAAAAATCCATCTTCCTTCCATCTCTCTGCTCTGTAGCAGCTTTTTTCTAAGGCTGATTCCCCTTGCGAACAGAACATGGCTGCCTCAGTTACAGATGCCACAATCAGGGTCCAGAGGCAGCAGAGGACTGTTTATTCTTGTACTCTTTCTTAAAAATGGGAAACATTTTCCCAGGCCTCTCCCCAACCCCAAGTAGGGCTCCCTCCTGGAGAACTAAACTATATGCCCACTCCAAAATCAATCACTGCCAAGGGGAGTGGAACTCCCATGATTGGCTTGACTGAGGCATATGGTTGTCCAGAGAGGATAAATCTCTGGAGGGAACAAAAAGAATGTTCTATTAGTAAGAACCAAAAGAAGAAATTCACCCATTCATGGAACACAGACAGTGGGATAGCCAGGTACTTAATATCATCATCATATACGATAGAGTTGAGCAGTTAATGGAGCTTTATATGGTATTGTGGACTGAATATTTGTGCCCATCTTCCCTCCCTCCACCCCAAATTCATATGTTGAAATCCTAATCCCTAATGTGATGGTATTAGGAGGTGGGGCCTTTGGAAGATGATTGGGTCATGAGGATGGAGTCCTCATGAATGGACTAGTGCCTTCATAAAAGAGACCCCAGAGAACAGTCTCACCCTTTCCACCATGTGAGGACACAGTAAGAAGACAACCGTCTGTAAACCAGAAAGCCAGTACCTTGATATTGGACTTCTAGCCTCTAGAACTATGAGAAAAAAAAATGTTCGTGTATTATATATGCTATGTTTATTATAGCAGCCCAAATGGACTAAGACATGTAGAACAATCAAAATCCTTTATTGGACTTTTCATCCTATTTCTCTCACTCTTAGATCTGAAATTATAGTCTCTCATCATTGTTATTATTTTCATCTAAAATTACTGAGTATTTAATATGTGCCAGACACTTTGCAAACCATTTTTCATGGATTCTCTCATTTAATTTTTTATAACAGCTCTGTGAAGTAGGTACTATTATCCTCATTTTACAGTTAAGCAAACTATGGCCAAGAAAGGTTAAGTAACTTGCCCAAATTTGTACAATTAGTAGAGGGACAAGGACTGGAGTCAGGTCACTAAAATTCCAAATGAATAGGCACTTATGAAACAGATGAGGCTCTATGCTAGGTGCTAGGAATAACAGATATAGTTCTTGCTTTTATGAAATCCACAATTCTAGTGGAAAAGAAAAACAGGAAAAAATAGATTACACAAATTCTACAAAATTTTGGTAGGTATTATAAAGGAAAAGGAATGAAGGAATGAAAGAGGGCCTCTATATATGCTGCAGTGGTCAGAAAAAGTCTTTCTGGAAGGTGACTTTATGCCGAATCCTGAGCAATGAATAAGAACTATGTAAAGGGAAGGAACGAAATATTCCAGGAAAAGGTTCTGAAGTTGAAAAGTTTGACACTTTTGACACATGAACAAAACCAGTGTTTGAGCAAAGTGAGGAAGGAGAGAGTGGCATCAGGGGTTCGAGAGAGGTAGGCAGGGACTAGATCACTTGAGCCTTGGAGGTCCCTTAAGAATGTTGAATTTTATTCTAGGTGCATTCTGACACTATTGAGGAATTATAACCAGACAACCAGTGTGATTAGATTTGACCTTAAAACCTAATCAATCAAACTACTGTTTGGAGAGTGAATGAGTTGGAGAAAGAGCAGATGTAAAGAGATCAATGGGGAAGCTATTGCAGCCACCAGGAAATCAGTGATGAAAGGTGGCCATGGAGATAGAGAAAAGAGGATTGATTCAAGAGACGTTCTACAGGTAGAAGAGGCAGAAGTTGCATGGAATTGAATATAATGATAAGGGGAAGGAAGGAATGGGAGATGATTCCAGTTTCTGGTTCCCAAGAGTGATGTTAAAGACAGAGGACACTTGGTTGGGGGAGGGGAGGCTGGGGGAACAGATGTAAGAAGATAAAAGTTTAGCTTGAGACATACTAAGTGTGAGATGTAAGGTGTTGACTAGGTTATTGCATATATGATCTGGAGCTGAAAAGTTTGCTGGAGATGTATGTTTGGGCATAGTTTGTGTATTGATGGCATTCAAAGCCATGAATGGACCTGGTTGTACCCAGGAAAATACTAAAGATAAGGAAAAACAAAGAGCCCAAAATACAAAGGGGATTAAATTGGAGCCATCAGAAAGCTAGGAAAAAAACTGTAAGAGTGAGGCATTAGCCAAGTCAAATACAGGAGTGTTTCAGGCAGGAGAGAGTGGCCAGTTACATTGCTTGTTGCTGCGGGTCAAGTATGACAAAGTCTGAAGTTATATATTGAAAGGACCCATCCATTGGCCAACACTTGGAATTTAAAATGACCCACATCAAGGCACATCGTTATGAAATTCCATTACATCCCAGACCAAAAATAAGATTCTAAAGTCCTTGGAAGAGGTCAGAGAGGGGCAATGAAAACAAGCCACATATAAAAAGTTGGATTCAAAATAACATAAGACTTCTCTAGAGTAGCATTAAAAGCTAAAATACAAATGGATAATGCCTTCAAAATTTCAAGGGAAAATGATTCCAACACAGAATTATATCATAGTCAAATAAAAGTAGAAGAAAAATCTGTTTAGACATGAAAGTTTATCTTTCATATATCCTTTTCCAGGGAGCTACTGAAGGATGTTCTCCTACAAAATGAGGGCATAATCAAAGCAAAAATCCAAGAAAAAGGATAAGAAAAAGGAGAGAAGTGAAGGCAATTCACAGAGGGTTGATAAAGAGAAGTTCCAGGATGACAGTTCTGCAGCGGATTTAGAGGGTATCCAATCCCAACTGAGTAGCAGGATTGAGGGCTCTAGGAGGTGTTGGGGGCGGGGGCAGTGGATAGACTATCTGGTGTGAGTTACCATATTGCATAAAGTTTTAGAAAGAAAGAAAATTTTAGACTGAATGAGTAACAAGATACACAGTAAATAACAAATGAAAAAAACAATTGTCCATTCCAATGTTAAAGGGTAATTTTCTTAAAATCCCCAAAAGACACAATTATGACTGGAATACAAATACAAAATGAACATGTGCCAAAGATTTTATTTAATTCATCGCTTTAGGAGAGAACCAGTAAAATGGCACAGCTGATACAAAGGATGAATTCAAAGAGCAGAATCAAAGATAAGGAAAAAGGAATTCTGAAATGAATTTACCAAGAGAAGCAAAATGATCTATTTATAGAGCAATAATCAATTGCATTCATTTTAGTTTTCTATTGCTATGTAACAAATCACCACAAATTTCACAGCTCAAAACAACACACATTTATGATCTCATGCAGTTCTGTAGGTCAGAACTCTGGGTGGGCTCAACTGAGTTCTCTGGTTAGTCTTACAAGGCCAAGATCAAGATGTTGGTTGGGTTGGACTTTTCTGTGGAGGCTCTAAGGAATCTGCTCCCAGGCTCATTCAGATTGCTGGCTAAATTTAATTCCATATGGCTGTAGAACTGAGGACCCCATTTCCTTGCTGGCTGTTAACAGGGATTGCTGTCAACAACTAGAAACCCTTCTCTGGTTCTTGCACATGTTCTTTGCACAGCTTCAAAGCCCTGCAATTGTATATCAAATCCTTCTGGTGTTTTGAATCTCTCCAACTTCCCCTTCTGCCACTAGCTGGAGAAAACCCTCTACCTTAAAGGCTCGTGAAATTAGGGCTCATGGGATTAGATTAGACTCAATAATCTCAAATAATCTCCCTTTGTCATGTAATATACCATAGTCACAGGAGTGATATCTCATCCACATGTTCTGCCCACACTCAAGGGGTGGAGGTTTTCTTAGGACATGGTCATTGGGAGATCATCTTAGAATCTGTTTACCACAGCGCTCCACCATATATAACCATTTGTGTTTCTATGCATAACAGTAATAGGCATTACTATTAGTTTTCTGCAATTTATAGAATTATAAAAAAAAAAGTTCAAAGACAATGAAAGGCAAAGACAACTTAGATAGATAAGCTTCATGCACTAATCTTGTTTTGCCCATTTCAAAGTCTTTCATAATTTCTTCTGACACCTATTATACAAGAAAAAATATAATTGTAACGCATACCTTATGGTCACTTTTGATCAATTTTTAAGTAGCCATTGGATATTCACGTAGCTAACACTTGCAATGTGACTATATCAGTGACTACTTGTTAGTTTAACTTGGTTTTTCAGAATAACCAAGGACTTGCAAAGACTGAGTATAATGCCTATAACAGACATTTGTTGTGTTTTCCTACTTTCCTATTTTTCCTTCAAGTAGGAAAAATAAAAAGTAAAATATGCCTTTCTTCTAGTACTGGCACCCTGATTTTCTGTTGGAGGGCCACTCCTTTTTCATTAAGGTGAGTGGCACATGACCTAGACAAACGTGTACATGCTAAGGATGAAATACTGTCATAGCACAGATAAAGGATCAATCCACTCAGAATGACAAAGGCAGAAAGACCTTGACACTGGGTGACAAGAGAGTTTGATTTTGAAGGACCATGAAAATGATAATACCTAACATTTATTCTGTAGCTGTCACATATCAGGCACTACTTTTCACACTCTTCAAGCATTATCTCATTTAATTCTTACAATCCCGAAAAGTAGAATTGGTTTTGCTTCACTTTACAGATGTGGAAACTGAGGCACAAATATGTAATTTGCCCAATGTTGCACAGCTGACAGGTGATAGAGACTATTCTCTCATGCTATACCATACTTATTTTCAGAAAATAAAATCAGCTACAGAAAAATAATCACTCACAGAATAAAATAAATCATTTTCTTACACTGAGAATGACCAAAGAGTTTCCAAGGTCCTCCAACCTCCAGGAGAAGCCCCTAAATCTTGGATACAATGGGCTTCTACTCTGTTGAAGATTCAAAGTTGAGTGTGTATCAGGAGCACCTGGAAGGCTTCTGATTGCTGGGTCCCACCCTCAGAGTTTCTGATTCAGTAGGTTTAAGGAGAGAATCCAAGAATTTGTATTTCTAACAAATTCTTAGGTGATGTTGCTGTTGCTGGTTAGGGACACACATTTGAAAACAACTGACCTAGGGTATGAGTAATAGCAGTATAGGCAATCTGGGCTGGGTCCCCACTCACCTCTTTCTTTGCTTCCAAACCTAAAGAACAACCACAGTGACAAACTGGTGTGGTTATTGGCAGATCACCCAGGGACAGAACCACCAAGTGGAGAAGCTGGCTTGGGGAAGATCTCACCAGAGCTGATGGAGAGAAATTCAATATCTGTTTGAAGTGAAATTAAGTTGGGTCTTGCCTCTCTATCAGGAGGGAGGAAAAAGCTAATAACATGGAAAAAAATATGTACTTTTTTGCAACCGTGAATTGATTCCTTGTTATCACCAGAAAGTCATCCTTAATAACCATGATGCTTTGTATTTCTATGGCAGTCTTTCCTAAAGAATTTTAAAGTTACTAACAGAGCCCATTAACCTTCCAAAACTGTTAAAAGGCTTCTGGGTGTTGTTTGATTTGTCTTTCAAAAAAACGAACCATATGAAAACTTGGTTTTTCTCCTAGGTTCTACAAGAAAGGAAACTTTTTAGGATATCTCATATGTTGTGTGCTTCCTGATGCTTTCAAATGGTCCAGCTTGAAACCTTATAAATCCTATCTTGCAGATCTTAATTTGAAATATTTATTTCAAATTTTTTTTCTCCATGACTTGAAATTTTATTTCTTCACATCTCTAGTTTGTAATTCAGCCCACTGAATGCATACTAAAACTGTGTGTTTAAAAGAAAAAGCTATATTTAGGGGTTAAAAAAACCTTAGCATCTATTGGACTATTGGTTGTAGACTAAGAAGGGAATGTTCATCAAAAGCTGCCAACTTCATCCTCTTTGGAAAAGTTTGAACTATAATATTTCAAAATTCAAGGGTGGTGAGTGTAGACAGAGTGAGAAAAGACCCAGCACTCCAGTTGGCTAGAGAATAAAATCCATGCAATACAGAGCAATTCCTTATGACAAGTTGTAAAAATAATACAATGGATCAAATGCTTTGCATCACAGGGTTTATTCACACCCTCAGGGGAAATTGCCAAAATTACTTAAAAATATGGTAAATCAAAGTTGGTTATCCATCAGCCTTACAAACATGTCTTTCACCGCTTCTAATCTCATACAGATGTGACAAGACTATTGACGATTGGGTCCGACACACTTAGACCTTGCTTTAAAAGAAAGCAGAATTATAAATTTTTTTGAATTTCTGCCACCTACTGGCAACTCAAAGTGCTAGAATTGAGCACAGGGTAATAACACTTCCTGTTTGAGGCTGGTTATGGTCTTCCTCTGGAGGATAGTTAATTAGCACATGCTTTAACTGCTCTTCAGCACATGTAGTTGATTTAGTGAGAAAACAGGGTAGACTGAGTTGTTGGGGGCTAACTTCCAGGCCCCAGAGCAACCCTTAACCATCCCTGCCTGGTGGACCTGATTACAAAGTAAACTTAGCACTTTTGGATTTCTTTCCCTCATGGTGTGAATCATAAGGCTTCAGTGCTGGTGAGTTGGTGCTCAGATGGCGCTGCTGTTTGCACATGGGTCGCATAACCCTTAGTGGAGAGGCTCGTGCGTTACTAGGTGTAATTCTAGAAGGCAAATAATATGTGTTTGTGGACTGCGAGAAATGAATCTGAATATTGATTGTATGGCATCTGGAATACATTCTGTAAAGTTCTTAGGGGGAGAATGTGTAATGGTTTGGGATTGCCACCCCGTTGCATAGAGCCAGGATAGCGGGGGAAGATCTTTCAGTTTGAATCATCATCTAGTTTCTGATGCTAATTTTGACAGCCTAAACCTAGGTTCTTGGATAATCTCCTCAAATCCATTCTTTAACAAAATAACCTACATGCAGCACCCTCTTTGTCTCAACTTTGTAATTCCTGTGGTCCTGTTTTGTCATTTTAGGTGTGCCAAACTTCACTTCAAAGAGTTTATTTCATTCCAAGGGGCACCCAGAAAAGGATCAAAGACTTCACTTTATTTTGCAAAGCCCAAGCTGGAGAGTTTATTACACTGAGTCAATCTCCCTTTGAAGATTGCTATCTGTGAGTGTGAAACTTGAGTCCCAGGAGAGGCAGATGAGAAAAACTTTGGGGCAGCCACCAGACAGGAAGGTGTCATTTATACCACGATGGGAAAGCAGAGTCAGGGATGCTGGAGAAGATCAAAAATTTGAAGGTACGTTGGACATATGGCAAAGAGTAGCGACCATCTGGAAAAGTGGCTATTGTAATGGAGCAAGCAACAATCAAAAAAGAGAGGTGAAATTAAAAAAGAAATTAAAGGCCAAGAAATACATTGAGTGATATACCAGTGAGCATGTTTGAAAAATAAGGGCTGTTGACGATGGTGAAAGTCCCAGCTCTCTGGTCCAGCTATATTAAATTTCTTTCCATTCTGCAAGCACGATTTGCTGTCTCCAGCCTCTATGCCTTCGTGGATGGCCTTCTCTCTGCGGGAATATTGTTCTCCCCCTGACCTCCCAGCATTTTCTTTTCACTAAACCAACTCCTCCTATGTATTGTTCAGGTCTCAGCTTAAGTCTCTCTTCCTCTGAAAGTCCAAGGAAGTCCCTTCTAGACCTAAGTGAGTTCCTCTAGCTCTCACAGGGGAGCACTCCCTTTACCAGAGGACTTCTCACACTTCCTCTTCTGTGAAGTTTTCATTCCACCCCCCCCCCCCCCGAGCTCCATGCTCAATCACAGTGGGAGCTTGTCGTCTATCTTGCTTCCACCACGACCACTACCTCGGCACCCAGCACAATACCGACCACATGATATGTTGTTCATTCTCATTGCTGGAATGAAGAACAATTAAAAATAGCTTGAGGGGCCCAGCTGAGCTATCCACTTTGAAAGAACATCCTGTCAGTTTGCCATCTCCCTGCACAACTCTCTCCACTGAGTGATCCTCCGGAGCTGAGGACTGACACCATGTTGGTACCTCACAGTTTGTAACTGCAGTAGGAGACAAGGGCAAAGACGCTGGTGATTGAACAAATCATAACCCTTCCCTCTTCCTTCAGGCCAGAACAAGGACATAGCCTCAAATAAGGCAAACTTTACCGTCTTCTTTGCATATGTCTGGAAACATACGGAATCAAATCCTACCACTGTATTAATGGAGTTGTTTGAGAGTGGCTGCCAGTATCTCCCCCAGGGAATGGACCCTGTGTGCAAGCAAAATATCTTCATAGAACCCCAACAGAGTAAATTAATAGCTATTTTGCTAGAATAGCTTTAAACTGAAAACTCAGATCAGATCATGTACTGATCTTAAAGTTCACAAGAGGACAGCAAGGAGAAGCACTGGTGTTTTGCTGGGTGTTGACGCTGCTACAGGACACATGTGCATCTTTCTGTCAATTGCAGTTTTAAAAATAGTTTAGAATATATTTCAAAATTAAATATTTCCTGAACTTTGGAGAACCTCTGAGTACTTCTGCAGTATAGATTTGAAAAATACCTCTGTGCCAGGCACGATTCTAAACATTTCACCCAGGGGCGCCTGGGTGGCTCAGTCATTAAGCGTCTGCCATCAGCTCAGGTCATGATCTCAGGGTCCTGAGATCGAGCCCCACATCGGGCTCCCTGCTCAGCAGGGAGTCTGTTTCCCCCTCTCATTCTCCCTCTGCGTTCTCTCTCTCTCTCTCTCAAACAAATAAATAAAATCTTCAAAAAAATTTTTAAAAATAATAAAAAATAATAAATGTTTCACCCATATCAACTCTTCTACCCTCCGGAACAACCCCACGAGGCAGATACTAGTATCCTGATTTTATAGACAAGGACGTGTCTATTATGTGCCAGGCACTGGTTTCAGGCAGGAGGCACACCACAGTGAAGAAAATAGGCAAAATCCTTCTGTGAAGCTTCTATCGTGGCAGAGCTTCCATTCCCACACAGTCACTCTTGCCTACCACCCTGCTGCAGCTCCCCTCTCCTGCTGGTTATCCTGGGCTCTGTGGGAAGAGGGCAGCATGCTAAGAAAGCCAGAGTCAGGAACAGACTCATGGGCAGATGCCAGAAAGGTGAGTAGGAGTTGGCAAGGAAGGTGTGGGGCAAGGGTACCGCAGGCGTAGGGGACAGGTGGGAAACCATGGGGCCCAGAGCATCACAGAGTCCTTACCACCCTCCCCACCATTGTCCTCGCCCAGCAAAGGGGTCAAAGTCATGCCTAAAGTGGCTGCAGGTGAGCTTTCTATTCTATAGAGGTTAATCCTACACTGGCCTTGACTTTCCTTCTTGGTATTTTTCAGTTGCCCACCATTGTCCCCTGCCTTGCTTCCTACGTCCTGCCTGCTCCACTCTGGTATCCACCTAAATCAGTTTCAACTTTTGGTCCTCTTCCTTCCTTCCCCAGCTCCTCCTCTTTTTTTTTTTTTTTTTTCTTGTTAAGTTCCATCAGTTTAATAACAATTTTAAAAAAAACTCAAAATGGGAACTGAGGGGCCAGGGAGGCAGACCCTGGGCCAGGTGCACAAGGAGCCCTGTTCATGGCCCAGGCCTGGCTCAGGGCACCCTGGTATTTGCTGTTGCTACCAGTTCTGAGGAAGGGTAGGGACAGCGATGGTCCTGGGGGAGCCGCCAGTCCACTCGGTCACTCTTCTTTCTTCTGGGGTGTGCTCAGTTCTGCATGCCCCAGGTCTTGTTCAGCAGTCCAAGGAACCCAAGTGGGTTTATAACTGTCACCTAGCAGCTCCTTGACCCTGGCAGACCTGATATCATCACTCTCCACATCCAAGAGTTCATCCCCATCAATCCTCAATTCTGGGATCTCTTCCTGGAAGTTGTAGAGGCGAGTTAGCTGTCCCAGAATTCACTCCTCCAGGTCGAGGCGCTTCCCTAGCTCCTTGTGGTCTTATTTTACAGTGACCTTCCCTTGGTGCCTCACTGGGCTCTCCTGGTCCGCAGCCCTGGGCCCTCACCTGCAGCCCCAGGTGTGCCCTGAAGGTAGACATGGTGCCCTGTGTCACCAATGCCTGGCCTAGCATTGTAGTATTATTTAATTTTTTTATAAAAATTTTTTATGTTTTTAGGCCTCTTTCATAAGGGCATTAATCTAATCACCTCCCCCAAATCCCACTTCCTAATGCCACCACATTGGTCATTAGGATTTCAACATATGAAATTGGAGGGGACGTGGACAGTCAGAGCACAGCAGGGAGCATTTCCCTTTGTGGTAGTACCTAGCTACTATTTTTTTGTACGTGAAAGCATTTTCTTTCCAATGAGACAGTGCGAGCCATGGCTTTATATAAACAAAGCACGATATGGTGCGCTGTTTCTAGCCAAAGGCTGACACAGATTTCATCTCTCATGGTTTGTAAAGGCTGCCTGGATTCTCAGGGAAACAGGAGGCCTTCAACAATTAATAATATCTGTCATAGATGTGATCATAGGGAGAGGTGATATATGGACATATACTTCGCTCTCCCAGGCCCGTTTTTGTCCCATGGATAAGATCTCTTGTATCTAAGCACGAAACAAATGATGTTCCTGCTCTCCAGCATGAGCTGAAATTTGGCATTTCTAACTCATCCATGGTAGTAGTAGTTTCTCATATTCTTAGTTCCTGCTGTGAAAATTGACCAGGATGTCTGTCATTCTTTCATTCAACATTATCCACAGCAGACCCTGTTCTAAGTGCTGGAGCTGTGCCACCCCTGCCCCCAAAGAGCTGAAAGACTGATAGAAAATATAAGCATGTTTTAGACCTATCCCAGCCAGCAGCGTGGAGGGGGCTAGGGTGGATGTACGTTGAGGTGCGGTGGCGCCATGGTGGATAAATGTCATAGGAGAGAGGGAAGATGGAAACCTTCAAGCAAAGACCTGGGTTTAAACCTCTAAACTGGCTCTTGAGGCACTGACTGAAGGAAGGGACAATTCGCCCACTATGGATCAGAAGGAACCGTATGTGACTCAGTGGCTCTCCACCTTCGGCTCCAGGTCCCAAAGGAAGCCTGGGCTGTCTGGCTGATTTTGCAGTGAGCCTGGTAAAAATTTAGCATTTTGCTCACTCCCTGTCCTCTGAGCAGAGCTCCGGAAGCAGGATCAATAGGGAAACACTGTCAGCAGCTAGAGGATGCCATAAATCTTTTCAACCCTCAGTCAGAACCACTTGGGAGGGGACGGACTGAGGTTCCTGGGAGGAGCTAAGGCAAAGCTTTGGGGTTCCATTCCAATGAGCACTTTCTGCAGATGGAGGGTGAGGGCAGGAGGCTGGTGTTGGTGATTCTCTATCCAGACCATGTGGTGAAAACTAATGCCCTAACAGACAGTTATAAAAATGCCTCTTTCACTCAGCAGGTATTTGCCAAGCACATTCTGTGTATATGTGAAGATGCTAGGTACTACCACAAAGGGAAATGCTCCCTGTTGTGCTCTGACTGTCCACGTCCCCTCCAATTTCATATGTTGAAATCCTAATGACCAATGTGGTGGCATTAGGAAGTGGGATTTGGGGGAGGTGATTAGATTAATGCCCTTATGAAAGAGGCCTAAGAGCGCTCCTTGCCCCTTCTGCCATGTGAGGATGCACATAGAAGTCTGTGACCCCGAAAGGGCCCTCCCCACACGACCTAGTCTGTGG
The DNA here is from genome assembly GCF_004348235.1 of Phoca vitulina. Taxonomy (NCBI): domain Eukaryota; kingdom Metazoa; phylum Chordata; class Mammalia; order Carnivora; family Phocidae; genus Phoca; species Phoca vitulina. Next base: position 7,768,586 of record NW_022589719.1, on the reverse strand, counting down.
GGTTTTGTTATAGCAGCCCGAACTAAGACACACCCCACCACCCACCCACCCGAACGCACTGATGTGGTGGCAAGGGTTCAAGCCATGGAGCAGAATACAATCTGGGGTAGAGCTCAGCCTGCACCTCAAAAGCTGTGTGATCTTAGGCATCTTTCGGGCACTGCTCAAGCTTCTGTTTCCTCATCCGGAAAATAAGCATAATAATAGTACCTACATCATCGAATGTATATTAGGAGGTAAAGAAGCTTAGCCAAGCGTTTAGGAAGATAAATAATGTTAGTTGCAAATAACTTTGAGGGGGTGGTGGGTAAGGTGGGGGATGTGGGTTTCAGGGTCACCCTGGAGGCCAAGAGTAGATTGCAGAATGAAAAGTACCAGCCTTGCCTGAAAGACTGTCTTAGAGCTGAAAGTTGATCCACACTCATGGTAAGATTGGAAAGCAGTGGTGTGGTTAATATCTGCTGCTCCTTGTTCATTCATTCAGCAGACATTCAGTGAGCTGGAGTGAGCCAGGCACTCTGCTAGGTCCTGGTAATACAGAGATGACCAAGCATTTCCCACCGTGACTTAAGTTCTGTGAGAGCAAGGACCATGTCGGAGCTGTACAATGTTGTAGCTCTAGCACCCAGTAGAGCTACGTGGAATTAGATTAGTAGGCATTGAGTAATTATTTTTGAATGAGGAAAGTAGGTGTTTGATATATTTTTTTAAAGATTTTATTTATTTATTTGAGAGAGAGAAACAAAGAGAGCACAAGCAGGGAGGAGGGGCAGGCGGAGAGGGAGAAGCAGACTCCGAGCTGAGCAGGGAGCCCCAGGTGGAGCTCCACCCCAGGACCCTGAGATCATGACCCAAGCCAAAGGCAGATGCTTAACCAACTGAGCCACCCAGGCGTCCCTTGAAAATTATTTTTTTTATTTTTTTTAAAGATACTTTTTATTTATTTATTTGACAGAGAGGTAGCACAAGTAGGCAGAGCGGCAGGCAGAGGGAAAGGGAGAAGCAGGCTCCCCACTGAGCAGGGAGCCTGATGAGGGGCTCGATCCCAGGACCCTGGGATCATGACCTGAGCAGAAGGCAGCTGCTTAACCAACTGAGCCACCCAGGTGCCCCAAAAATTATTTTTAATGCAAAGAGGAAATCATAAAAAATAATAACTATCTGAAACTCTGTGTGTCTGAATTTGGCTATATATTGGTCAAATGGCTCTCTTGAACCACTGTGCTGGTTGCCACCCCCATCACTCCCACCAGCAGTGGATAAGGGCAATTATATTCCTCATCTCCACCTACTTGGCACTTTCCAGTTGTCTAATTATGGCCAGTCTAAAATAAGTGATAACTCATTTGTTTTGATTCACATTTTTCTGATTACTAATACATTTGAGCAAAACTTCATATGCTTGCTAGTCCTTTGGGTTTTTGTCTTCTGGAAATTGCTTGTTCTGGAGCATTTAGGTGGCTCCATTGGTTAAGCTTCTGCCTTTGGCTCAGGTCATGATCTCAGGGTCCTGGGATCGACTCCCACGTCAGGCTCCCTGCTCATTGGGGAGTCTGCTTCTCTCTCTCCCTCTGCCCCTCCCCCCGCTTGTGCTTTCTCTCACTCTCTCTCAAATAAATAAATAAAATCTTAAAAAAAAAAAAAAGAGGAATTGCTTGTTCTTGTCCTTTGCCCAGTTTGGCTCCTGGGCCTATGTTCCAAAAACATTCTTTTTTTTTTAAGATTTTACTTATTTATTTATTTGAGAAATAGAGAGAGAGAGAGCAGGAGCAGGGGAGGGGCAGAGGGAGAGAGAGAAGCAGATTCCCCACTGGACAGTGAGCCTGACGTGTGGCTCGATCTCGGGACTCCCGTATCATGACCTGAGCCAAAGGCAGAGGTTTAACCCACTGAGCCACCTAGTCACCACTTTTCCAAAAACATTCTTAAATGTACCAAAAGGAGCAGTGCACAAAAGTAATCATTGCTTTTATTTGATGCCAGGAGTTGGAGACGGTGGGAAGGCCCTTCACTCAGAGAGTTAATTGTTCAAGGTGAACGATGAATGAATGAATATCCTGAGGTGCTATGTGACAATTCTAAGTGATTATTAACTAGATATATGGGTAGCAGCACAGATTCTTAGAAACATAGAGATGGGTGATAAAAGAAACAAAATGAGATCTATAAAATGATGTATGATATTGTGATTTATAATATGTATTTGGTCATTTAGATAACCAACATATATTTTCCATATGTATTTGGTCATGGTACTTGGCACACAGCTTCTAAAACCCTTGGAATTTCCTGTAATAAGGATAAAACTGTGTCTTTTGCTATGTTAACAAAGGTGAATTTTGGACCCCACCCAAGGGCACGGGAGGACCAACCATGTGAATAGAGGGTTAGAACTTTCAGTCCCACCCTAACCTCTAGGGAAGGAAGAGGGGCTAGAGTTTCAATCAACCAATGGCCAATGACTTAGTCAATCATGACCATGCAAGGAAGCCTCCATAAAAACCCAAGAGATCTGGGTTCTGAGAGCTTCCAGGTTAGTGAACACATGGAGCCTGGGGAGAGTGGAATGCCTGGAGAGGGCATGGAAACTCTGCACCCTTTCCCCATACCTTGCCCTATGCATCTCTTCATCTGGCTGTTGATTCACAGCCTTTATCATATCCTTTAATGAACTGGTAAACATAAGTAAGTGTTTCTCTGAGTTCTGTGAGCCACTCTAACAAATTAATTGAACCTAAGGAGGTCATTAGACACTCCAATCTGTATGTAGCCAGTTGGTCAGATGCACAGGTAATGCCAAGGCCTTGCAGCTGACCTCTTAAGTGGGGTAGGGGGCAGTCTTGTAGGACTGAACCCTTAACCTGTGGAATCTGATGTTGATGTCAGAGGATTGCTTGGTGTTGAGTGGGTACAATCCTACCCCCATGTTGGAACTGGGTCTGGGAACCCTAAAAGACAATGCTATTCATATGTAACTTACAACTCCATGCATATGAAACACCTGCGTGTGTGAGTATGTGTGTGTATTTTCTAAAAAACACATTAAAGTAGTTGTCAGAAGTGGTGGTGGTGGCAGAGAACAGGGGTGAAGAACCAGGATCAAAAAGAATAAAGAATAAATAAGAAAATGGGCCTTGGTGATGATAATATTTCAAGAACAAAGGAGTAGAAGTAATTCAATCCTGTGTACCTGAGATCAGGTAATCAAAAATCAAAAATAGTAACTAATAGCCATAAATAAAATGCTTTCTCTCTCTATGATTCTTTGAATCTTTCAAAGCATTTCACAGCTATTTCATTTGATACCAATAACAAGTAGCCCTGGAGGGAAGACACTCCTCTCCCCAATGTTGAGAGAAAAAAGTCTAGACATGGAGAGATGAATTGTCCCTGAGAAGACACTAGGACCCAGAAATTCCCACTCTGAACCTGCCTTCTTTCTACTACAATGGATTGGTCAGACACTGTCACTAGGCTCCCTGAAGGCTGGTGAAATTTGAACCAAGCCCTTCATTTATCATTCTTCACATCCCTTCCTGCCGGGTAAAAACCCATGTGCTTTAGAGGGCTTCCCACTTCCCTACTACATCTCGGCTATTAACGCTGTTTCACACATAGGGCTCCCATTGACCCTGGCTCTCTCCCTAATTGAACCCAAAGACTAAAACATCCTTTACAATAAGCACTTCTTTGTAATAGACAGATTTCCTGGACCCATAAAACAGCTTTTAGAAAGGGCGAGCTGTATTTAAGGAAGACATTAATATAGTGCCACAAAATGAGGTTTGCTGACATATGACTCTCTGAATAATTTACTTTAAATAAATTAACACTAGAATTTACATTTACCTTTGAAAGTCCAATTTACTGGAGACACTAAGGATGTGGTCCCCAGAGAACGGGAATAACAAAAACCACCAGCCTTCGTTTGACTGCCTTGCTAAGAACCGTAGTGGATGAAAAGGCTACTTTTTCTGGAGAAATCTCCCTGCAGTCCACTTTCAGACTGTCCACTGGCAGGGCCCTCCCATTTCCCCAGCAGTCCTTCTGTTCACCAACAGAATGAGTTTAGCACCCAGATGGGGGCAAGGGAGAGAAGATAGCATGGAGGAAAGAAAATCAAGTATAATTTAAAAAGTTAATACTAATTAGTATAATTAGCTACAATATAGCTAGAAGTTATTGCTAAATTATTTGCATATGTTATCTCATTTAATCCTCATTAAAAACTCTATGAAGTAGGATCTTATATTAACCCATTTCGACAGATAAGAAGACTCTGACTTAAATAGTTCACTTGCTCAAGATCACATAGCCAGTAAGTTGTAGACCTAGTATTCTAATGCAAGGATTCTTAAGTTAGAGTCCACACTTAGATTTTTCTTTTAAATAATTATCAAAGAATCAATACTTTAGATATTCAAAGTTACATGATCATTATGAAAAATTGGAAAAAGAAAAAATATAGAAAAAAACAGGAAAAAAAATCACCTTCTCTTAGTTCTTAGGTTTAATTATTACCCCAGGACACACGAGATTGATTATTTGGACATATTCTTTCCGTGTGAGAAGACTTCATTTCTGTTTTTCAGAGACTGAGAATATTTCTCCGTGCTTTCGGGGCTAGGGTGGGTCGGGCAGGCCTGCTACAGAGTAGAAAGGGAAAGCAGGGACCTTTTGGCCCATTAAAATGAGTGCATGATTTATCTGTCCTTTCCAATTGGCGGCTGACCAAAGAGGCTGATGGGCATAGCAGGTTTCCTGGGCACGTGTGGCTCCAGCATATGGAACCGCGGTGCTACCTGGGCTGGTAATGACGTCTCCCCCTCATTGCTCAAGGCATGGAATAGCATAAGAACCAGGGGCAAGGAAGCCGCTCCAATCGCTGGCTGGGGCTTGGTCCCCATAGGTGGCCGATTTACCCTTCGTGGCCTCTCGCCACCAAGAGCCCCCAGCCAGCCCTTTGCGGGCTGTGCCAGAGAGCTCCGTATCTGACACCCTCTACGCTCTAAAGTACAGGATCCAACAGCAGGGAATTAGGCTGAAGAGCTCGAGCTTTGAAATCACAGCTGGGGTCAGATTCTGGCCTTCCCACATTTGAACAGTGTGAATCCCGGCAGATTATGCAACCTGCTAAATTTCCGGTTCCCCAGCTATAAAATTAGGCAGTTGAGTGCCGCGCAGTTCAGTGCTCGGGCATCTGAATCAGGCTCAAGGGGACCGAATCCTATTTCTATTAGGTACCAGCTGGGTGGCGGTGAGAAGGCTCCTTAGCCTCTCTGGGTCTTCGTTTATCATATATTAAATAGGAATAATGGCAAAGTGAGGATGAAATGAGACTTTACATGTGAAGTGCCCAGTGTAAATAAATACTTGGGAAATATTAGTTGTTTTTACTACTATTAAAATAGGGTAATTAGAGCCTTAGCTCATAATATTTCTGTGAGGATTAATTGAAATAATGTAAGTAAAGCACCTTAAAAGACGTCTTCTGTTGGAAGTTTGGTTCCTTGGTAAACATCTGAAAGTCATCCTGAGTTCTTTTTTTTTTTTTCCTCCTAACATCATTCTACCAGCAAATATTGTCAGCACTACTGTCAAGAAATTTCCAGAGCTACTTCTCACATCCTCCCCGGCTACACCCTACTCCAAACTACCATCAGTCTCACCAGAATTATGCCCAATGCAGCCTTCTAGTTGGTTGTCTGACTTCTGGTCTTGCCCCATACAGCGTATTATCATTCTAGCAGCCTTTAGTTAAAGGTTCTTATTTAAGATTTTTAATCTAGTTTTTAAAAAAAAATTGAGATATAATTGACATATAACATTATATTGATTTCAGGTCTACAACATAATGATTCGATATCTATACATATTGTGAAATGACCACCACAATAAGTTTAGTTAATATCCATAGTTTTTTTTTTATTGTGAAATACTGACTTTCAGAAAAGTTCCACACCTAGTAGAGACAATTTGTGTATATCCTTTACCCAACTTCCCCCAATGTTAACAATTACATACCATAGTACAATAGTCAAAACCGGGACATTAACAAGGCTATTAACTACAGATTGTATTCAAATTTCCCCTTTTTGTCCCAGGTTTTTTCTTTCCTCTTGATGGATGCAATCCAGAATCCCACATTACCTAATGTTGTCTCTTTAGTATCCTGTGATCTGTGACAATTTCTTCATTTCTCCTTGACCTTAATGATCTTTTGATGAGTACTGATCAGTTATTTTGTTGAATGTCTACCAATTTGGGTTTACCTGGTGTTTTCTCATGATGAGATTAAGAGTATACATTTTTTAAAAAGATTTATTTATTTATTCTAGAGACTAGAGAGAGAGAGAGAGAGAGAATGAGTGGGAGGGGCAGAAGGAGAGGGAGAGAGAATCTCAAGCAGACTCCAAGCTGAGTAGGGAGCCTGACACGGGGCTCGATCTCATGACTCTGAGATCACAGCCTGAGCCGAAACCAAGAGTCTAACGTTTAACCGACTGCGCTACCCAGGTGCCCCAAGATTATACATTTTAATAAGCACACCAAAGAAATGTGTTCTCAGTGCACCATACTCAGGCTACATATGATGTTGATGTAAGATGTTGTATGATATTGACATCTTATTGGTGATGTTAATCTTAACCACTTGATTTCAAGTGGCATGTATTGGGTTTCTCCACTATCATGTTATTGTTGTTTCCTTTGTAATTAGTTAATATTTTGGAGGCTATACCTCAAAACTGTGCTAATATTCTATTCTGTTCAAATTTTCACCCTCCAATTTGAGCATTTACTGGTGGAACTTGCCTGCAGCAACTATTAATACGGTATACTAATAGTGAATTTATGTTTCCTTCATTGATTCTACATTTATTAATTTGAATTCTTCTGTCTCTCCTCCCCCCTTTACTTATTTAATGAATTATGTATTTATATCACTATTTTTATTTTATTCTATGGATTTAATCTAATTCTATCACTATTTATTTTACCTATCAAATTGTCCTAGATTTGACCTTTAAATTGATTCCTGTCTCCTTTCAACAGACCCCCCAATTTTTTTCAGACAGGCACTTCCTTTATTGCTAGCACCAAAAGATATTCCATCTTGTATTTTTCCTGCCATAATCCTGGAAATAACAACTTTCTTAAGGAGCCTTGGTTTCTTTCATTGGGAAATGATATTTAGAAGCTGAGATCTAGGTGCTAAATGTACCTGCTAGTAGGAGATGTCATTGCTCCTGGGCCCCATCAGCAGACAGAACTAGGATTTATATGTATGCATGCTGACCCATACACAGCAGTCTTTAGAGGGTAAGTCAGTTCAAGTCATTCCTCTGGTCCAAACCTTCCTTTGACTTCTCATTTCACTCACCCCATACAATAGCTTACAAGACTTTGCTTGATCTGGGCCCCCACTTCCTCTCTGACCCAATTTCCTTCTACTCTGCCTCACTCTAGACACATTGGTTTCTTTGCTATTCCTCCAGTGCCAAGCATAGTCTCACCTCACAACCTTTGCATTTATTCCCCCAGCTGGAACCCTCTTCACCTAAATGGCTCCCTTAAATTAGGTCCTTGCTTAGGTGTCTCCTAATGAGGGATGATTTTCCTCACCAGCCAATCTAAAATAACAAGTTCTCCCCCTCCCTACTCCAGTATTCCCTATACTCCTTATCTTGCTTCAGTTTTCTTCCTGCACTTAACATCTAACATCTGCATCATTTTCTTTCTGCACATCAACATCTAACATACTACAATTTCACTAGTTTACTGGTTTTTGTCTGTCTCTCTGTTAGAATGAAAGCTCTGTCTGTTTTGTTCACTCCTACATCCCTGGTACACAGAAAAATGCCTAGCACATAGTGGACACTCAATAAATATTTGTTTAATAAATGGATAATTAAATAAAGAAAGGATATGAACTTTGGAATCAGAAAAAAAAATTGATGCCTCAAATCCCACCTCCATTATAAAAACCAGCTGAGGGAAACCAAACAAGTTTTAAAAGGGCTCTACCCTTCAGTTTTATCATCTGGAGAAAATAATACTTAGCTCATAAAGGGTTATTGTGAGAATTAAATAAGATAATGTGAAGCGATCTTTATTGAATGAATGAATGTGTTAAATGCTTGCTAAATAATATGCAGTAAGTGGTAGCTATTAACATGATCATCATCCTCAGCTTCTAGTAAAAGAATCCATTTTGGTCACAGAATTAGTTCATCATAGATTCTCTCCCCATCCCTTTTGGGGGGCCATTTTGGCAAGTTTCCTCCTCCAACTGAGGGGCTTCAAAGGAAGTCCTTGGTCCCACCTCCTGCAGCTGTCCAAATGAGTGTTTTTCCAGAGGGTCTGGGACCACTGGGACATTCTCCAGTGCTCTCAGGCATGTTTTGATGTGTTGGCTTGCGTGAGAAAACCCAAAAGGTGTAACTAATTTGTTAAACAGAAATATAAAACAGGCGCCTCTACTTGCATCTGGAAGGAAACAGCAAGGGAAACAAAGAGGTTTGCCAGGATGTCACCCAGGTCTCCTCAAAGGAACAACCTGTCCACATGACCCTCCAGCAGAGAGACTAAGCTGAGTTGAAGGACTCTAACACTGCACCCCCCCCCCCCCCCCCCACACACACACCATGCCACCCTACCCCCAGCATGAATTTCCTACACTGATCCCTGGCCAGTCCTTTGGGGTCTCTGAGGGCAACTGAGAACTGGGAAGGGTTTGGGGTTTTCAGCTGTTACCTGGGTCAGAGGCTCTCTAGGGTACCCACCCAGGCCCCCTATAGGCCTTAGTTTGCTTCTCTCTTTCCTGACACTGACACAAGGAGAGTGTCTCCATTCTCCAAATGGTCCCTCCTGCGGTTTCCCAGTCTGATGCTGAAACATTTTTACAGGCTCCGCCGCAGCAGCTGTGTGCCGGGAAATGGGCCGAGACACCCGGAGGCCTCCCGGTCATCAACCTCAGGAAATAAGAAAGCTCGCTCCTTGCCACACCGTTGGTCAGTCTTGTTGGGGCCTTAGAAATATGGAGGGAAGCCTGGATGGTGTCTGGACTCAAACTTGAAGGAGGGTTGTGATATGTACTATGGACGCAGTCCTCACTTTAACGTGACTCTAGACGATTTAAGGCAAGGAGAGGAGGCTGGAAGGAACTTGTGGCTAATATCCTAGAGCAGCAGTCTCCTGGTAGACAGTGTTGTGACCTGGGAGCAGAAGCCTAGAGTTCCCTTCCTACTTGGCCACTTTGTTAGCAGCCCTAGTACCTAATTCAAATAAATTGTTGTGAGGATCAAATGAGATAATGTATATAAAAACTCTTTATAAAGTATTCCTTGACTGGGAGGTTCTATCACTACTTCCCTCCCAGTCTCTAATATGGTCTAGTTTGCCTCTCTCGGTTAGTCTCCTTCTTTATCTCTCTGTACACATGCATGCACACACACCCTATTTGTCCAACTGGGTTCTAAAATGGGTTGTTATGGAGGATTCATTGATTCAGAATTACATGGTGATGGCTAAACATATGGGCTAGGTGCCAGACTCCCTGAAATCACAGACTCCCTGCTGCTTTCTAGCGTGACTTCTGGCATGATCCAGAACTCCTCTGTGCCTCAGTTTCCTCAGCTTCAAATGGTGATGATGATAACGGCTCCTACCTCCACTGAGTTGCCATGAAGTCTTCGAACCATGCTGAATACACATAAGTACTCAATCAATTTAAGCACCAATGTTCCCATACGCAAATTGGTGATTTTCCCAAAAAAATGGAAATGTGATCACTTTTACTTTATGCTAAAACTACACTGTATGAATGTGAGTTTCTTTGTGTTTTGGTTCAGAAGTTATTCTAAGGTCTTAAAGGACCCCAATTAACATTATGAACATAAATCATCACTGTGTGAGATGGAGAAAAAGTTAGTTATTTGAGCTCTTATACTGTGTGAATTCTGGCTGGCCAAGATGAACCTTGCAGGTCACACTCCACGATTTTAATCTGAAGCTGAAGGGGCCAAATAGGAACAATATTATTGCTAAACTGAAGTCACCAGTTGTGCTGGTGATTTGGAATCAGAAAAAAAAATCCTTTGAACGCCTGAGGCTGACATTCAAAAATCCCGTCATTATTTGTGATGTGACCTCTTCTGTGGCTGAGAGCCTTGTCCCAATAAGTGGAATTCCATGGGCAGAGTGCATTTCCCAAAGCCAGCTATGTGAAACGTTAGTTCCTTAGATTGTTAATAGATGTTGCATGAAAAACAGTTCCATATTCCACATTTGGGAAACTTGGGATGAAACAAAAGTAAGCAGGTTCCTTTAACTAGAGGACTTCCTGGAGCCTTCAACATATAATTTATACTGTGAATCCCCAAGACTGGGCCATTGTATGGAATATTCCTCAAATGTCCTTGACCCTAAACCTATCTTGTGGAGCTTATAGGACTTTGGAAAATGCCAGTGTGGTGGGATTTAGAACAGGAGTGAAGTCCCAGCTCTATGATTTACTACCTGTCAAAGTAATTTGTAAGGCACATTATTTCATTTCTTTGCGCTCAGTTCTCTCATCTATAAAATGGGAATAAAGTACATATATGGATAAGCTGTATTTTGGAAAGAAAAGTGACATGTATACGTATGGGATGAAGATAAAAATTAATGCTGGTATTTCTTGCCAATGGGCTCTAGTGATAAGAAGTTTCTCCCAACTGTCCAAGTCTGTACCTCTATTTTGTGGCTACTAGTCTTGTGTGGCTACTAAGCACTTAAAATGTGGCTAATCTGTAAATGAAAAATCTGTGCCAAATTTTGAAGACCTAGCACCAAAAAAATGTGAAATATTTAGTTTTTCCCCATTAAGTGTTAAAATGATATTTATATATAATGAATTAAATAAATTATTAAAATTAATTTCACCTGTTTCCTTTTACTTTTTAAAATCCTGCTACTTTTTAAAAATTGTAAATGACATAGTGGCTCACAATTGTGATTCACACTATTATGTTTTTCTATTGGAGAGCATGGTCCAAATGGTTGAATGAGTCTTAGACTTGCTCCAAGCTCTAACCTTGTTTGCACATTGTCTGACAGCAGCCCAGAGCCACTGACCACTTCCCAGGCTGCCTGAGCAATTCTTAGGGGTTAGCGGCCAGGCTGAATTCCCTGAATGTAGCAAGCATGATCTTTCCTGCCACATTAATTCTCAACTGGGTTCAGGAAGAGTTAATGAATGAGCTTTGGAAGATGGATAAGCTATGTATAATAGAGGCCAATTTCAAAGTCAAGTTGGGGGAAAGCATTATTTGGTCTGCAGTCCATTATCCTGGGCTGGATTTTGATTTCCTATCAGCCTCACACTCTGTCAGCCTCTCATAGACAGGCTGGCACTGCCAACTTAATCACCAATTAAGAGTGTCTACATCAACTGGGCACTTTCTCAGAGCTATTCAAGAGGTGAGTTAAACAGACCTTTGGCCTCCTGGGCTTCAAAGAGGTATTTGCCTTGAAACAAAGAGTCTCAGGGCCCAAGAATGTCAACCATCCAAGGGGGATTGCCTTAAAGGTGTAACGAATACCTGAATATCATTTCTGGGCATTGGATATAGTAGGTGAATAGCCAAGATGAGGGCAGAGTGGGGAATAAAGAATTCCTCTAGTGCTTTGGCTGTGTCTCTTTAAAGACATGTATTACTGCCTACCTTATATGATGGTTGTGTGTGAACATATCTGATCTCCCTTCTTAGAGCACAGATCCAAGAAAGTTACCAATGAGGACTCATATCTGATTTATCTTTGTGTTATTACCTGATACAGAACCTTGAATTTGAATGCTCAATTAAATGTAAAGGAAGTAAATGAAAGAGGGATGGAAGGGGGGAAGGTAGGAAGGAAAGACAGAAGGAAGGAAGGGATGGAAGAAGGGAGGAAGGGTAGGAGGGAGGGAAGCAGGGTCGAAGCACATCCTATTAGAAAATCTTAACCTGAGAGTTCCAGAGAGTCTCCCAGGCTCCCCCAGGCTCCCCGATCACCTCAACAGGAATTAACCATCAAATTTCTGGAGTTGCTCCTATACCAAGTCATCTCATTATCTTCTCCGAGGAGGGCATCTAAGTTGGGTTTGATAGCGTCAAAAAGCCCTCCTTTAACACTGCACTCCACCTACCCACCGGCCGCTCACCCTCACATTACCCAGTTGATTTTATTGCCACACAAATAATTATAATTTTGTTCTTTCTATTTATACCTAACCTCATTCCACAAAGATGTGAGAAGTTTCACCTCAGACAATGACTCCTATAATGAAAGAGAATCATAAAATGAGAATCAAGTTTAGAGAAACTGGAATTAGAAAAGCAAGGCCAGGTAGAGATAAACCCAGATGCTGGACCGATGTCCCCCTGGGCGCTGGAGGGTGGCCTCCACTTCGCGTCTGAGCCTGGTCAGGTAGCATTCCAGCTGTAGCACTATTTCTGTAAGGCTTTTCCCTACCGGGCATGAAGGGTTTTACGCCTCCTTGAGCTACTTCCTCTCCTTTCCAGGCCAGCCCCGAGGACAGACTAGTCTCCTGGTACCACACTGCAATGGATGGAGAGAGGGGGTGGGGCAGGAGATGGAGCAGGAACTGCAATTAAGAAATACCGATTACTGGCTTAATTGAGCTGAGGGGAAGCGGGGGACAGCCAGCAGTGTGGTTTGCGCCAACATCCTTCCAATAAGCAGTGTCTGTGTGGTGAGGAAGTCTGGGCCATCCCCTCAGCCATTCTCAGCATTCCCATCAGAAGTCCCGGAAGCACAAGCCCGGAGCTGTTGGCAGGGCCAGGCTTGTGTGGGTGCTCTAGGCCTCCTCTGCTCTTCACTCCGTGCCAGGCCGGCCTCGCCTTTCCGTCCCAAAGCCCAGGCCTGAGCACATCTGCTCTTTCCTGTCAGGCTGGCTGTACCGGCTGGCAGTGTCTCCCAAGGAAGTGACTGCACCGCAGGGGCCCTAATTAAGACCTTCCAGCGCAGTGCCCTTGAAGGTGGGCGAGGGTGACCAGAAGTGTCACTTGTCAGCTGCCCCTTCGTGCCCTATCATGGCTACCCCACCCCTGCCCTCCCAGCCCACATTCCTGTTAAGAGGGATCTGACCCTTAGCCCACTGTCTGATTAGAGATGATGATGCTATTTTTTTAAAACCATTCCTCCCTAATGAGCTTCCACATCCCTGTTTCCAGTCAGAGCCTACACGAGGTAGGAGCTGGGCAGGGCCTGCGTCCTTAGCAGCTGGCTCAGCCCAGAGGCCCGCTGCAGCCTCATTATCACAGTTCCCAGAACCGATGCAAGCCTTTGTCTAGGAGCTTGTAACTTGTTAGCGCAGCTTGAGGCTGATTCACATCTTCTCCGCTTCTAGGGGAAAGGCACAGGACCCCAAATAAGCCTTTATCTAGCCCCATCCATGTCAGGTACTAGGCACCACAGAACTATAAAGAACTTCAAGGATCTCACACTTGGGGTGGGGGTGGCTGAGAGGAAACCATATGTGTTATGATATAAGTCATACTGTAACAGAAGTGTAACATTTAGTATACTCATTCTAGATAGAATAAGGTGAGTATAACCCAGAGATCATGGTGCTGAGTCCTCCTTGTCCCTTGAGATCAAGACAAGATTGGTCCAAAATTCTCCATCCCGTGGCTCCATAAAATTCCAAAACCTTCCCTGGATTTCTGCAGATACCTGCCGGTCTTATATTATCAGTCACCTCTGGGCTCCTGTGTCCATGCATGGTGTCTCTGTTTTACACAACACAGATCCATGAAAAATCCACCTCTCTTCCTAGATGTTCACCCAGCTAGAACATATACACACTGTCCCTGGAGGCATTCCTGAGGGTAGTAAACTACACTGAAGAGTCAGGGATCCAGGACAGATGGAGAAACAATGCAAGCCTCTTCAAATGGAACATTGAGCATCTTCCAGTCTTAACATACCAATGGCCAGAGAGACTTCTGTGGTCTACTTCTCTGACTCCTCTCTTCTGTCTGTAGCCCTGATCTCTCAACCTTTGAGAAAACAGAACCAAAAACAAAACCAAACACAAATTTCTCTTCTTGCCTCCTGCAGAAAAGCTTAACCATCTCATTTTATTGTGAGGCTTCTTGTTGTCCCTTATGCCCCGGTTCTTTAGGGTCTCCCTCATAGATTTTTGAGATATTTTCCCAGAGATAGGGCCCTCTCTAAGATGAATTCTATGCTAACTATTCAGATGTAATATTTTCACTTTATAATCTTTGCTAAGATGCCATTCTACAAGGCAGGTTGCTTGCCTAATTCTCCTGATAAGCACGTTATCATTTGACGTTATTGTTATCCTGGAAACAGATTTTCCCATCAATGATAGGAATTTGCTCTTGGATTCCAATCAATGGTTTCACAGGAACTTCTACCTGATGTTTAGGATCATACTTTTACAGGATTGGGACCTACCTTTGAGGTCATTCTTGGTTGGGTGAGCTGTCCTCTTACGTGTTCACAAAGCGCCTTGTATTTACACCTACTCTGCCACTTGCCAGACTGTAACAGAGCTGACAAGTGAGTGATCGGTAGCCCCCACTAGACTGTCAATTCTTTGAGTCAGTTGTAACACTGAACATTGTTTACCCTCTTGTACAGTGTTATACCTGGAACACTATAGGATCTCAAAAAGTATTTGTTGAATGCATAAAGAAAGAAATGACTACCAGCCACCCCTCATCTAGTAAATGAACTTCCCTGTAAAACACCCTTGATCTGTAATCACATCCACTTCTGGTATCCTCCAGTGACAGGGAAATCACAGTTTTCTTACTGCTAGCAAGTTCTTGTTCAGTCTATATCTGACCTACTGCAACTCGTAGTCATTGACACCTATAGTCCAATGTAGCCAAATAAAATGTATTTCATTCTGCTTAACAGCCCTTCAAATACTTGCACCATCTCTTTCCCTCCTCTGAGACTTCCCCCATTTTTCTCTTTCTCCCAAGGACATGTTGTCCCCACTTTTGGCTTCACTACAGCCTATTCCTCTTTCATGTTATAACTTTAATGCCACTTGCATAAAAACCTCCTATGAACCGTGTCCCACAGTTATGCTCTTTCAAAGTCTTATGTTGGTTCCCTTCTTAGTACTTGTCACAACTTGAAATTATAGAACTCTTTTTGTGTCAATCAGGACAGAAATCCAATACTAGCTAATTTAATCCATAAAAGGGTATTTATTGTCCTACCTAACTCAAAGGCATCTCTAGACCCAGGAGTTTACATGAAGTTTCCAGGGCTCTTTCTCTCTTCATCTCCTAACTTCTGCCTTATTCCATGCTTACGTTAATTTTGAAGATTTTTTTCCCATGGGATGGCAAAAATAGCCACTGTTTCTTCCAGTATTATACTTCTTTAGAGACTAAGATCCCTGAGAAAAGAGCACAGATGTCTTCCCCAGTGGCTTCCATAGAATTCCTGGGCATGATCATGGCCAGGCTTAAACCAATCACTAAAGCCAGGGTCATTGATGGACCAAATCTAGGTCAGGTGCCCACTCTGGGTTCAATAGATATACAGGGAAATTAATAAGGCCATTACTTCAGAAAAATTCATGCTCCACTATGAAAAGGAATGGAAAATTTCTCAAAGGAAGAAATCCCAAGCAACCACAAAATATGGAGGTTTTTCTGTTGAATGCCCACCTTCCCCCTTAATCGTATATGCCATATTAGCTGGAACTAATTTTTTTTTCTTTTGTTTTCTTCATCACTTGCCAGGGACCCTAGCACATAGCAGACATTCAATTTATTGGATGAATGAATGTTTCAAATGTGTCTTCTCTTCTTTAGGCTAAAGACCACCCCTCCCTATTTTTGCAACCTTTCTTCATATTGCCTGGTTTTTGGTATTGGCAGCAATTACTACTACACTCTGGATCAGGATGCCTAGTTTCCAAACCATCCCTTCCACAGATGAGATTTGTGACTTTGGGAAAACCACTCTGAGCCAGAGTTTTCTCACCTGTCAAATGAGAAACATAATCCTGGACATCAGTTTTGGAAAAGATTAAACAAGATCATAGAAGTGTTTATAGAGTACCCCATATGAGATTTAAGGCAAAAATAGTGCCAATGGAGGTTCCTTAGAAGTACTTTCAGTAGAATACATAAAAATAAGCAGTTAAAGATTCTTTACTATGAACTAAAATTCAGTATCTCTGGGAAGCTCCCCAGCTCCTTTTCTGGGTACTGACATGGCATTTTGCAAGATCCTAGTGCCTGGTAGGGATAGTCAGCACTGACCTGCAGATCAGGACATAGAACAGATTGGGAGGAATACCATTGCACATTTACTGTTTCATAGTCTAGTCTATTCTTTAACCTTCTCTCTACTGTAAATGATGCCTAATCCATCTAATGAAAGAAGAAAGAACCTGCAAATCTTAAGATATCTAGTTTCCTTTCTGGCATTGAAAATAAAACCCTGAATTTAAAAGAGAATCACCTTCCTATTTAAGTATGTTTATTGCCCTCAAAATAAAACCCACATGTCTAAACAACTCACAGAATTCCTCCCTGACTTGATCCAAACATCTCATATCTTTCCATCTCTTGAACATTCTGGTCTGGCCTCCGAGAAATACTTGCGGTTCCTCAAACTTTCTTTCTCTCTCTGTTCCTTTTGGGCTTCAGTGTTCCCTCTGCCAACCCTTTTCCCTCACTACTTCTTTTTTCCTTTAGCTCATGTCTTCCAGGAAGTCTTCCTTGATCACTAATCTAAAGGATAGGCTAGGTGCCCTGCAATAAGCTACCAGAGTGTCCTGTACTTACTGTCTTATCAATGAGGGTTGAGACCCTGTCTTTTTCATTGCTTTGCCTTCAATACAAAAAGTCAATGGTATATAGTAGGTATTCAGGGTTTCTCTTGTGGTTCTTTTTAACATGAATGAGCTCTCAACTCCAGATAACAAGAACATACACCTACCATTCAGAAATAAAATTTAGAGCATAGCTCATTGTCTGCTCCCCTATCACCCTGGGTCTTTTCAATGAGGTCATTAAGAGCCATCATGTCCCACCCACACACATGGAATTTGAACTGTGGCTTGTGACATTTGGAAGGGATTTAGGGATCGTGGTGATTATTTGGATGGATTTGTATCATGTTGCAGGCCCCACAGCATGTCAAGCTTTTGATCAAGATACAGAGTGGATGTGCAAGCAAGGGACCCAGAGTCAGAGTATCTTTTCTTAGGGACTAAAACACTTGTGGATTTTTTCTATGCTTTTTTGGATTGTATTCTTGAGTGCTCACTTTATAACCAGGGCCATGACTTTTTCAGAGATGTTGACAAATACAAACTCACCAGGGAAATTGTAATCATCCCTAATCTAGCTGGAGCTAGAGTCGTAACCTTAATAAGTATAAGTAGATGCCATCTGTCTACCCACCTCCACACTGCTGCACTAGCCCCTTCTTTATCTGCTCAGTCTGGGAGAACTGCCAACTTCCTGTTAGGGGCCATTCTTAGAGCAAGGAGAGGGCCTCATGTTTCTCACTAGGTCCAGGTCTTGTCCTTCAAATGAGTGAAAGAACAGTAACATATCTCACTGACTGTGGGAGCTTCCCAGTCTCTCAGTTTTCAAGGATTCAAAGACTCATATCCTTAGAATCATTCTTTTGGGCTAGAGTATCATTCTCCCCAAAGGCCCCTGTAAATTGTTTATCAAATAGCACTCTTTTAACCTCCAGTTATAGAAAACCCAAATCACAATTCATAAGGCAAAAGGGAACTATATTGGTTCACATCACTGAAAAGACCATGCAGTGGTGCTAGCTTCAGGCAGAGCTTGATTCGGGGTACCTAACAATGTCCTCAGGAAGCAGTTCCTCTTTCTCCATCTCTCCCTCTGCCTGCTCTGTGTTAACTCTCTCTCAGGAAAGCTCCCCTGCAGGACTTAGCAGTAATAGGCTGCCATTTCTTCCAGTTCCACATCCGACAATAAGAGGATGTTTCGGCTCCTGTACTCAAGCAAAAGTGAGTGCCATGGTTGGCTCTGATTGGGCATAAATGTCTCATCTTGGGTTCCATGCCCATCCCTAAATGATTCACTGGAATTGGAGAAATAAGATGGAGGCCTGAGGTCATATGCCAAAGGATAGAGTTAGCTCCACAAAAGTACATGGACCAAGAATTGTTCCTAGAGGGAAATTCAGATGCTACCGCTATAAAAAATAGGTACTGGTCAGCAAAAGAATAGCAAAGTCTTACTACAGAATAAACGTCTGCATCAAAGTCTTAAAAATGCTTATTCTCTTTCTCTTTTCTCCTTCTCTCTTTATATTTAGAAATAGAGAGAAAGAGACTATATATATATACACACACACACACACATACATATATAAAGAGAGAGAGAGAGACTATGTGTATGTGTGTGTGTGTGTGTGTGTGTGTGTGTGTGTGTATCCAGGAGGTGGGATTTGGGGGCTGTTTCCATGTTAGTGAGGTGGACTCATGAGGACAGAGCCAATGTGGGTGGGACACAGAGAAGAGAAATCTCATCTTAGCAACACCTTTTAAACCCTTGATCAAGCCATACCTGAAACAAGGATGCCCTGGCCTTCCAGGTTGTGTCTTCTGTTAACTGCACCTGAAGGAGGCAGGCCCATGTTCAAGCTGAAGGAGCAGGCTGGGGCGGCATGGCACTGGTCTAGCTCGACCCACACCAGGCAGCAGAGAAGATATGATGACCCCAACATGAGAAAAGCCTCAGACAAATCCAAATTGACATGCATTCAACAAAACACTGGACCAATCCTCCTCACAACTGCCAGGTCACCAAAAATAAGGAAAGTCCGAGAGAGACCGTCCCAGCTGAGAGGAGCCCAAGGAGATGTGCTGACCAAGTGTCATGTGGGTCCTGGGATGGAAAGAGAACATGAGGACATTAGTGAAGCCCAGTTCCCATCCCATGCTCCTTCACTGTGACAAGTGGACCACCATGGTGTGAGATGGGAGCCATGAGGCACATGGGGACCCCTCACACTCTCTTTGCAACGTTTCTGTAAATCTAAAACTCTTCTGAAATTTCAACATGTATTTAGAAAGGGGAGGAGAAAAATAAATCACAATTTGAATGTGAAATATATATACATATATTCTAAGGGAATAATCATATGTACAAAGATTTATGCTCAAAGACATAGGGATATCATTGCAACATTATTATCCAAGTAAGAGGAAGTCAATTATATTATGAAAAGTCAAATCATGGATTATTACACATATGCTAAAATAATATTTTTCAAGAATATTTTATGGCCTAAGAAAATGTTCATGATATAAGAAGAGTCAGAATGAAATGAATATATATGGCATGCACAAATGATATTTAAGAAATATACTCATTGCAATTATGGGAGGTGATGGATGTATTAATTCATCTTACTATGGTAACCGTTCTGCAACATATACAGATACAAAATCACTATAATGTACACCTTAAACTTACACAATGTTATATAACCACTAAATCTCAAAAAACCTGGAAAAAACATCGAAAAAAAAGAAACATATTCATAAAAATATAGAAGTAAATAGCAGAACAGTAGCAATGGTTATCTTTATGGTTTTTGAACTACAAGTGATTTTTTTTCTTTTTATTTCCTAAGTTCTTTTACAATCAGAGGGGGAAAAAAGCAAGTTCTTTGTAAAATAAAAAGCAACCCTGTTACCTAGGATTGTACAGTCATGTTGCTTGGAGTACGAACCCTAAGCAGGGTCTTGAGGTCAGGTAAGTGTCGATAGAAGATTGCAGGGAAGGTCTGTTTTAGGGAGGCCTGCCTTCCTAGAACAAACAACAAAATAGCCTGGACCTGCTAGAAGAAAAAGGACCTGAGGCAGGAACCAAGAAACATTGAGAAGGGGAATAGCTTTGTCCTTGTTGGGCTCTAGTCCAGCCTGAGTGGGCCCCAGAATGTCCTTGCTGAAATTCTGCCTCATCCAGAGTCTTCCAAAGGGGTGGGCCTTAGCTCATTAGAGTGGTGTGTGAAGCATGATAGAGAACAACAAATCCTGTGATGTGGGGCAGGCGAAGGCAGCCCAGGAACTCACTTGCTGGGAGTGGGTGAGACTTCCCACAACATTCCCCAAATCTGCCAATCCTTTGAGGAAGAGCTTGAACAATTATAGAAACCACGATAATTTAATTTCTGATACACATTTTATAAGGCATTCTATTTTCAAAATACTCTCTCGTATCCCACCTTGTCTGATCTTTCCACTGACTCTGTGAAGTAGGGGGTACAACCAATGTTCCCACGTGTCAGATTTTGAAAAGAAATTGAGATATTTAGAGAGAAGAAAGCTTAGTTGGAGAGAATCTTAATAAAAGGTATTTAAGTTGCATTCAAGCTGATTTGGAGAAATGGAGATATATTATGAAAAGAGAGAAGGCAATTCCATGGACACCCCCAAGGTCAGGAAATGACCCTGGAGCCTACAAATAGAGGACCAATCACTGCAGCTCATCTCAGGATCTACATTAGGTGCTTTCTCCTCTCTACTTCACTGCCACTTGGCCTCATTCACTGGCTTCTCTCAGTAAATCTTCTGCTTACTCATCTTGCACATGGCCCAACTTGGCCACCTGCCCTCAAGATCCAGTGACCTTACACCTCCGGGCCCACCACTAACTAACAACCCCTGTGTGGCTTAGCCCACATTCTCAAGGGAAAGAAACTGACTCATTCCCACCTTAGAATAGGACCAGGATTAAAGTAAGGTATTTAGAAGCCCCAAATACTGGAAAGATCATATTGCCCACCCCCATGAGTAATTCAAAATAAAGACAGGGCTATATAATAAAATCTTATAAAGTATCATATTTGGCAATGTTCCCTCCCCCCTCAAAAAAAAAAAAAACCTATCCTTTAGGAAAAAGGAGAGTCCCCTTATATTTAGGTTCTTTCAAAACATCTCATATTCTGGAACACTCTGTAATACTTCATTTTGAACAAAAAAGTACTGTTTGGGAAAGATAGATTAGCCCTAGAACTTTCTTAATTAATGATGCCTTGGGATGATTACTGAGGTTACCTGGAAAAATTGGTAAAAAAGGAGACAAATTCAACACAGTTTTACTAATTATTATAATTATGAGCCCCTCATTCCAAATGTTGAATATTGTTGTGAACAAGTTCTTTAAAGGTCATTTTAATATGCAACAGAATAAGTCTTAATGTTGAGGAAATTACAAATATATACATAAGAAAAACTCAAGGATACTGATGTTATGGAAATGGCTTCTTGTGTGTTGGAGATAAAATGCCCAGTGACCCTGTCACACATGGATTCAATAAATTCTCTATCTCTAACAACTCATGCAGAAATACAAATGATGTTCTCTGGAAATAAACTTTTTGAGTCTTAAATGATTAAATGACTCAAAAAAGTGGCTGCAATAATAACAAAGATATTGATGCCAAAAATACTTTGAAGAGTTTGAATAAAGTTCTTTTGTGATATATGAGAAAGAAAAGGCTTTTTTTTTTTTTTTTTTAAGAGAAGGAGAGGGAGAGAAGAGGGGGAGAGCAAGAGAGAATCCCAAGCAGGCTCCACACCCAGAGCAGAGCTGGATACAGGGCTCAATCTCACAACCCTGAGATCATGACCTGAGCTGAAATCAAGAGTTGGACACTTAACCAACTGAACCACCCAGGCACCCCGAAAAGGTATAATTCTAAATGGATATAGTATTCTATATGTGATTTACAATGTTTGAATATTTCTGAATGACTAAATTAGATACAATAGGCATACATTTGATTATTCCATCTACATATCCAGAAGTTCATCTATTCGTGTTGGTAAACAAAATTTTCTTATTGATTTTCTCGCTGGGAAAATAAGAGAATAACCTCATTTTGGAGACTCATATTCAGATATATATGAGAAATATAAGAAATTGAATAAAAGTTTTAATTTTTGTTATGATGACTATTTTAGTTCTTTTTTGAAATGTCCAGTATCAAAAAATTCCAAAAAGCCTTGTTGGGTGTTCGTCTCTGATTTGGTTAGTATATGCTTGATCTATGTATCATATAGCAAATTGATTTGCTAATTAGCTCATCTAGGTCTTCTGGGTCTGTGGTCCAAATATCATCCAAATGCTGAAATCCAAGAGTAATAAGATCATGTGGTACAAATGCAGACTCATAGAATTGCCTCTTTCAGAGTCTGGGGAAGACAATTCTGTCATTCTCTTAGGGATTATAGGACCCCTTAATCCTGATTCCTGGTCTCCTGTCTATTCAGGGATGAGATTGCAGCAAAATCTCATTAACCCTTTAATTCGTTTCCTAAGGCAGCCATAACAAATTACCAAACACTTGATGGCTTAAAACAGCAGAAATTTATTCTCTTACAGTTCTGGAGGCCAGGAATCTCAAGTCAAGGTGTCAGCTGGGTTGATTCCTGTAGAAGCTCTGAGGGAGAATCCATCCCATGCCTCTCTCCTAGCTTCTGGCGACTGTGGGCAAGGCTTGGCATTCCTTGTCTTGTAGGTGTATTACTCCAATCCGTGTCATTTATTCACATGGCTTTCTCCCTGTGTGTCTATGTCTCAAATGTCCCTCTCTTTTCTCTTATAAAGACACAAGTCATTGGATAAGGACCCAAGCGAAATCCAACATGTTTGCATCCAAAGATCCTTAATTTAATTACATATGCAAAGAACTTTTTCCAAATAAGGTCACTTTCACAGGTTCTGGGTGTTGGAACTTGGACATATCTTTTCTGGGGTTACTTATTCAACCCACTACACACCCTTATTTCCTAGAGAGCAAGTTAATTGTTCATTCTTCAGTGATGTGAGCTTTGAAAACAATACCAGAGAACTGCATTTCTGCAGTGCTTGACTGCTGAAGCAAGTACCTTCCCAATTTACCACCGAGGTCTGAACAGTTTCTGGGTAAGACAGGTAGACAATACAGCCACCACACAATTTTACCCCAGGCTGTTGACATTAGTCCTGGTCTGCTCTGGTGGGGCATGGAAATGAGTAGCTGGAAAAGTAAAGTTAACATTAAAATAAAATCTCGGGCACGGGTAGGGTGCCCCTTCCTTGCACATTTCCTATCACTTATTTTTCTGGACTCTTCAGGAGGCTGACGTCCCAGAAAGCAAAGATTGTGTGGTTGACCACTGTCTCCTCAACATAAGGCCTGATACAACGGAGGCACTTTGCAAATATTTGTTACATGAAAGAATGAATGAGTGAGAGTAAGAAAACTTTTTCAGCACATTGGGCTGTGTCTCTCAGACCTGGCTTTCACCTAGAGTTTTATCTGCCCAGCCCACACTGCCTCTCACTGGCACTTCCAGACCCTCAAGGTGCGGGATCTACCCAAGGTATGGGTGCCTCTAAGATTAAAGCACCCAACCCTTCTTCCCTTCCTTCCTTCCTTCCTCTCTTTTTCTCGTTCTTTCCATTATTTTTACTAATTTCCTTCCCAAGTATGCCTTCCACAAAGCAGAATTTAAATGGGGCCAAGTCATTGAGGCTGCCCACTAATGGAGTTCTGGACTTCCAGAAATAGATAAAATGACAGAATCAAACGGAAGGTGCCTTTGTAAAACTTCTAACCAAAATAAACTTACTTAATTAAGGATGGCTGTGTGCTGGAGTGTGTCTGTGTGTGTCTGTGTTGGACACGGTATATTACTAAACACTATCAAAACTGAGAGGTCACAGGAGAGATGCATTTCCTAGAAAACCAAACGAGAAGTTCAGCCCCCAGAAGACAGAAGCCTTAATGATGATGTGGACTCCCATGGGGCTATAGCATGGGCTCTGAAAAGGTACAGTGAAGGAAGTCTTGATCATTCCCACCACCCTTTATTGACCCTACTATAAATATAAATATCTCACTCTCCCATCTCATTGGCCTCCCCCCTCTTCTCTGATGTTTTCTTCCATGGACCTGATCTGACTGCTAATTAATAACTGTTCCACTGTTCACCCTTCCTAGGAGTATTCACGGTCTGGTGGGACAAATTGATGAAGGTCCCACAGCTTTTCAGCCACAGAAGAAAGAATGGCGGTGGAGAAGAACTATTTCCTCAACACCACCTGGGCAGACATGAACTCTGCCACCTTGTAGCCAGCACTGGACAGCAATTCTCATATTCTCTCTCTCTCTTTCAATTTCTCAATCTCTCTCTCTCTCCTATGTCTAAGCCAATAGTCACTAGTTTCTACTATGCATCTTCATAACATTTTATTCTATTGATTCTTTTATTCTTTTATTTTATTCTTTCTTGGGTTAATCCCTTGTCTGAGAAAGATTAGACAAATCAAACATAACTTTCCTTCCCAGCTAGTTTTGTTTGGACTCATTCTAGATTGTTCATAGCAATTAAAAAATGGCACCTAGGTTTCAGCTCAGTTATCTTCCTCCCTCGCACCCAGGACAGCCTTAATATGCCATGAAAAACTAGATTGGGTGTCTCTAAGATAAGCAATAAGTTGAATTTAAATAAATTATGATTAAAGTAGAAAGAAAAGAGCACAGTAATTTGAAGTAGTTTCAAATCAAAAGCACAAAATATTCTGTAAATTTGGGGCAAATTTTATGAACTGAGTATCAATTTCCTCATCTGTAAAATGGGGCTGTTGCTATATAACTCACAGGGTTGTGGCAGGTCCTAAATGAAAAAAAACACATGGGAAATGTGTAACACATAAGAGCTATTCAGTACGTGATCAATAAATCATAAGTTGTTCAATTGGTTCTCTTGTCTCCAACCCCTAAAAATGCTCTGATATTGGCTAAGGTTTCTTTCATAATAAGTGTTATATATCTAGACACATTTGTTCCAAATTTCAATACAACTGTATTCAGACCCAGATTTGTTTCAAATATTGTGGCAGGAACACACATGACTTTAAATATAGACTTCTGTTGTACACATTAGATTTGGGCATTTGACTGTATGTAAATTATACTTCAATAAAAAAATTTCTACTCTCTTCCCTCCCAAAAGTGTGGGACTGTGCCCCTATTCTCTGAAAGGCCCCCTGATAATCCCAGGCTGGCCTCCTGGCTGCAAATGTACCCCAGCTGGAAAAGGTGAAGACAAACTGTTTGAATATTTATGTTTCCTCAATTATAAATCCACATTTTCTCATTTTAATATTTAATTTTAATATTTCCAGAGAAGCAACTTACATTCAATGTACACCTGATACAGTGTTTCTTCTCTCCATGGCCTCTCCAAACCTTTCACCTCCTTATTCTCTGGAAAGTTACTCTTAAATCACAGTGTGTCTTAGATCAGTGCCATCCAGGAACCAATGAGATCTGCTAATTGAATGCAGGTGATCTCAGGATAAATAATAACTAATATACTTGAATGCAGGTGATCTAAGGATAAATAATAACTATACACTTAGCATTGCCTACGTGCCAGGAACTATTCTCAGGTTTTACACATATGAACTTTAGTCCTCAAAACCCACTGGGATGGTAAGATCATTATCCCCACAACATAGATGAGGAAAGGGAGACTCAGAGAAGTTCAGGAGCTTGCAGAAATTCAAACAGTGTGAAAGGGGAGAGCTGGTTATTTGAAGCCAAGCAATCTGGCTCCTGAGGCTAAACCACTATGCCTTACTGCCTCTCTACGTGCGATAATATCAGTAATAGGAAAACTTAAGTGTGTTGGCTGAAAGCTCATTGAGTGCATTGAAAACAAGGTAGCAAAATGTTGTATTCTGGCCCTTTGGGGTTTACAGTCTCAGGAAACACACGCATGAAACCCAACCATGAGAAATGTGGGACGTCAGGAAATACTTTTGATATCATGGTACAAGACATGTGTTGCCCAGCTCAGAGAGAGGCTCTGTGGAAGACCATTCACCTACTAGTCACATCGCTGGAAAGGGGCTTTGGGGGCTGGCTTAGTCCATTCGAGCTGCTGTAATAAAACACCATAGACTGCGTGGCTTACGAATAACAGAAATTTCTCACAGTTCTGGAGGCTGGGAAGTCCAAAATCGAAGTGCCAGCAGACTTGGTGTGTTGTACACGGTATATTACCCACTTCCTGGTTTATAGACAGCATTCTTCTTGCTCTGAGTCACATGGCAAGTGAGGACCCACTTCCTGGTTTATAGACAGCATTCTTCTTGCTCTGAGTCACATGGCAGAGTGGATGAAGGAGCTCTCTGAGGTCTGCTTTATAGAGGAACTAATTCCAGGATGCCCGGGTGGCACAGTCAGTTAAACATCTGCCTTCAGCTCAGGTCATGATCCCAGGGTCCTGGGATGGAGCCCCACGTAGGGCTCCCTGCTCAGCGGGGAGCCTGTTTCTCCCTCTGCCTGCCACTCTCCCTTCTTGTGCACTCTCTCTCTCACACACACACAAATAAATAAATAAAATCTTTAAAAACAAAAAAATTTAAAGGAACTAATTCCTTTCACGAGGGCTCCAACCTCGTGACCTAAGCACCTCTCAAAGGCTTCACCTCCAAAAATCCCCACACTGGGGATTAAATTTCAACATATGAATTTGTGTAAAGGGCATACTAAATTGGCTGCAGCCTTCTCCCACCACTGCTAACAGAACCCAGTCCCATCCCAATCTGAATTCACCCAGAGAAGATCCACTTTTATTTTGAACCTGTTCTTGTTGAGCTCAGCAAAGACTTTCATCTTGTCAAATCGATTCTCAGTCCTCTTCTTAACTTGATCTCTCAGCACACGCCCCATCCTTGACCATTTCAGGGGCAATGACCATGTTTGCAACTCCTACGGTTATTTCCTTCAGCATTTTGGTACTTATCACAATTACTGGCTCTGTGTGTATATGACTTATCTATAAGATTTCCACATAAGACCACAAATTCCTTGAGAGCAGGAGTACCATTCACCTCTGTACTGCCCACTCCGCTGAGCCTGGAACTCCCTGCTGCTCAAATGCTTAATGACGGTGGCCAGACACCTTGGTTCTCATTGTCCATTGCCACTCAACTTCAGTTTCTTTATCTGTCAGGTGCCTAGAACAGTGTCTAGCTTACAGTAGACAGCCCACAAATACTCTTTTTTTTTTAATTTTTTATTGTTATGTTAATCCCCATACATTACATCATTAGTTTTAGATAATAGTGTTCCATGATTCATTGTTTGTGCATAACACCCAGTGCTCCATGCAGAATGTGCCCTCCTCAATACCCATCACCAGGCTAACCCATCCTCCCACCCCCTCCCCTCTAGAACCCTCAGTTTGTTTTTCAGAGTCCATCGTCTCTCATGGTTCGTCTACCCCTCTGATTTCCCCCCCTTCATTCTTCCCCTCCTGCTACATTCTTCTTCTTTTTTTTTTTCTTTCTTAACATATATTGCATTATTTGTTTCAGAGGTACAGATCTGAGATTCAACAGTCTTGCACAATTCACAGCGCTTACCAGAGCACATACCCTCCCCAGTGTCCATCACCCAGTCACCTCATCCCTCCCACCCCACCTCCCACTCCAGCAACCCTCAGTTTGTTTCCTGAGATTAAGAATTCCTCATATCAGTGAGGTCATATGATACATGTCTTTCTCTGTTTGAAAGTCAGTGAGGTCATATGATACATGTCTTTCTCTGTTTGACTTAATTTCGCTCAGCATAATACCCTCCAGTTCCATCCACGTCGTTGCAAATGGCAAGATCTCATTCCTATTGATGGCTGCATAATATTCCATTGTATATATATACCACATCTTCTTTATCCATTCATCTGTCGATGGACATCTTGGCTCTTTCCACAGTTTGGCTATTGGCCCACAAATACTTTTGAAGGAAGGAAGGAAGAAATAAATATCCATCTGTACCTGCTTACAGATTCCCTGAAGATCAAGAAAGCTCCTGTGAATGAAAGCCCATTAGATGCAACAAGCATCAAGTTTTGTCAAAGAATGCAGTAGATATGATCAAATGCCTACAACAATAGCTATTACAGTGGTCCAAGGTGACCCCCTATTGATCTCTGTTTCCTGGTATTCAAACCTTGCGAATCAGGGATGAACTGTATAACCAAGAGAATACTGTAGAAGTTAGAGTGTGTTATGTATAACTTCCAAGGCTAGGTCAAAAAAAGGCATAGTCACTTTCACCTTGAACTCTTACATTGCTGGGAAGCCAGCCACCATGTCATGAGAACACTCAATTAGCCCTGGGGAGCAGCCTACACAAAGTGGAAGTCAGACCTCCCACCAGTAGCCAGCACCAACCTGCCAGCCACGTGAGTGAGCCACCTTTGAAGTAGATCCTCCAGTCTCAGTCCAAACTTCAGATGACTGCAGCCCCAGCTGATATCTTGAATGTTACCTGAAGAGAGACCCTGTTGCAGAAGCACACGCCTAAGCTGCTCCTGAATTCCTGGCCCTCGGAAACTATGAAAGATAATAAATATGAATTGGTGTTTTAATCCACTAAATCTTGGGGTAATTTGTTATGCAGTAATGGATAACCTTTACAAAGGAAAACAAAACAAAACAAAAAAAATAGAAATGCCAAATATTAAGAGAACTTACTCTCCGGTAGTCAATTTTACTCATCCTAACAGAGAATCTTCACAGTGTAAGAGAGATTATCCATGTCCACAGTTAGACACAGGCAGCCCAGGAAGCTTCACAATGGACACAAGTACAACAGGAGGAGAGCTGGGAGGATAGGCTTTGAGCATGTGCTTTCCCCTCTGCCACCTCTCCCATATCTTTTCACCAGTCTGACAAGCCCCTAATAAGGAACGTTGACCCCAGGAGGTGATAAGAGAAACAAAGGATACTGTGCCAGCCCCTGGGAGACCTGGGCCCACCTTCTTGCATTGGCGACATGGGGCTGAGACAGTCCATATAGTGACTAATGCAAATCAAGAAAAGGCACCCCTCCCTCCCTGCAGCTGCAGCCTCCCTCCAGGACACTCGTGTGAAGAACAAAGTGTGGCCTGGATTTCACCCCCTCTGGCCCTCCTGGTCGGCACCCTTCTGCACGGCACAGCCAGCCCCTTGAGTGGTTATATTGACTGACGGATGCCCAGATTCTCTCTACAGCCAACCCCCTCCCTGCCTCCCAAGGTGCTGGCGAGTGATCTGCTGAGGGCTCCCAGACCTCGTGTCAGAACTTGGCGAAGGGTGGAGGCAGGCCCTGCCCACACCAGAAGCAGAGAGGGCACGGCAGAGCAAAGCACGCTGCCTCACGCTGCCTGGGCCAGTGCCAGACTTGTGAGTCTGAACTCAGAGGGGCAGCCTTTATTTTTAGCAGGTAATCAGCCTTCATTTTGTTCCTCTCAGCGAAGCCCCACCCTTCTCTAAATGGCCCATATAATTAGCACCTCACCAGCTCTAATTCCCTCCCTAACTGCCTGTAATTATCATCCAGCTGACCTTTGTTCCCTTAATTGCTGTTTGACTCCTGATCCCTGTACACCACTTTGTCTTCTCCCTCTTCCCTCCCTTCTGACTCAAGGAGCTATTGTATACAGTACAGTATTCAGCTTTTCTTTTCGAATCCGAGGGAGTCTTTGGAATTCCCATATCTCTGCTATCTGAGATACATCTTCTTGAAAACAACTCTCATTTGCAGAGTGCTGTTTTAAACTACATTCTCCTGGCCTTGCTGGCTTCTTAGAAGTTAACTTCCAAGTCAAGAGAATGGGTATAACTAGCCTCCTTTTATAGAAGACAAAATTGGAGGGATAAAGTAATTTAGCACGTATGCAGCTAGTCACTGATGAGGAGAGACCACCCTCCTAAGCATTTGACACAGTGGTCTCGCTTCCCTGCTTCTCCCAGTCGGATAACTCAAACTTGGACTGCCTCAATGATCTTAATTTCTGACCCGTACTCTCTTAACACCAGGCACACCCACTTACATTTGGTTTTAAGCTCAACCTTGAGTTTTCTGAATTTAGAAATTGCTTTTGCCCTATCTTCTGTCCCAAGATGCTATACAATAATGGTAAAACATATCGTTTCCTGACCACCTGTCATGTATCAGGTACCATTTTGATGTCTTACAGAGACTATCTCATTATCTTTTCCCCTCAACTCTATGAAACATGATTACTATCTGGCCCCCACCCCGTGCATACTCAAAAGTCTTGACTCCAGCTATTGTACCTTCCATCTCTTGCAATTTTAATTTTTCTCACTCCAGTAGATCCTGTCTATCAACACACAAATGTGACTTAATATCTCCCATCTTCAAAAAAGCTTGTGTTCCCTCTCTCGCTGTGTCTCTCTCTGTCAAATAAGTAAATAAAATCTTTAAAAAATATATTAAAAAAATAACCTTCTTTGATTCATACGCTCCTCCAGCCGTCACTTATTTTTCTCCTTCCATTTACAGAAAATTATATTTTCTGTTCCAATTCCTCCCCTCCATTTTCATGAAAGACATTCCAGTTGGTTTTTTGTGCTTTCCACAGTTTTTGTCAAAGTCACCAGTGGCTTCTGTGTAGCTAAAGCCAATGAGCAATTCTGATTTCTCATTTTACTTGACTTCCCAGCAGAATTTGACACAGTTGATCTCTCTCTCTTTTTTGACACACTCTTAGGCTTTCAGGTTGCCAGGACACCACTCACTCTTGCTTCTTCTCCTACCTCAGTGGTCACTCCTCAGTAAACTTTGTAGGGTCCTCCTCGTCTCCATCACCTCCAAATGGGCTTAGAGTTCAGTTCTCAGACTTCTCTATCAACACTGACTCTCTAGGTCATCCTACTGGGTCTCATGATTTTACATAGTATCTATATGCTGATGACTACTCAATTTAATCTCCAGCCCTGACCTCACCTATGAGTTTCTGATTCACATCCCTAACATCTTACCTGATGTCAGTACTTGCCTGATGAGCAGGCAAACTAAATTTATCACGTTCAACACCAAAATTCCATTTAATCTTAGAGGAATGCCTCCCCAAAACTCTTCCTCTCATCATCTTCCTCATTTCAGTAAATAGTAACTTCATTGTTTGACTTGCTCAAGCCCAAAACATTGAAGTCAGCTTTAACTCCTCTCTTTTTCTTCTGTTGCATATCTAACCATCTAACAAATCTTGTCAGCATTCCCTTCCAGTTATATCCATGATCTCATTAATTTTCATCATTGCTACTTTTACCACTTTGGTCTAAGATACCAACATTTTTGCATCTATTATTAAATAGAATCTTAACTCCTCTCTCTTTTTCCCTCACTACCTCCTCACATGGTGTGCACTCCACAGGGCAGCCAGATCATGTCAGATGATGACACTCTTCTGTTCAAAGTCCTTTGATGGTCCCATTTCACTCAAAGTGAAATTCAAAATCCTTACAAAGGCCTATAAAGTTCTACATGATCTGGCTCCACAGTATTCCTCTGAGATTGTTTCCTATTACTCTCCCCTCGGCTCACTCTGCTCTACCCATACTTGCTTCTTGAACCACCAAGCAAGTTTGGCCTCATGGTCTTTGAATTTACCATTCCCTCTGCCTGATGAATCTTCCACTGGTTATCTGTAGGGTTTGCTCTCTTGTTTCATTCAGATCATTGCTCAGATATTACCTTATTTGAGCATCCTTTGACCTGATATGAGACCTCCTTTGCCAATGTGATGGACAGACTCCAAAGGTGGCCCTCATGATGCCCACCTTCTGGTGTTCCTGGCTTTGTGTAATCCCTCCCCTGGAATGTGGGCAGGACCTGTGACATGCTTCTGATGAATGGAATGTGGAAAAAGTGAGATGTCACCCCCATGATTGTTACATTATATAAGGCTCCATCCATCTTGCTGTCAGACTCACTCTAGAGACTTTCTCTCTTGCTGGCTTTGTAGAAGTGTCTATCTGCTAGTTAGGAGGCCTAGGAGTGAGGAGCTGAGAGCAGCTTCTAGGTATTGAAGACAACCTCCAATCAATAACCAGCAAGAAACAAGAGCCCTCAGTTCTACATCAATAAGGATATTAATTCTACCAACAACCTGAGTGAATTAGAAGTAGATTAATCCTCAGTTGAGCCTCCAGATGAGAATACAGCTCAGCTGACACCTTCATTGCAGCCTTCTGAGACCCCGAGCAGAGGATTCAGCTAAGCAATGCCTGAATTCTCACCCACAGAATCTGTGAGATTATAAATGTTATTTTTAAGCCACCAAGTTTGTGCTAACCTGTTAGCAGCAACAGATAACAGATACAACCATCCTATCAAACCTCCTTCCCTGCTATCCTTTTCTCTTCCCTCGCTTTATTTTTTTCTATAATCCTTACCACATTTTTTTGTATATTTGTTTACCATCTTTCTCCTCTACTAAAATGTAAGATCAAAAAGGATTCCCAACTGATCTGCAACTTCAAAAAAGATTTCTGGTTCATAACAGAAATTTAGTAATTTTTTTTAATGAGTAAGCAAATAAATGAATGGTTTTCTATTTTAATAATAGCTACATTGTTTTATGTGCACTACAGCCTGGTGCTTCTATGATGAAGAACTAGGGCTATTTTTCCCCCAGTACATCCAGTATATCTGATCAGGACCTGATATCTTTGGAGGGCTATTATTCAGACTACTATACTCAGGTCAAATAAGACATATTGAGAGTCACTACTGAGCAATAGTCAGTAGCCACACCTGAAGGAGGACTCTGTCCCCTGAGCCAACGAGACTATTCTGCCATCCACACATCATCACATTTTCTCAGGGTGAGCTTTTCATGAGAGATGCTTGTCAGAGTCCACAAAGGGTACCACATGTTTGTAACTGAGTGATTTTGTGAGCCTGTGTCCTGCCTGTAGAACCTTCGGAAACCCATCGTCTTTCTTTCATTTCATCCTGTCTCTGTCCCTGTCAGTCCAGACTGGTGGTGTTTCTGCTGATACAACATTCTCAAAAACTGTGTCTTGTGTATCCTCAGGGTATGTCACCAGAAGTCATGCTTTTAGCTAAAGGGTCCCCCTCAGATGTCGATAATAATAATCCCATCTCTGGTATCTGCAGTTCTAGCAAAAAGTTATGTGGCCACACCCTTGGGCTTTTATCCAGATCACAGTTTTCCTAATAATAAATCTGATTTTAGGATCTTTTGTAATTTGGATAAACTGAGAATATTCAAAAGCATCGAGTCCCAGTTCATTTTTGCTTTGAAGATCTTCTCTCAAGTTATCTCGTTTCTTCTCACATTTTACTAAAATCACTACGAGGAAATCAGGCCACACATTCAACACTCTGCATGGACATCTCCTCAGGTAAATATCCAAGTTCACTGCTTACAAGTTCTGCTTTTCACACAACTATAGGACACAATCCAGCTAAATTTTCTGCCTCGATATAAAAGGATAAATTTTCTGCCAATTTCCAATAACATGTTCCTCGTTTTCTTCTGAGCGCACACCAGAAGTGCCTTTAATGTTCATCTTTCTATAAACATTCTTTTTATGATGATATATATTCTCTAAGGTGGTATCTTTTCTCTGCTGTGCTCCTCACTTCCTTCTAAGCTCTCACTGAGTGCTGTTAATATCCATATTTCTACCCACGTTCTGTTTAAAGAAACCTAGGCTTTTTCTATCATGCACCTGAACATTCTTCCAGCTTCTACCCATTTTCCAATTCCAAACCCACTTCCACATCTTTAGGTACTTGTTACAACTGCACCATATTTCCTAGTACCATAATCTATTTTAGTTTCCTGTGGCTGCTTTGATACATTATCACAAACTGGTTGACTCAGAACAACAGAAATTTGTTGAAGCCAGACGTCAAAACTTAGTATCACTGGACTGACATCAAGTTGTTGGGATCACACCCCCCTCCAGAGGCTCTAGGTAACAATGTGTTCCTTGCTCCTTCTACTACTGGTGGCTGCCAGCACTTCTTGGCTTGTGGCCTCACTATTCCAATCTGCTTTCCTCTTCACATTGCCTTCTCCTCTGTAAGGGTGTCTGCTCCTCTTTTAGTCCTCTCTTATCAGACATTTGTGAATGCATTTGGGGCCCATCTACATAATTCATAATCCTCTTCCTATCTCAAGATCATTAACTTAATCACACTTGCAAAGGCTCTTTTTCTTCATAAGGTAACATTTACAGATTCCAGTATATCTGATCAGGACCTGATATCTTCGGAGGGCTATTATTCAGACTACTATACTCAGAGAGGTCAAATAATTAGCCTTAGTCATAAGTCAGAGCATGTCACTCCTCTGCTCAAAACCCTACAACAGCTCCTCATCTTAAGGTAAAATCCAAAGTCTTTACAACAGCCTGCTGCTCTCTCTGATTCTAAGTTCATGTTCTTTTAGTTAGAGCTGTATTTAACTTTCAAAACCTTTAAAATTGGGTTTGGGAAGTGAGTGGGGAGGAAAGACTCTATCTTCTACTGTTGCTAAATCTAGAGCAGAGCCACTCCATCAAAGAATGTCAAACTCTACCCCTGATTTACTGGAAGTGTGTAGGGGAGGAACTCCTCATTTTGCTGCTAGGGAGTATGAGAAAGAGGGAGCTGAGGTTGGGGAAGAAGGCCATAAGCTAAAAACTCAGAAGTGCTTATCTCTCCTGTGAGGCTATATGGGATTCTAATTTTCTTCCCTCTGCATTTCTGTAGTTTCCAAATTTTCTGTGATAAATATATATTAGTTTTGAAATAGAGAAAAAAATGTTATTTGGAAAAAATCAGTGGCCATAGCTATAATAACACATAGAGTGGACTGGTATCCTTTTCCCCATTTTTATCCCACACCTCTTCCATCTTGACCTCTCTCATACACCTATTGGTTTTTCACTGTTGCTTTCAAGTTTTTTCCTTTTAAGGTGGCTTTAATATTTCCAGTATCTAACACATAGTAGGCATTTAATAAATCACTATTGAAAGAAAGAATGAATGTGTTAATTAACTAATTAATTAATTAATTAATTAAATGGATTTCTACCAGGTGCAAAGTGAATATTGAGAATGTCCCTACTTGAAATGGGCTCAACCATGGCCCTGAGATCCCATACCCCATACCCTCCCATTACTGACTCTGTTCACAGTAGCTTGAAGGAAGAATTTTGTGATAAAGTCTGGCTCTCTGAGGTCTAAATGTGGTCTCACTCAAGTGACCTCCACTAGTTGCTATCTAGAGTGTTCCCAGATGGTAGCACTTACCCACCCTCTGTGGAAGAGGCATTGGTGATACTGGGATGAGACTCTACTGAATGAGATGCACCTTTCCAGCTCTCTTCTCTCCTCTGAGGAACCCAGGAGGGCCTGGCCTGGATGTTAGCAATGAGAGTCATACCCTCACAGGGGGAGCCCCAACATGAGCTGGCTCTAGCTCTGGCTTTCTGAAATGATGAGGTCACCCTGACTGTTTAAAGAGCTTGTCTTTATTACTCAATCTCATGCCTAGAATGAAGAACTTCTAATCATTGAAAGAGCCCTCACTGACTTTTACTTGCCCCCAAATAGATCCTTGATAGCAATTACTCTGAAAATTTCTACAAGATGGACTTCATGGAGAGACGTTTTGCCAAAGGGTCACTTTCTGTTTTCACATCCCAACTATGTTTAGCATCAGACCTGTCTCAGATGGAATAGGCAAGCAGAAAGATGTACAAACAGTAAGAGTTACATGTGTCAGGATGACAGTGATCTAGGTCTTGGCTCCTATTAGTTTAGTTGTTTTGTTTTTGTTTTTTTTTTTTCATATATATCATTGAGCATGTATGAAACCTGGAGGAGTGGAGCAAGAGGGAGAACTGGCACCTACCATGTGCCAGGTATTTGACATACATAATTATGCTTCTTCCTGTTGATTGGGCACCTATTATGTGTTAGGTACTTTCACAAACCTATGTCCTTTTACCCTTACAGATCTTAATGAAGCAGATAATATTAGCATCATTTACTCATTAAAAAATGAGGGGTCAAAAAGGTGAATTACTTATTATGGCTATGATTGCTTCTGTGGCTCAAAATCTGTCTTCTTCTGCTCTCTCAGTTAAAGAACCCCCACATTTGACCTGGGCAAATGGCTTCCAGAATAAAGACTACATTTCCCAGCCTCCCTTATAGGTACATATGTAACACAAGCAAGTTCTGGCCAATGGATTAGAAACAAAATTAGTGTGTTCAACTTCTGGAAAATGTTCTTAAATGAAGAGAGACAAGTGTTTCCCCTTCCTGTTGTGTGGGATATTCATTGTGAAGGCTGGACTAGAGCAATCAATTTGAAACATAAGACAGAAGTCACATGTTGAAGATGGTAGCACGACAAAATAGAATCTGTGACCCCAATGAGTATGGAGTTACTCTAACAGTTCTGGGTGGTCTACCTTTATATGAAAGAGAAATAAATTTTAATTTATTTAGGCCATGGTTATTTGAATCTTTCCCCTAAATCACAAGCCTGAGATCCCACACCTAGGATGTCATAGAGCACATAGTCCAACACTATAAGATAGATTCTGCTATTTTAAGGGAACTCTAGGAGTTTGGGATTAATAGTTAGAAATATGGCTGGATTGGGCACTGGGAACATAGTTTTCCTTGAGATTAAGCCATACTGGGTCCTTCCTTATCAGGTTAGAGGCAGAGGCAAACAACCAACCAATCAATAATAAAACAGAATCCACATCTCCAAATCCAGTGCTCCTCCCACATTGCCAACCTAATGTGAAGTCATCAGTCCAAAACACTCATGAATAAGTGACAGAATCCAACCAGAGGCTTGATTTCCTAATATCTCATCCCACATTTTACCATCACACCAGGCTGCTTCAATAGCATCTGAGCCATATTTGAAGATGGAGAATCCTCCTCTATCTTCTCCAAGAACATAAAGAGATAACCAACAGATTGGAAAGAAAGCAGGAAAACTGACATCACTGCCTGATCCCACAAGAGCAAGGATTGCCTTTTATTTGTCTGGCATTTTATTCCCTACGGCCTCATATAGGATAAGGCATATACCAGGCATTTAATATAATATTTTGGGGAGTAAAAAAAATGAAGGGTTAAAAAGCTGAAATCAATGACCCAAACTGACTTGAGTCTATTGTCTGCCGCAGCACGTGGGTGGCAGCAATAGCTCTGATGAGGCTCTATGCAATACACTTTATCAGACAAGAAACCAAGGCTGGGTTTTAATAAGACACCCACATTGACATATTGATTTCTCTTGACCAGGCCCCTTGCTTTCAGGCTGTTCTCTCAGGCAAGGCAATCCATAGAGAGAAGTAGGCAGCTCTCACTTTTGTCCCCTGGTGACTAGTTGACTTGTTAGCCACAGAGCCCAGGGCAGTTAGGGTTAATCTCTGTTGGGTCAAACACATTAAGTACAGACAGTATGGCCCATTGACAGGGAGGAAAAGAAACACTTTAAACATCAATACGCACTGTTGTCTCCTGGCTGAGCCATTGTGCATTGATCTTGGTTAAGGTACTTAATCCATCAATGACTCAGTTTGCTTCATCTGCAGAATGGGAAATTAAAAGCATGTGCCTCTTGTTGTTGAGAAGATTTAATGAGTTAATATATGTAAGCCACTTAGAGTTGTTGAGAAGATTTAATGAGTTAATATATGTAAGCCACTTAGAACAGTGTCTGCCATACACTAAGTGCCCAATAAATATTAGCTGCTACTGTCATGGTCTTCATTATCATTATCATCATCACCATCATCATCATGCAATCTGCTGAGTTTTTCGAGGAAAGACAGATTGATTTCAAAGTCTTTCCCTGTGGGCGCTCATTCTTCATTAACTATGAGCTCACAATTGAAACACCATATATTGAATGCCCAGACACTTGGAATGGTGTAGGATTATGTCCATTTAAAAATTTTACATATCTGGAATTTTATTTCTGACTTATACGATTTACAAATTGCTTCTTCCCTCCAGGTTACAAGTCCCTTCCTTGTCAAGCCTTACTTCTTCTGCCTCTCCTTTCATTGTATCTTTTTTATTTCACTAAGACCCTAAAGAACTGGCTGCCATATTCTCTCACACTGCTCTTCCATTGGGCTCCACACTCACTGGCTTCCTTCTGGCCCCTCCTTCACCACTTCCCTGCAGTTAACTCACCCTTTAGGACTCAGAACTCTAGGAAATCCTGTCTCACCCACTAAATCTGAGTTAGTGTGGCTGACACTGTAAGTGGCTCACCCAACAAACATTCTCAGCCTACCTTCCTCCCAAAGCACCTCCCACTCTAAAGACTGACAAAGCCAGATACTTGCTTTCCTGGCCTCTCTGTCAGCTGGAGTGGCCATGTGACCAAACTCTGCCATATGAAATATACAGGAAAATATGCTGGAGATGACTTAGATTATTTTTTTTTCCTCTCTCTGATCAAAGTAGACAGCATGAAAAGAGGATTTTTTTTTGCCACTCTGGCTGTCCCATATCCTGACTTTAAAAATGATTGTGTGAGGATATCTGGATCTGCAACAATCATCTTGTGACAATGAACAGACCTAAATAACAGTTGAGACATAGACCCACAGACCCATAGACCATGGAACAGCTGCATCAAACTTGGATCTAGCTACTTTCAGACCTCTTGTTAAGTAAGCAGTAAATGTCCTATGGCTTAAGTCACAATTAATTGGTTTTTCTATTACTTACAGCAGAATACAACCTAATTGATACAACCACCTACCTAATAGCATCACCTCATTTGTAGCCAAAGGCACCAGGTCATGACATCTGATTTCCAGACCAAACTGTACTTAACAAGCTAGATGCCCTGAGTTTGGCTTCATCTGCTAGGAAGATGAGATCCTTTTTCTAATCTTCATAAGGTAGCCCTATAGGCTAATGGAGACACAATAG
Source organism: Phoca vitulina (assembly GCF_004348235.1). NCBI lineage: Eukaryota > Metazoa > Chordata > Mammalia > Carnivora > Phocidae > Phoca > Phoca vitulina. Next base: position 7,729,745 of record NW_022589719.1, on the reverse strand, counting down.
ACTGTCTTCCCAGGTGCTCCTATAACACCACCCTGTACTTCTTATCATAGCAACTACCCCACACTGAAATTGCTAACTTCTTTTCTGGATTCCCTAAAAGACTGAGTTTCTTGAGGACAAGAAACATTTCTGATTTATACTATACCCTCAAAGTCTAGCAACGTCCCTGGCGTATAATAGAACAAATAATATTTTAAACTAATTTGAACTCAAGTAACAAATTAATCTTTGGCCGGGTTTGTCCTCATTTTTCAGTTCAGGAAATATGGTCCTCAGAAAGGATAAAGGCCCAGGGATATACCATGATGCTTAAAGAGTACATGTTGGTGATGGCTAGAGCTTGTGCCACTCAGTAGCAAAAGCTTGACTTCAGGCCCCCCCCAAAGCCCTGCCCCCACTGTCCTTTCATTTATTCAACAAAAAGTTTCTGAGTGCCTACTATATGCCAGCTCCATGCCTTCCCTCCCCAGTCCATCTAATTTTAGACCTCCCATACTATCCCTGGAGAAGAAATGTTGTCTTTGACTTCTCTCGGACATCTAATACAGAATCCATCCTGTCAACTTTTATTTATGAGGTTCCCCTCCCAAGTGTGTTCACCTTTTCAAGGAAGCTCAAGAAAAGGGACAATATTAGCTTAAAACAGAGGATCGCAAATTCAAATGTTTACAGAAATCAGAACTTAAATGCCAACAAGTGTAATGCAACGAGGATTAATGGAAACTGGTTGATTGGAGATCACCACGTGCCCAATCAAGTCCAACAAATGACTGGTGGGTAAAAGGCCCAGGATGGCCAAATCTTCTGAGCTGTCAAGAAAGGTCACAATTTTGTGTGATACCCCCAGTGTTAGGTGCTGGCAGGTAATTCAAACTTTTTAAATAAATGCTATATTAGCCAGTCAAAACATACCTATAAGATAGAACCAATCTGTGGGACATCATTTTGAGACCTCTGACTTAAAGGAATGAATGGAGGCCTCCTCATGATTCTATGTTTCCCAATTGGAGAAGATTTAGGGTACAGCATGGGGAGAAACACTGGTACAGCAGAGAAGGACAAAAAACAGGCAAAGGTTTACTTGGAGGCATGAAAGACAACTAGCTCTTGCTCAGCTCTGGTCCCTCATATTCTTGCTTTAATCTTCACGTTGCCTTCAAGGTGTCATCTCTCCATTTGATAGATGTGTCAGTAAAGAAGCTAAGACTTGAACTCAGATCTCCTGACTTCTGGTTTGGGCTCTTTCTAATTCATACCACTGACCCATTTTGTTCTTGTTCACTCTCCTCTACACCTATGTTAGGTGGTCCATCTCCATGCATTTTAAATTGGTATGCCACAGTTTCCTCATTCATGAAATGGGCATAATAATAGCACCTGCTTCATAGACTTGTGCCTGGCACATTGTACGCACTTAATAAATATTCACTTTTTCTTCTTTGTTCTTGTTATTTCATTTCCTTTACTTTCCTTATCTCTTTTTAAGAAAGGGATTTTTTTTAAATCACTATTCCCTGCCCCCAATTCCATTCTTGTGAAAGGGCATACTTTCTGGATCTTCCCCACATGGAAATGATTTATTGATAATGTTGCCAAGATTCCCAACAGGAAGGAAGGGAAGGAAAGGAAAGAAAAGGAAAGGAAAGAAAGGAAATGAAAGGAAAGAAAGGAAAGGAAAGGAAAGGAAAGGAAAGGAAAGGAAAGGAAAGGA
>NW_022589719.1:7577424-7728024 GCF_004348235.1 Phoca vitulina | reverse complement strand
GAAAGGAAAGGAAAGGAAAGGAAAGGAAAGGAAAGGAAAGGAAAGGAAAGGAAAGGAAAGGAAAGGAAAAGAAAGGAAAGGAAAGGAAGAAGGAAGGAAGGAAGAAGGAAGGAAGGAAGAAGGAAAGGAACGAAGGAAGGAAGGAAGGAAGGGAGGGAGGGAGGAAGGGTTGGAAATATTCATTCCCAAAGCAGTATGTAGCTTCCAGGAGAGTGTCTGGTTCCTGTGCTCACACTTCTCCCTAACAGCCTGGAGTGTTGTACTGGAGCCCAGAAATGACCCTGACAACTCAATGGAAGCAAGGAATGTGGGTTTAAATAGTTTTAAAACTGGTATACCTCCTGCTAAGAAAGCCCATTCTTATGCAGTAAGATCCAACCTGGAAGACTAGCATCAAAAATGATACCTTGTGGGGTGCCTGGGTGGCTCAGTCGTTAATGTCTGCCTTCGGCTCAGGTCATGATCCCAGGGTCCTGGGGTCGAGCCCTGCATCAGGCTCTCTGCTCAGCAGGAAGCCTGCTTCTCCCTCTCCCACTCCCCCTGCTTGTGTTCCTGCTCTCACTATCTCTCTCTGTCAAATAAATAAATAAAATCTTTTAAAAAAAAATGATACCTTGTGCTTTGGGAAAGAGTTCCACTACATGATTATTTTAAAATTCACCACGGGGTCCCCCTAGTGTATTTGAAATACAATTTTATTTGTAAAATTTAATTAAAAATCCATAATTCTAGAGCCAGGATGAATTGTTGAGATACACTTCTTCACTTTATGGATAAGGAGAAATGAGGCCCAGAAAGGGGAAGGAACTAACCCCTGTGTAGTAGTCCCAGTTGTAGCAGAGTCAGAAATGGATTTTTGGTTTGTTGTTGTTGTTGTAAAAAGATTGAGCTCAAGTACTACATTATTAAGATGGAAAGGAATCTTACTTAGCCGCTAATAATCAATGCAACAATTTTAGTTTTCAGCGGGCATTCACCATTGCTAGGCACCAAGTACTGGGAGCAGTGAGCCATGCAAACATTCTGCCTTCCCTTCCAGGAGTTTATAGCCTGTCTTCATTCTACAGGTGAACACAGCCAACAGCATGGAGGACTTGCTTAAGGTCCCTCAGCCCATTGTCAGTGGATATCTAAACTAGAACCCAGGCTTCCAATTTTCCAGTCCTGAGCTTTTCGCACTACATTATGTTGTCTCTCAGGAGTCTAGGATGTACCTATTGAGTTAAGGAAGAAACAGGTCTCTCCTGCATGCTTTCCAATTCTATTAGGAATCGAGGGACCCAGAATTAAAAGACCCACTTCTCTGGACCCAAAAACTTGGAAATGAGGACACTTGGTTATGTGAATGCTGTTGTCATCATTTAGATCTCAGTTCCTAGGTGATCACCTCAGACAGAAATGACCCCTAACAATTCAGGGGAAATGCTTCCTGACCACCCCAGACACAGAGCTCCCGATCCCCACTCCCAAGCACCCACCCTACATTACTTTGCTTTCTTCTTTTCTTAGTACTGATCACTATAGATATAGCATTGATACTGACCTATTTATGTACTTATTTTGTGTCCCAGAACTGCCTGTGAGCAGAACACCACCTGCCTGTTTACTATCGTAACGTAGCACCTCCACAGTGCCTGGCTCATGGTAGATGTTACCATGGTAGCTCATGGTAAATGGTAGCTCATTTGTGGGGTGAATGAGTGAGTGATAGCTCTTGATCTCAGCCATTGGATTTATACAAGCTGCGGTAACAGAGCCACACTGTTGATCAGTCACCATATCTCTTAGCAGCGTCCCCCGGTTGGGAGACAACATCAAACCCAGAGGTGAAAAGAGTTTATGGGAATGTTTTTTTAACAGAAATGTTCACTGCCTGTCAACGTTCCTGCTGAATCCAGCAATCTGTTTCCATTTCGATACGGTTGTGATTTTTTTTTTTTTTTTTGAGACTACATCTGTAGAACTGAGAAGTGTTAGAGTCATTTCCATAATAGCAAGTTTCTTACCCCACTCTCGCCAGTTTACATGAAGTGACAGTGTTTATTGTGTAGGATACGTACATTATGGCTCCAAAGTCATTTTCTTGGATGTCACCCACTCTGCTTTGTTTCTGCTTGTTACTCCAGCAGAATGATTCTCTCAGGAGAAAAACTAAGATTTTTAATAAAAGCACAACACTGTAAAATGGTTTTTAAGGGAAAGTCATTTTTTATGAGCTCTGCTAACTGCCAGACTGCTGAATACATTCCATTTCTTTTTCAATACTTTGTCCCTTCCTGGGGTAACTGCCTTATGGGGAATATGTTATATTTCTCTTTGGATCCTGCAGCCTTACTATAGTCCTGGCAGCTAGGGGACGTTTAATTCATGTTTGCAGAATATGAGAAAATGAACATCTCTACCTATGTTACACCCGGTAAAAGATGGCAGCTGACCAACCCAATCCTGCGAATCAGACTTAGCAAAGAAGTCTATTCGTTGTGCCAGCACCACAGAAATCAGCTGCCTCATCAAAATTTTCCCTTTTCATATCTCATTCATTCACAAGGTCGTTTAAATCTCCCCCACGTTATGCAGAAAAGAAATTTGCGTGATACAGAAATCATGCTTTATATCAATAATTCTCAATAGAGGCAGTCCTGTGCCTCTATCTTTAAGTAATGTTTTAGGAAATTATGGGGACATTTTTGGTTGTTGCAATGATTTGAGAGAATGATAGTGGTGTTTATTAGACAAAGGTCGGGGATGCTAGCTAGCTACCCTGAAATGTGCAGGACAGTCCTGACTAATAAATACTGTTCATGCTCCACATGATTTTCTAGTGTCCCACTTATGATTCACATAGGTGAGAAAGAAACCTGTGCGTGCATGCGTGTGTGTGTGTGTGTGTGTGTGTGTGTGCGTGAGCATATCTGAGCCTAAAATCTGATCCCATTTGGCATGTACGCTAATTCTTTTAATTTTCAAGAAATAGTTTTCTTAGAAATGTAATTTCCATGTAAATCAAGGGTAGACTGTAACTTTAAAAAAATACCTGTACCCCTGAAACAAATAATATATGTTAATAAAAATAAATAGAGAGAGATAAAAATAAAAATAAATAAAAAATAGTTGTACTAAGAGTTGTTTGCCATTTAAAAAAAATACATCATGGGACTCCTGGGTGGCTCAGTCTGCTAAGCAGCCAACTCTTGATTTTGGCTCAGGTCATGATCTCAGAGTCCTGGGATTGAGCCCCACGTAGCTGGGCTCCCTGCTCAGCGTGGAGTCTGCTTGAGGATTCTCTCTCTCTCCCTCTCCCCCTGCTCCTTCCCCTGCTCACTCTTTCTGTCTGTCTCTCTCAAATAAATAAATGTCCTTTTATAAGGACACTGATCCTATTTATGAGGGCTCTGACTTCATGATCTATTCATCTCCCAAAGGCTCCACCTCCAAAAACCAGCACATTGGAGATTAGGTTTCAACACATGAATTTGGAGGGGAGAGACACAAACATTTGGTCTATAACAGTGAGGGAAAGAGTAGCATGAGATGAAAGAACATGTATTAGGTTAAGGAAGAAAGGCTTTGAACATTAAAAATTGGAGCAACCAGAAATCACTGGAAGGTTTGGAAAATCAGTGACCTGCTCAATTTTACATTTCAGAAAGATCATTCTGACTATTGCATGCAGGATGGATCAGAGGTGGAAAAAAGGAAATAACCAGTTAATAGACTCGTAGAATATTCCACATGAGAGATGACAGTACCTTGAAATTGTACTAGGGTGTGATGGAAAGAAACGGCTAGTTTTGAAAAATAATTAAGAGGTGGAATTGAAGGAGCTTTGAGACTGATTAGATGTGGAAGTGGGAGAGAGGTAGTTGTCAAGAAGGTTTCCTGGGTTTGGTCATGAACAACAGAATGGGGTACTGATCAATGAGACAGAGAACACTGTAGGGGGAGCTGGTTTGGCAGAGAGGACTAATGAGATGCATCAGTAACCACTTCGACCCTCACAGCAGCCCTTCAGATAAGAAAAATGGGGCTCTGAGAAATTAAGCGACTTACATAGAGCCACAGTTAAGAATAATACAGATCAGATGGGAAGTTCAGATCTCCGGATTACAAAGTCTAAAGTTCTTTCCCTATGCCACATTTGCTAAAAAATGTTTTCTGTATTCCAGGAAGTTATAATCACTGATGATTTGGGTTAGAGATGCTGAAGATATGTCTACAAATGGCCACTAAACTAGATCTTGAAAGACAAGTGTGTGAGACTGTCATCGTTCAATACTCAGATCTCGGAGGGCAGGGGAGCACAGCTGGCTGGAGGGATGGGGAGGGGGGTTCACTAAGAAGCTCAGAAGAAAGAAATATGGGCAAAATTTTAAAAAGTGATCGATGTGGCAATTAATGTGGAAGGTGTTTTTATGTGGAAAAGGGGGCATCTGTGGGAAGCAGTGGTTTCAAGCCTAGGCTCTGGGGTCAAACTAACCTGTATCTTAAATTGGATCTATCATTTTCTAGCCATGTGTTCTAGGACAAGAACTTCTCTATTTCTTCTTCTTTAAATTGAGAATGATGCTAGGACTGTTCCTAGGGTGGTTTTGAGCAATAAATGAGATCATGCATGTCCTTGTCATGCTCTAAAGGCTCCATAAGATGTGGCCCTCTACCACCTATCAGATCTTAACTCCAGCTTCCTCTTCCTCCTGGTCTTGCCTCACTGGCCTTCTCCTAATTCTCCAGGACACCCAGCACACTTCCACTTCAAAGCTTTCCATTTACCATTCCTTCCGCCTTGAGTAATCTTCTCTTGAATATCTGCATGGCTTTTTCAAGGTCTGCTTTATCAAGGAGATTTGTCTTCTCTACTGCCCTTTAAAATAGCACTCCCACTATAACTTCTTTATCTTTCCTACTTCTTCAAAGCACATGTCATTCCTTGACAAATCATGCATCCATTATTTTGTAATCTACCTCTTTATCCAGGATGTATGTTTCATGAAAGCTAAGATTTACTCCTCTTTATTCAGTGCCTAAAACAGGGCCAGGCACACAATTAGCTACTCACTAAATGTTTTCTAAATGAATTCATACATGATAAGTATTTTGTGCAATTGCTGACATATAGTAATAATTAATGTTAGTGTTTTTTTCATTATTCTTAAACTTAATCTGTTGACATTTATCTAGCCAAAGCAGATACTTTTTTTAATATGTAGGACACATTATTTTATGTGTTTTGTATGATGTATTATTTTATGTGACTTCCTTCTCTTGTCTTATAGGTTTTCTCTTCCAGCTTCAGCTTACTCTCCACATTGCTGCAGAGACAAACTTTCAAAAGCAGAATTGGTTAAATACATTCAAAGGATCCCCATTACTTAGAATAAAAAGTCTAAAGTTAATAATAAGGTCCTTCATCAACTGGGCTCAAATGACCTCTGTACTTTCATTTCCTGATCCATTATATACATTAGCCCACTAATCCACTCATTGATCTCCAAGCATGCCAGGCTTTTCCATGTGTCTGTGTCCTATACATGCTATTGCCAATACTCAGAATGCCCTCCTTCTTATTTTCTATGTGGTAAACTCCTATTTATCCTTCAAGACCCAGGTCAAATATCCCTAACTCTGTAATATCCTCCTCAATTCTCCCAGAAAAATTAATTGCTTCCAGCTCCACATTTCTCGTGATATTTTGAACATATTCCACCAGAGCATAGAACACATTGTATTAGCATTATTTCTATATGTGTCTTGTCTTCCTCATGAAACTATGAGCTCCCTAAATGTAGGAATTATGTCCAAATCATTTTTTTATCACTGGGGACAGACAGATCAGAAGGGCTTCGTGGCTGGATGATCTCTCACATCTTTGGTGATTCGGCGGTGCTTAGCCCAGGAATATCACAATTCCCGCACTCATGTGGCTGTTCCCTACTTCTATACCTCTGGCAGCATTGCTAATTGATCAAGACACTCTTTCCAGCTGAACCCATACCCAGCTTTAAAATCCTCTTTAGCCAAATACCCCAGGTAGCCACTTTGAATCTCTCAGAGTTGGCATTGAAGATGAAAAATATTTGCTGTCTCTTTGATACCCTAGAACGTGATAGATGCTCAATAAATGCTTGTTGAACAGATGTTGAGGTCAGAGCTATTTACAAGCACACACACAAAAAAATCTTTTTTAAAGGTACAGATTAGCTTTTTGGTATTATTACAAAAACACTTTTAACAATCAAGTTTTTCCTAAATCACTCATTCTTTTTCCCATTTTTGTCCTTTATCACTTCATCACTACTGACTTACCCTCTCCGGGGCCCATGGATACCCCAGGCCCCTGCTCGCACTCGAATCATTCCCCTGTTCCTATTGAATGCACTTCTGAAGTAACCCATCTCCATTTTATAGTTTAAAAACTTGTTCTTGCTTCTGCTTGACAATCCTAGCCCTTCTCTCTGCCTAGTTTATGTTCTCAGTGACTCGTTTAAAATTTTGCCTAAATGGATAAATGAACATTCATGCTTCTGATAAAATGGTGTAGGATGGTGAGTGAGTTTTCTCATTAGATAATTTCTAGCTATACAGATCCATTTTTCTAAATGTAGTTGTCATAACATCTAAAGCTGCCCCTCTTTTTCAGCTAATTGTTTGATTTTGACCTTTGCCATTTTCTGTATAGGAGGACACACATTACCTAAAAGGATCAGGAAAAGTAATGGGACATCTAGTTAATTTTATAGTCTGGGAACCTTAGGGGAAATTCCAAACACATTTTTGTTTTAAAAAAATGTTTAAACTTTTTTGTGTAAGATTTATTTCCTTTAGAGAGAGAGAGCATGTATAGGACACAGACACATGTGAGTGTGTGGGTGGGAGGGGGGGCGGAACAGAAGGAAGGGAGACAGAGAAGCTCAAGCAGACTCCCCGCTGAGTGTGGAGCCCAACAGTGGGCTCAATCCCATAACCCTGAGACCATGACCTGAGCCAAAATTGAGACTCACTTAACCAACTGAGCCACCCAGGCACCCCAAAAATGTTTACACTTTTAACAAAAATGTTTGAGTTTTGCCTTCTACCTTAACAACAACATGTAGCTGCCCTGATTGAGTCTTAGAAGCTCAGATGATTGAGCATTCCCCAGGACTCAGCGTTATCCTTTTCACTGTCAATGCTCCTTGCCAAAGGATGCAGCAATTTAGGAGATGAGCTAAATGTGAATTAGCCCCAGGACCTAGCTTGTAAATGTTCCGTAGTCAGTTAGCAATGTTTCTCACTAACTCCCTGAAGTCTGCCTAATTTTTTGCCACCTATGAGAGAAAAAAGCTCCCACAACACAAGATTTCCAGAGTCTGCTTTTTTAATTTTATTTTTGTAGTCATAATTATATTCTTGTTTTAAGGAGTTTGATATTAAACTTACTAAATATCAATCCACAGACTCTAACCTTTACACTCTTGTCCTAAAAATCCCAGTTGGTGTTCTTACCATCTACCTTCCTCCCAATCCAAGGATGCTGCAGGTCCAGATTGGCACCTGTTGTTCTTGTTACAGAGACCTACAAGGTTATTCTGCTACCAAAAAAGGAAGGCAAACTGGAATCGTTTAATGTGAATTCTGATGATTTCAGCACAGCTGATAGCAAAAGCAATAGTTTCACTGCTGTTCTTCAGCAAAGATAATGGAGTAAAAAGATCTAGACACATACAGTCAGATCCAAGCCTTACCATGAATTAGGTGTATGACCTTGCACAAATCACCTTGATTCTCTTTGAGTCACTTCTCAAATCGGTAAAGTGAGGGGGTTGGATTAATCACTTTTAAGGCCCTTTCTTGCAAGCAGATTCTAAATCTGAACTGCGTTAGCCCTAATTTGGGGAACAATTTCTCATCGCCTCTTCCATTCCAGCACCATCTTCCAAGGCACCCTATATAGAGACTGATAGTATTTCGTTGTTATTTTTTCCTTGCTTTAGCGCTATTAAGTGGGGTGACTCACAGGGCTGGATTCCAGCTGGGGGCTCAGAAGTTATCCATTTCTAAGAGGGGAGCTCTGAGACTCTGAAGGAGAAAGGGAAAAACAAGGAACATCAGTTTGCCACTCCTAACTGGTCGCCTCTGTTACTGATTCCAATGAAACACACGAGCAGGCAAAACAGAGAAGACTCCTCTGAGCATCAAGAAGACCCCATTTCCAAGGCCTAGACCCTTCTGATTAATAAGAACTTTTCTGCCCCAGGGAGTTGAGTGGCAGAGTAGAAAGTGTTCTTCGGAGAAATATCTAAGTGGTATATTCATGTTGTTTGCTCTGGAGTATATATCATAAATCCCATCTTTCTTGTATTCTACTAATGAATTTGTGCCATTTTTACCCTGGAGAAGTCACTTCGCAACAACTGTCTCCTAATCTTTATTTGTATTAGATTTTTTTAATCCTGATTATAATAATAATACGTATTTATTGTGGAAAACAGGAAAGGTTAAAACAAATTTGAAAAGATGGCCCACAGTGTCACCAGAAGCATTTCAGCGTATTTCATTCCGGTTCTTTTTTCAAGATGCGTAATTGTAACTCAGACATCAGCTGTTCTCTCTTCCTCTGTTTGAGCTCGCAATAGCTTACACAAAAGCTTTTTGTGTGTTCGTCAGAACCCTTTCAAATAACAGACAACTCAGTTCAAACTGGCTTAGGCAGAAAAACAAATTTATCATAGAAAATTTCAGAGTAACCACCTAAATGTCCATCTGAAGAAGAACAGATAAATAAACGGAGGTGTAACCATATAGCGAAATGCAGCAAAGAAAATGAGTGAACTAGAACTATACATTGGAACATAGAGCATTTCACAAATGCCTGGAGTAAAACCAAGCAAGTTGCAAAAGAATGCACGGACTGTAATACCATTTGTGTTTATCTAATTGTTTAAGGACACATACAAGCATAGTTCAAGAATACATATATATCTAAAAGAAGGAAAAGGAAAGATTGGGAGAAATAAACCCCATGTTTAAAAGGGAGAAACGGGGCAGTGATCAGGAAAAAGTAGGAAAAATGCTTTAGCCATGACGGTCATGTTTTATTTCTGAAGTTGGATAAGTCCCAGGTTTTTGTTATACAAATTCTGTACATTTTTTAAAATATGAAAGATGTCATAATATGTTTTTAAGACCCCCTACACACACGCGTGCACGTGCGCACAGGCGTGTGCGTGCACGCACACACGCACATACACACACTCTGCACAAACAGGTCCAGCAATAACTCCAGCATCTGGTATGCAGCAACCCAGTTTCAGTCTGTCTCAGCTCTGACTTCCTCTAGGTTAGCTCCACGCATCGGCAGGCTCTTCCCTTGTGGTAGCAGGAGAGGCAAAAAAGGTTTCAGGTTGGTACCCTCACAATCCTCTCTGTTAAGCTCAATTTCCCTTCAAAACTCCAGGGAGAGAGAAGGAGAGAGGGCATTTCATTCTTTCAACAGTCCCAAGGAGAAATCCCCAGTTCCTTTCCTTGGGGTCACATGCCCATCCCTGAACCCATCATCTTGGGAGGAAAGGATGGATGAAGCTCTTGGGGGGTGAGGGTGGCTGGGTCAATAACATCCAAACTACATGGACAGGGAGGGAGACATAGGTGGCCCCCCAGAGGAAAACCAGGGTGTTGTTAACAGAAGATGAAAGAGATTCTGGATAGACATAAACAACAGATGTCCACTCTCACTAGTGAAAAACTGTTAATTTACTGAAGACATCTTACGAGACATGGAAGAGAGGCTGTACAACGAAAAGCCTACAGCAAACAACCTGCCGATACCGCTTTAAACATCTTGCCAGAGCCCCTTTACCCCTGTGCTGTCCCACCCCGACCCCTGGGTGTCCCTTCTCTGTCCTTTTTCCCTCTTTCCCTACACTTTTCCTGACTCCCTAACTGTCCTACCTCACTTGTGCGAAACAAGACTCTTCTACCCACGGACTTACATAGTCCCTGCTCAGCAAAGCAAAACACCTACAATCAATAGGATGCACCTCTTTAGAAAGCAGGAAAGTTTAAGGGTTATCTTTTATTACTTGAATACACCCTTGGAGGTCTTACACCCATGTAAACAACTTATCAAAGCACAATTTCCAAATGTTTGCAAATGATTAACCCAGAGAAATTCTAAAACCCGCTGCTTGGATGATGCATTTTCTCCCTATTACTGCCTATATGCTTGCTTGTAGAATGCTTGTGTTATACTTTTGTGCTTCACTTTTGCATTTTTCTCAAGTCATTAATTATTCCACTGAAGTTTTATCTTTGTAATGGTTGTCTAAAATAACATAATATGAATGTATCATATTTTTAAGCAATCATCTATTATCAGGCATTTAGGATGTTTCCATTTGTTATCATATTGTAAGTAATGTTGACATTAACATATGTTCATAACCGTTATGTTTTTCTCTGAGCATTGCCTTAGGATCTATTCCTAGAATTGGAATTTCTTAGCCAATGGAGTGTGAACATTTTTATGGCTCTTGATACAGTTTGCCAAATAGCTTTTCAGAAACGCTGAAACCATGTACTCTCCCTTAGCCTTGTCTGAGAACGGGATAAGGTTATTCTTATTTTCTGAGCATTTCCTGTGCCCTTGGATGCAGTACCTACTGAGCTCTGAGTAGACCCTAGAGTCCCACTGTAAAGCAGGATGGTTACATGGTACTTCTCCCACCGTATTATGTGTTAGGTCCCTCCCAGAAAAAGCAGAATATACAATTAATAATTATGCCGTCCCATGTTTTCTTTTTTACCTTTCTTTTCATCCATCCAGTTTCTCAACCCCAAATCTTATAAATGATTCCTCTTCTTCCCTCCCCACTCCCCATATTTAATCTTGAACCATTCTAATCACTTCTACTTCCGGCATATAACCTGAATCTGTATGCTTCTCATCATTTCCTTGGCTCCCTTGTTAGATTAAGCCACCATCAGCTCCAGCTTGGACTATTAAAATAGCCTCCTAACTGCTTTCCAAACTAGCAGCCAAAGTGACCTTTTTAAAATGTAAAGCAATAAAGGCACCTCCCTGCTTGAAACTCCTAAGTGGCTTAGAATAGCTAGATCCCTCTGACTCCTCCAGCCTTATCTACACTGCCTTCCTTTCACTTGGCAAGGCTGAAGACACGCTGGCTCCTTTCTGGTCCAGAAACCCTGCAAGCACATGCCCATGTTAGGGCCCCTCACGCCCCAGGTCTTTGTAGGGCTGGTTCCTTCAGGTCATTCAGATTTCAGCTCAACTAGCCCACCCACAGTGACTTTTCCCCAGCTCTCCAGTCTAAAGGAGTCACCCCATCCCTCTCACCTTCCTTCTCCACAGCCCCCCTGCCAGAAGTGTTATTCTAAAACATACCTGAACATTATACCTGTGGCTTATGAAAGAAAGTACAGATACAACCATACTTCACTAATACTGCGGGCTTGGGTCCAGACCACGGCACTAAAGCGAATATTGTAATAAAGTGAGTCAAATGAATTTTTTTGGTTTCCCAGTGCATATAAAAGTTATGTTTATATTGTCCTGTAGTCCATTAAGTATGCAATAGTGTTATGTCTAAAACAATGCACATACCTTAATTAAAAAAATACTTTATTATCAAAAACTAATGATGTAAAGTATGGTGATTCACATAACATAATAAAAAAAATTTAAAAATACTTTATTGCTAAAAAACGCTAACTGTCATTTGAGCTTTCCGCGAGTTGTAATCTTTCTGCTGGTGGAGGGTCTCGCCTTAGTGCTGACGGCTGCTGACTGATCAGGGTGCTGGTCACTAAAGGTGGCCATTCCTTAAAATACGACAACAGTGAAGTTTGCTGCATCGATTGACTCATTCACGGGAACCCTTTGGAACCACTGTAGGGTTATTAATTGTCCTAATTTCAATATTGTTGTATCTCAGGGAACAGGGAGGCCTGAGCAGAGGGAGCAAGATGGGGAACAGCCAGTTGGTGGAGCAGTCTGAACACATACATGTATCCACTAAGTTTGCTGTCTTATATGGCTGTGGTTTGTGGCGCCCCAAAACAATTATAATAGTAACAACGAAGATCACCGATCACAGATTGCCGTAATAAATATAGCGATAAGGCAAAAGTTTGAAATAATGTGAGAATTACCAAAATGTGACACAGAAACATGAAGTGAGCAGATGCTGTTGGAAAAATAGCAACGATAGACTTGCTCTCTGCAGGGTTGCCGCAAACCTTCAATTTGTAAAAAACACGGTATCTGTGCCACACAATAATGAGCAGTGCAGTAAAACCAGGTATGCCTGGGTCTTCATATGATTTTTCAAGGCCCTCTATAATCTAGTCCAACATAACTTCCTAGTCTTTCTTTCCAAGGACTCATTTCCATTCCCACCAACACACACACACACACACACACACACACACGCACACACACACACACGTGCCAGATTATTCATCATTCTTAAATCTCTTCTATCCTTCTGGCCTCCATAACTTCGCCCATGTTCTTGCTTTAGGATGAGCATTCCTTACCCACTAAAATACTGTTCATTTCCCATTCTCCTTCTCAAATATCACCAATTCCAGGGAAACTTTTTGCTTCTTCAAGCCAAAATAAATAGCTTCCCTGTAACACAGAGATGACAAAGAGATTCCAGATTGATTGCTGACCTTTCCCGGAGGAAGACTTGAGAAGAATTTTGAGGTTGTATTCAGGCTACCAGAGAGGGAAGTCTGTCTTGGGCTTAGGAATAGGAGTTGTGATACATATATATCAATATATATATTAATATCTATATCTATATATATTCCTGCTCTAACAATTTGCATTGTAAAACAGAATACTTCACCTTGGGCATGTTTCTTTCACACTTTATGTAATATTTACTAACTCATATTCTTCCTTTGCCTTTGAATTACCTTTGAAACTTAAGCTTAGCCTGTTAGGGCTTGGCTTAGTGTCACATGACACAGGCTCAGTATAGTCTCCCTGAATATAGTCTTTTCGGTAATGACCTCCAGTATAGACCAAAGGTAACAAGGGAGCTGGAAAACAAGTAATGAATGAAGAGATGGGGGAACTGACTGAAAGGCCATCTGTCTCCTGATTCGTGGCTGAGAATACAATGCTGACCTGGGAGTGTGGTTTTCTAGAAAGAGCAAAGACTCTAGAATCAGATGAATCTCAGTCCGAATACCAGGTTTGCCACTCGTTAGCAGCCTAAACTTTAGCAATCTCCTTAATCTCTCTGAACCTCAGTTTCCTGAACTGTATGATGGGGACTACAACCCCCATCTCATAGGATGTGGTGAAGGTTACTGAGAGAAAATATGTAAATCAATGAGCCTAGTGTATGGTGCCGTAGTGGCCCCCAATGTATCTTGGGTTCCTCCCCTTCTCGGTGGTTAGAAGGGCCATCTTTGATGGCCCTCTTACTGAATGTGGAGACATCTGGGATACCTCAGATGGCAGAGAAAGGAAACAAGCTGGCCAGATCCCCTGACAGAAAGGATGCCCAACAAAACTGAGATGACAATTGAGAGCCTAGGCTTTTGGAGCCTGGATTTAATGATAAAGCATGATGTTTTTCTGAGTGCATTTTCCATCCCATCAGTCCCCCTCTTGTCTTGCCTCCTCCACCTCTCTTTTCATGGAGTGAACAGACCAATAAGTGACATCAGCACATTCAGTACCACAAGGAGACTCCCCACCTGCCCATGAGCAGGGCTCACGTGACACTCTGGCCAGCAAGGAGAGAGAGGGGAGAGTAAAAATAGCACATATGTCAATCCATTTCCTGAAGCTCACCTCGGGTGCTTACAGTACCTGTGAATTAGTCATAACTCTGTGACACTTAACTTTCTGATCATGAGCATAAAGCCATTTCCACCTCCCGTCTCTCTGTTGGACTTCTAATTTAATATACATGCACATACACACACATTTTTTTTGCCCCAAAATGTTTGTTCTTGAATTGAATGTTCTTCTGTCTCCCTTGTCTCAAACATAGGCTCTCCCTAGTCTCCTCCCCCACCATCCATGTTGGATCAGGAGAAAAACCAAGAAGGGTTCAGAGCTCTTAACACTGAGCAGCAAGCATAGCTACCTAATCCTCCAACCTCATTCCCAGTGGCTTGCTGGGTTACTGAAAACTGAGGCAGTAAAGTGTAAGTCAGAGAAGGGCTGACATTGGGGGAGCTCTCCTTTTACAGATGGGAAAACCAAGACCTGAGAAGAGAAAGATTTTTTCCCGAGGTGAAAGAGTAGGACAATGACACAACAGCTTTCTGGCATTTCCAGTGTTTTTCTGTTCCACCATACGCCAAACCACATGGGCCTAAATATATTTCCCATTTCCACATTACACTACCTCAGGAAAAGCAAATGATTTGTTAATAACACGTCCCCAACAGCTAACGTGTCCTGAGTGCTTGCTATGTACCAGCTGACTTAACGCGCATTGTTTTATTTGGTCCTTACCAGAACCCCAGCTGGCCTGGTTACTATCTCCATTTTATACATGAGAGAGCAGAAGACCAGAAAGGGTAGCGAATTTGTCCAGCATTCTGCAGCTCTAAAAGTGAAGTAGACTTTGAGACCAGGAAGTTTGACTTCGGAAGTCTCCTGCCAAACCACTACTTCATCTTGTGTCCTTACCAGGAGACCTCCACTAGCAGTGTACCCTTCAGGACCCTCAGACATCTAGCAGCAACCAAAATGGTAGAGTGGAAAATGCACAGTGGTGGATGGCCAGGCCAGTGACCAAGCGAGGTTGATGTATTGCCAAGGATACAAAGAGGTGAGGGGCCCACCAAGGCTCAGCCCTGCAGACAATGGGAGCTGTGGGAACACCAGACCTATAGGATTGCCCTGCACCTGGTCTATTGTCTGATCTATGTTGTCTGATTACCAGCAGGGCCCAGTGGGTTCCAGGGCTTTCTTGGTTGTCAAGGGTGGCTGCTGTGGCCGTTCCAGGGTCACAAAAACTGCATTACTCCAGATGCTGAAGCATCCATTTTCTTTATTTCTATATATTCTCTCTGAGGAGAGAAACATTTATCCCACCCACCCTCTCTCCACTCTGCCAACAGACCCCATTCTTGCTCCAAATCCATTTCCCCTGCTTTCAGAAAAGAAAGGAATGCTTCTGGATAAATGCAGAGAGGAGTCTGGTTTGGCCTTGAGAACACAGAGCAGTTTTGCTGGTTTCGTTGGTTTGGTCACTGATGGGAGCCTGTAATCTGATTTCAGTCCTGTCATTCCCTCCTCGTTCTGTCCTATCCCTTTTTCTCTCTGGGCCTCACCTTGCCCAGTTGCTTAAAGGTAAGTGTGAACTCCAGAGAAGCCGCATCTAAGATAAACATGTCCAGCTGCCATGTCTACATCCTCTGGGTTTTGATGGCAGGGTAGGAGCAGTAATCACAAAACAGAGGCAGGGACCCAGGTGCCCTGCTGGTGGTAAGGAAAGGAGCGGTGGAGGGAGGGTGAAGACAACAGGCAGGACAGCCCTCATGAAAGATGCTGAACAGGAGAAGGGTTGCAGAGAGCCATGGAGAGCACAGAAGGGCAGTCTCCTCACATCTCTGTCAGAAGAGCTCCTCTCTTTGCTGAGCTTTAGGGAAGGCACAGATAGGCCTTGTGGACCTGGGTTTTACACTCCATCCATCCTCTGGCCTCTTACATTTCACTTCCTTTCCTGTGACCCATTATTCTCAGAACTCTCAAGAGGAACACTTCATCATTGATGTTGAGAAGGATGAGCAGTGAGTTTCAAAGCCTGCTTAGCTAGAAATAGGTAGTTTTGAATTTTGAAACACACATGAGCATACACCTATGTGCATGTACACACACCCATTTGCCATTTTTCATGGTGCCTCAATAAGAGTGATATCTAATAGTTCTATAGTCCAAGAGGGCCCCTAGAAAACTCCCTAGAGAAACTGGCATCACAGTTCTTATTGTGAGGATAAGGAAGCACTTTTGATCACCAAATTAGACCTCAAAACTGCCTAGACAAGCTAGAACACATGGAAAGAAAGAAGGATAGCAGAGATAAACATCAGATCCAGTATTTGGGTACAAACACTAAATTTCTCACTACCCAGCATCCTCGCATCAGGTACTGGGAAACAGGATCCAAGGTGTACACTAGCCAGGAGGACCACACATCAGCTTGGGCTGGGCTAATAGAAGAATGTTTGTATTCGTGAATTAGTCTGTCTCAAAAGTGTTCAGGAGTGGAATCCTCATCTGCTCTAGAGTGGAGCAGAAAGGACTTAGGCAGATCTAAATCCAAAGCCAGATTCAGCTTACTATCTTTGAGAACTTGGGCAAGTTACATGTGAGCCACTCTCTTGATCTGTCCCCAAATATGCTTCCCTTGACTGGTTGTCATAAGTAATAAAGATAATGTATGGTTACACTTCTCAGATTAGGCTGGCAAATTCCTAGGAGTATTTGGCAGTGCACTTGGAAGTATGGGAGGCCATGGCATAAATACAAGGCATGTTCCCAATGTTTCTATTTTACTCAATGGCAACTCCCTTACAACCTATTTTTTTTTTTTTATGTTAAGCCAAACAAGGATCTATTATTGAGTAGGGAAAAAAAACCTGCTGACATCTTAAAGCTCAAAATGGTAAAGAGCTTTCAAGATACAGACAGCCACTGCATGGTCCGTGCTCCTAGTTCCTTAGGGATACACATTCACTTTATCTGTCTTCAGGACACTTCAGCAGAAAATTTGAGAAGCCTTGGTGCACGCAAAATACCTAGCATGGTGTCTGGCACATAGTAGGTGGTCAGACATTAGTAAATGTCATTATTTGGGATTTCTGGAATGTGATCATCCCCTTGGCCCTTGCATTAATCAGACCACATGTGGGTAGTACGAGGTACAGTGAGGAGCATCCCTTTTTAAGAGGGACACATCAATCTAGAATGTGTCTAGATTAAAGGGTGATGGTCAGGTTGGTGAGAGATCTGGAAACAATTTAATATGAGAAACTGTTCGGGGAACTTGGGTGGTTCAGTCAGTTAAGTGTCCAACTCTTGATTTTTGGCTCAGGTCATGATCTCACAGTCCTGGGATCGAGCCCCACGTCTGGCTCCATGCTCAGTGCTCAACGAGGAGTCTGCTTGAGGATTCTCTCCCTCTCCCTCCACTCCTCCCCTCGCTCTCTCCCTCCTTCTAAAATAAAAAAATAAATCTTTAAAATAATATGAGAAACTGTTCTAGTAATTAGGACTCTTTAGCCTGGAGAGGAGAAGAGAGGACAAGAGAGATTCTTATACTATCTGAGAGGCTGGCAGGAGGGTGACAGGAAACATTCTGAATAAGCAGACTATGGCCAACCAAGGGGGAATAAACAAGGGGCTGATTAAACCTCTATAAAAAGAAACACTTTTTAACATTTGAGCTCTCCAGCAGTGGAAAGCAGAATATAATGGTTAAAAACTCAGATTCTGGAATCAGACTCATGAGGTTGAAATCATGGCTTTGACCTATAATAACTTTGGGCAAGTTAGTTAACCATCTCTGGCTCAGTTTCCTCACCTACAAAATGGTGATAGTACGACATTCCACATAAGATTGTTGTGAAGAAGAACAAAAACATATAAAGCACCTAGAACAGTGCCTGAAACATAGTAAATACTCAATACATTATTTCATGCAGAAGTTGCCTAGAAACTACATATGGGAGTGTTATAGATTTGTGTACCCCTCCAGAATTCATATGTTGAAACTCTACCCCTCCCTGTGATGGTATGAGGAGGTAGGAGATAATTAGGATTAGATGAGATTCTGAGAATGGAGGCTTTATGAATAGGACTAGTGCCTTGTAAGAGTCATGAGCAAAATTGCTTCCTGTCTCTCTTTTCTGTAAAGACAGTGAAAAGATGCCAATCTATGAACCAGAAAACAGGCCTTCACCAGACACTGAATCTGCAGGTGCTTTGATCTTGGACTTCCCAGTCTCTAGAACTTTGAGAAATAAATGTCCGTTGTTTAAGCCTCCCAGACTTTGACATTTTTGTTATAGCAGCCGAAACCTACTAAGACAAGGAGACACCAGGGTACAGGACATACTTGAAGCCATGGATATTAATAAGATTGTTCTACCAGAGAATATCCAGGGAGAAAAGAAGAGAACCAAAACAAACTGAAGCCCTAAAATGCTAGGATTGAAGTATTAGGATTGCAATATTCAGCTGCAAATAGACAAAAATCCAACTAACAGTGGCTTAACTTACTAATAAAGCCATTTAATAACCTTGGACAGTAAGAATCACAGAGGTAAGTGGGTCTGAGGTTAGTCCAGAGTTCAGTGATGTCATTAAGGACCCAGGCTTTTTCTGTTTTCTATTCTGCCAATGTCTTCATGTTGACTTTTTGTTTTCATATTTGTTGCCACTCAAGATGGTCTTAAGATGGTCTTAGATGGTCACCAAAGCCTAAACCCAATGACCTCACTCAACCATGTTCAAGGCAAGAACATGAAGTAGGGACAAAAGGTTTTCACTTTTTGAGATTCTGTCCTCCGTATGGAAACATAATTCTTCTCAGAAGTCCTTCAGCAGGTTTGTCCTTATGTCTCATTGGCTATACCTGGCTTAAAAGCGAATCACTCATGACGGAAAATGAGATTAATATTCTATGATATATACCCCAGATCTGAGGTAAGAGCCTACTTTCCCTAAACTCAATAGATCTCTGCCTAAGAGCTAAATAAAATTTAAGGGCTGTGACTCCTGAGCAGCTATCACCTGTCACATTTGGGTAACACCAATATTTAAAGGGTTAGGAGGGGCACTTGGGTGGCTCAGTCGGTTAGGAGAAGAAAAGAAGACAGTGAAAGGCATCGAGAAGGAAATACCATAGACGTTGAAGGAAAATGAGAGGAAGTGTCAAGGAAATGAAAAAAAAGAAAGTTTCAGGGAAGAAAGAGAAGTTATCATAGTCAAATGCTTCAGTATTTAGATCAATAGAAACTGAGAGGGTCCAGTGACTTGGCAACATATAAATTGAGTGAGACAATTTCAATGAGGTAGTGGGAGCAGAAGCTGGGGGGAAAGGTTACAAGAAGCTGAATAAAGTGAAGGAATACAACAGGGAATGGAAGATAACTCTTCCTAGTTGTTTAACTATAAAGGGAAAGATAAATGGGATAATGGCTACAGGAAAACACAGGGTCAAGTGAGGCTTTTTTAAGAAAGGAGACTTGCAATGCATCTATTCAAGGGAGATAGAGCCAAACTAAAGGACTATATTAAAACATTAGGAAAGGAAGCAAGAAAGAGGATGAAGATAGAACAGGTAGGAGAGGATGGAGTTAAGGCCTTGTGTAGAGGTCAACCCTACATAAGAAAGGCATCTTTTCCTCTGAGACGTCATCGTGGGGAGGGGTTGGGAAATTGGAGAAAGGAGAAGGAAGCAAGGGCAGGTATAGATAGAGGCGAAATGTGTGTTTCAGGCCCAGAAGGTACTCAGAAGGGCCTGCAACGCCAACTGCATGGGAAAGGAAGTGGGGAGGGGGTATAGCTGAAAAGAGTTTTCCATAAACAGCCTCAGAAAATCCAGTTTTCTGGACACGGAGAGAGAGGAAGAAAAAAGACCATCCTTACCTATCTTTTTCAGGAGAGTTTAATATCAGTCCCTCAGGTTCTCAATGAAAATGGGCACCGTAGGACCAGCCAGACATATTGCCAAATTGTTTGTCCAGAAAAGGCCTCCATGGCCCAAAAATTATTTCTTCCCATCCAGCATCATGGGCAGGACCCAACACTCCTGCTGTGCCCATCAAGCCCTTGGCATTTCAGCTAGGGAGAGCTTTTGTAGCCCTCACCATCAGCAAGTGTCCTAAGTGACAGCTTTATTTTTTCTGGTAGGCCAAGCATCATGAGTCTTCAATTAGGGGATAGTTTTTCTCTCCACACCAGTCACATTTTAGGGAAAAGGCCCTATCCATTGGAAATGGTACCTGCTCATCTTCCTCAGCAGAGATGCCTTCAGTCCAGTGTTCCTATAACACAGCCTTAAGGGAGACAAAATACTACATCAGGGCCCTCAAAACAAACCATTGACAGACTGGAATCATAACGCCATTGAAAACCAATTTTGTTCAAAATTATCCAATTTTTATATTTTGGCCTGGATGTCATTTAGAATTGGTGGGAGGTATTAGGCTATAATTTTTATTCCTTTGAAATACAGCTGTATTAAATGCATGGGATTGTCACTCTGGAAAACAGTATGGAGGTTCCTCAAAAAGTTGAAAATAGAGCTACCATATGATCCAGCAATTGCACTACTGGGTATTTACCCCAAAGATACAAAAGTAGGGACCCGAAAGGCTACGTGCACCCCGATGTTTATAGCAGCAATGTCCACAATAGCCAAACTGTGGAAAGAGCCAAGATGTCCATCAACAGATGAATGGATAAAGAAGATGTGGTATATATATACAATGGAATATTATGCAGCCATCAAAAGGAATGAGATCTTGCCATTTGCAACGATGTGGATGGAACTGGAGGGTATTATGCTGAGCGAAATAAGTCAATCAGAGAAAGACATGTATCATATGACCTCACTGATATGAGGAATTCTTAATTTCAGGAAACAAACTGAGGGTTGCTGGAGTGGGGGGTGGGGTGGGAGGGATGGGGTGACTGGGTGATGGACACTGGGGAGGGTATGTGTTCTGGTAAGCGCTGTGAATTGTGCAAGACTGTGGAATCTCAGATCTGTACCTCTGAAACAAATAATGCAATATATGTTAAGAAAGAAAAAAAGAAGAAGAAGAATGTAGCAGGAGGGGAAGAATGAAGGGGGGGATATCGGAGGGGGAGAAGAACCATGAGAGACAATGGACTCTGAAAAACAAACTGAGGGTTCTAGAGGGGAGGGGGGTGGGAGGATGGGTTAGCCTGGTGATGGGTATTGAGGAGGGCACGTTCTGCATGGAGCACTGGGTGTTATGCACAAACAATGAATCATGGAACACTATATCTAAAACTAATGATGTAATGTATGGGGATTAACATAACAATAAAAAAATTAAAAAAAAATAAATAAATAAAAATAAATGCATGGGATTGTCTGAGGGATAAAGTCACCGTGATGACAATAACTTTAAGATACATTTTATAACATTTAGATTATTTTGCCATATATTTCATCCTCCCAACAGCCCTAGGAGATAGGTGGTCACTGCCTCCCTTTCAAAGACAAGCAAAGATTCAGAGAGGTAAAAAAAATTCTCCCAAAATCACAGATCTAAGTATCAGAATGAGGATTTGAACCCAGGTGTTCTTACTTATTTCTATTACCCTGGGTTTCCATGTCTTTAAAATGGGAGTGATGGTGATAGCTACCTCACAAACGTAGATTTAATAAGATGAAGCAGCCTATTTGGTGGATTGTTGTTCAAGAAAATGCTGGAACAGGTCAAACAGAATACTGTTGAAAAATTCTAACAGGGAGGCAGTAGGCTTCAGTGTGGGGAGGCACGTGGGTCAAAATTCTTGACTGCAAAGGATATAAACTGACTGGAGCTAGCTGAAGCAGCAAAGAGATTTTGTTGCGTGGGTATGCGGTGGCTCCCGCCTCAGCAGGAAATCTGAGGAGACTGGGTCTGGCAAGGGGTAGGAGATAAGGGAAACTGAGTGGCCACATTCACAGCCAAGGGCACATCGCAGAAATGGTCTGCTTTGACACTAGACACAGCTTCTACTCCACCACCTCTGCCACCACTGGGCCCTGGACATCCTACTTCAGTCCCTCAAGTGAATTTTAAATAAGTCCATTGATTAGGTATCTTGTTGCCTACCATGTCTATGCACCAGCTTCCAGAGGTGAGAAAAGCAAGTATCTATCTAGCCTCTTCACCTCTACAGACTTAGTAGAGGCAAACCCCCAATATGGAAAGGCGCTTCAGATTCTGCACAGTAAACAAAATTTCAAATGTTCACTGCAGGTGATCTAACTCCATTATGTTCTTCTCACTCTGATTTCCATTTTCCTATGGAGTCCATCTCCTAGCACTTCCTCATCTGTAACTGATGGGCTTCTCAGATTGAGATATTTTCATGTCCTGATAGAGCATTCCCATTCTCATGCCCATGCTCTCATCAATTCTTCTTTCTTTCTGAAAATACCTCAGATTTGATCTGTGATTCCTCAATTCTCCAAAGTCTACTTGTTGACTTTGGCCTGGCGTGTTTATTGAACACTGATGAATATAATTCTATTATATTTAAAGAACCTTCCCTGATGAAAATCATTCTCCCTAATATCCCAAGTCCCACTGTGTCCCCCTTCCTCAAAAATATATCTAGTCTAGCTCACAGAATTTAATGACTTGACCACATATATTACCCGTTCATTAATCAATTGATAGGCATGGTAATACGGAGAGAGGACCAGGAATCAAGTTCTAGTCTACCATGAGCAAGTCACTTCTATTCTAAGCTGCTGCTTTGTAAATGAATGAAATAGATGAAATCTGTGGTTTCCAACTTGTGTCTTCATTAGAATCATCACCTGGGGGAAACTCAAATATGAATTTCTGAGATCCAATACAAATCTTCTAAATAAAGATCTTCCATAGTGAGTCCAGAATAGGGGTTTTTGTTTTGTTCATTTTCTTCATTTTATTTCATTTTGCTTTAAGCTCACCAAGTTATTCTGCTAGTAAGCCAGGTGTGGAACCCCTGGCCTAATAGATTTCTTGTCCCTTTTACTTTTAGGGAGTGGTGAGGTAGTAGTGGGTAGTAGTCAAGGATCCTAACTCTGGTATCAGAAAGAGCCAGATTCTGATTCTGGCTCTGTAACTCTCTGTATCTCTCTAATTCTGAAACTTCATCAAATTACTCAATGTCTCTAAGCATCGTTTCCTCATTTCAAAAAATGGTACTGATGAATGTAACCCACCCCATGGGATTTCTGCAAAGATTAAGCGAGTTAAGGCATTTGACGCTCAGAGCCCAGTGCCTGGCCCGTGAACAACACTCAGCAATGCTAGCTGGATTATTATGATGGCAAAGGGAGGAGAGCTAAGGCATCCGGCTGTGTTGGGGGAGGCTCGAGGAAAGCTGGTGGAAACATGACTTTCTTTTTTTCTGTTTTTGTGCTTGATTTAACTGTGTAAAAATATAACTGATGAACTTAAAATGTTCAGGATGTTGGCGTTTTTCCTCCTTTTTTCTGGCTGCAGCTTCTCAGAAGACACGTTCCCAAAGAGGAACATCTCAGCCGCACCAACCAGTATCTGACTCGCTGCTGTGTCTTGGCACAGGGCTGAATGTGGTCCATAGTAAGTTGCTTTGCCTTAGTGACTCAGCATAGTAGGCCCTTTTTCATTTCTCTCTCATTCCCCAGCCAAGAAACTCTCCCACCTCTCTCTGCCGTATGCTACTGAGATTGCATTTTGTATCATCTGCTGGGAGATAACATAGTTAAATTGATGCTCGGAACCTTATAAGGGTATAAACACTTCTCTGCAGGATGGACGTCATAATAGCAAATCGAGGGCGAGTGCCAATAATAGATTTCTTGGGTTTCTTTTTTCCTTTGCACATTCTTCAGGGCTCTCCGAGGGGGACAGAAATGACATGGCAGCCCCGAAATAGTCCAGGGAATCAGACTGAGGAAGGAGCCTTTTGAGCAGGCAGGCAAACCAAATACAGCCCACACCTTCTCAGAACGAAATCCATGTCCCCTCAAAAGTGAAGGTGCCCTTTTTGTGGCAGTTGGTTGGAGGAGTGGGAAGACGATGGCTTTGGTGTTGAACAGATCTGAGTCTTGGTGTCCTCTGCCTCACACCAGCTGTGTGACTTTGGGCAAGTTGTCTACTTTCTGAGCCTCCTGTTCCTCATCTTTGTAACGAGCAAGAGTGTGCTGATAAAATGAGATAGCCCTGTAAACCTGCCTGCCACAGAGTAGGGACTCGGAAAGTGTTTGTTTGTTTTGCATTCTTTCTCTCCTAAAATAGACCCCACAGAATTAGTCCATTAAATGTGCTGTGTCTATAACAGGGCGATTCTAGACTGTTCCAACAGGAAAGAATTCACTTCCCCATAAAAGTCTTGGTACGTCCTGTATGGTGTCGTAAAAAACACACTCAGCTCAGAGTCAAACTCAAACTCTAGTCCTGTTTTGTGACTTACCATCTTTGTGTAACATTATTAAGAGTTTCTACATTTGCCAAGGGCTCCCTCTGTGCCAAGTGCTATACTGAATGCGTAATATGCCTTATTTTCCTTCATCTCGTAATAATCCCTATACAGTAGAAATTAGTATCCTCATGTTATAGAAAAAGGAATTGAAGGGCAGAGGAATTCAATAACTTGCCCAAGGTCCCATCGGCATAAAGGGTGAAGGTTGGATTTGAACCCAGATCTGTCTGGACCAAGAGTCCGTGTTTCTAATCACCATGGGATCTGGCTCCTGCTTACTGTTTCTGTCCCTGTTTTCCTCATATGCAAAACAAAAGGATAATAATTCATCCCTACCCTCCAGGAATTTCTAGAGAGGAACATATAAAATCATAGATTGCAGAGGCTTTCTATACTAAAAGGACAATTTAATGTGAGGAATTATAGTTATTATCACAAAGAGTACAATGGTCTCCTTGGTCCCAGAAAACATCCGGTCCCCAAAGAAAACCAAAGCTATACGGCTGACCGCTCTTGCCTACACCCAGCAATGTGAGCCTGAGGACAAGGTGGCTTTTGCAGCTACACGATTGTATATTGAGTAGGGTAGAGTACACACTAAATCTGTATTTATACTCGGGAAACCACGCTGTGCTTAAATTAGCACTTGAAGAATAAAAGCTTTTCTAAAGCTGCCCTTCTTAAGTAACACAGACTAACATTTCTATAACTACAGACAACAGTATTTTGAAAGCAATAGCAAGATGCCTTCAATTCACCCTAAATCCTTATCCATCCCTCTCCAATTACACCTCTCAACCTCGCACCCCCTGGCAACCAGCATCCATCTTAAATCAAAGTTCTTTCCCAACATTTGTGACCCAAGCAAGGTTTGAATAATAAAGACGATCAGAGATTTTTCTGGGATCTCCTGGTTTATTTGATAGTGTGTTACTCAGAAGTCACAGCATTCATCACAAAGGGGCCCAGAAGCATTTAATTAATCAGAGCCGCCCAAGGCATCATCACAATAGCATAGGCATCAAATTTCCAAATTCATGAAAGAAACAGAAAAAGCATCCAATCCTTTTCTCTAGCTTTGTCACAATTTACTAGGGTCACTTCACTTACTGCCCAGTAGCCCCAAAATTCCACCCAGCTGCCTCCTGGGGCTTTTCACAGATCAGCATTTGCTCTGAGGAGTTCACTCTTATGCAAGCCTTTTCACCCAGCCACACACTCAGGCATACCACATACACACATGTATGTGTACATGGATGCACCCACCCACCCACCCACACACACACACACACACACACCATGCACATCACCAATTCGCATGGAAACCAAACTAGGGGGAATAATCAAAAAGCAGTACAGAAACCACAGAAGAGTTCTCTGACCCTGTTGCCTGATTCTCCCCATACCTACAGCTCTGAGACCCCTCTGAGATTTCTGTAGGACTGTGAGTATTCTATTACCATTTAATTTACGGATGGAGGGTGATTTCCCTAAGCTGAGAATAAATAACCAAATAATTGAGCATCACAATGAATAACCAAGAGAGATGCTAATTGTAAAGCAATCATGCAACCACTGGAGCAGACAGAAGCCACTTATGACTTTTGATCCCAAAGTCACCTTTGCCCAATAATATCTTATAGGTGTGGGAGGCAAGAGAGAGAGAGAATGAGGAAAGATATGAGTATTAAATATTTTCCTCACTCCCTGAATAGCTTAAATAGGGACTGAATAAATAAAGCACAGCCATACAATGGAAACTTGTGTAGCCTATAAAGAATGAGAGAGAGTTCAAAGTACTGACAAGGAAAGATGTCTCAGTTGTTATGTAAAAAGAATTGCAGAGCTACATTATTGTATTAATCCATTTACGTAAAAATAATTATATGTAGAAAAAGTATGTCTTTAGTTATATTATAATACACGTGTAGAAAAAAATTTTGGAAGAATATAAACCAAAAGAATCCCAGTGGTTGTATCTGTGGAGTAAGATTATGAGGAATTCTTATTTTCTAAGTCATCCATTTCTGTACAGCTCTTTTATAAGAGTGGGAATCTACTACACTTTTAATCAGAAGAAGTGATAAAGCCGAGCAAAATTTTTTCTCTGCTCTATAGAGACTGATAACCTTGAGATTTGGGGGACCCCTGTAATTATATCTACAATAGCATGCCCTGGGGCCTTCATTTCCCTGTATAAGCAGCTGTATCTGGAAACTCAGGCATGCCACACTCTAGCCAAATCTCTTTTCTTCTATTTTTGAAAAACCAAAAAAACCACAGTGACTTATGTTCATCATTTCTGGTCCAGCAGTGGCCAAGTGGGTGGGTGGCAGAGTTCCAGGTCCTGATGGATGACAAGACTTCAGTGGCCAAGATGTTAAAGACCTTTCCTTCTTCTTCTCCTTTTGTGGGTTTTTTTCCCCTTTTGT
Organism: Phoca vitulina; assembly: GCF_004348235.1. Lineage (NCBI taxonomy): Eukaryota > Metazoa > Chordata > Mammalia > Carnivora > Phocidae > Phoca > Phoca vitulina. Next base: position 7,701,411 of record NW_022589719.1, on the reverse strand, counting down.
GTTGGCAAAACACATTTACAGAGTTGTTGTAATGACAGGTCATCCATCATCAGTCTGTAACATTGCCAAGGACCAGTCCTCCTGTCCAATGTAGAGTCCGGTCCCTTCTCAAAAGAGAATGACATCTGGAACATGAAATATTTTGACTGAGAAGAAACATGAGTGGGGATACTTGGTCTGGGGTTTCCCTTAACCCAATTTCTTGGCAGGACTTCTGATTAGAGAATGGGAGACCCTCCCCATCCTAGACAGCCAAGAAGAGATCATAGGTTTAAAATGTGACTGAAAGTGGCCAAATGAAGTGTTAAATTCTTTTGTTGGGAACACTTGATGGCTCTGTAGAACCCCATGTACCCCCTTTCTCCAAGGACCACAATAAATCTGAACAGCCATGTCTGGTCCACATGACCTTCCCACAGCCTCCCAATTCTAGTTCAATCCAGGATGAGCACCTGAGTCACAAGGGCCAATGAGACTTTGCTGGGGATTTGTGATTAGAAATCAGATTCATCAATTTCGTCTTTGAGGCTAGAGCAGACAAGCACAGAATCCAGAAGCTGTGGCACATTGTGATCATATATACCAGCAGAGGAAATCAGCCTTCAGAAAAAAATAAGAGCAGAGAAGATGCCCAGAGAAAAGCAGCAATGAGAAACCTTGGGGCACCAGCCACAGACACAGACACTGACTAACTATATCCTTGCACTTAGGTTCACTAAGACCCTTCCGCATCCCTCAAATAAATTCCCCATTTTGTTTATGCCAGTTCGAATGGGTTTCGGTTACTGAATACCAAAAGAATCTTCGCTAAGGCAACATGTGACAAAACTGTGATATTCAAATGAATTCTGTGCATCAAGGTAGATACCTTCAGAGGCTAAACACTTATTCAATATTACTGTTGATCAAACCAGTTTGAAACTTCCTTCTGAGAAGGGCTTTCAAAATGAGCTCATCCCATTACTCATTATTGTTATCACATGATTTAATCACTACGTTTATTGGATGTTTACTCTGTCAGGCCCTGCAGTGAGAGCTTTATCAGCACTATTCTATTAATTAAAATAACAACCAAGGAGGTAGCTTCTGATATTATTCCCATTTTACAGATGAAAAAACTGAGACTCAGTGATGTAGAGCAACTTGCCAAACGCCACACAGTGAGTAGGTAATGACAATAGCATTCAGAAACGAGTTCTCTGTGGCTGAAAGCATGAACTCTGAATCACTAGGCTGATCTGCCTCACATCTTTTTGACTGAAACCTGTCATCATAAGCTTGATTGATTTAATAGACAACGACTGACCTAATGTCTGGCTGATGTTGAAAATCACATCCATCCTCCAAGGTCTGAGATTTGTACAGCCGCTGTGGTAAACAGTTTGGTGGTTCCTCAAAAAATCGAACATCAAATGATCATATGATCCAGCAATTCTACTTCTGGGTCTAGACCCAAAAGAATTGAGACAGGGATTTGAACACCAATGTTCATAGCAACATTATTCACAACAGCCAAAATGTGGAGACAACCCAAATGTCCATCAACAGATGAATGGATAAACAAAATGTGATATAGACATACAGTGGAATATTAGCCTCAAAAAGAAATGCTGCCCTGACCCATGCTACAACGTGGATGAACCTTGAAGACATTATGCTAAGTGAAACAAACCAGACACGGAAGAACAGATATTGCATGTTTCCACTCGAGTGACACATCTAGGGCAAATTCATATAGGCAGAAAATAATGTTGGTGGCCAGAAAATAGAAGAGGGTAGGGAGGAATGGGAATTATGGTTTGGTGGGTACAAAGTGTCCATTTAGGAAGAAAAAAAAAAGTTCTGGAGGTGGTTAGTGGTAATGGCTGCACAATAATGTGGATGTACTTGATGCTCCTGGACCGTACACCTGAAAATGGTTCAGATGGTAAATTTACATGGTGTATATTTTATCACCATAAAAAGAAAAGGGGAAAAAAAAAAAAAAAGAATGTGCCACAAGCTCTAGCCCATTGGAGTTCTAGAACTGTGGGGTCAGGGAAGCAGTTTTGAACAAAATGCATTTAATTGCCCAGATATTTTCTGAGTGACTGTTGTGTGTCAAGCCTGCTAGGGGGTTATTTGGAGGATTTAGGGATTGATGAGACCTGGTCTAAGCCTCAAGCAGCTCACACTGTAGAGAGATCTCAGAAAGTACACAAATGCAAGGCAAGGTGTGATAAAACTACAAATAAGGAACAAATATACCATGGAGGATTGAGAATTGAGGGAAGAATTCATTGTGTATTTGACATAAGATGGGCCATGGGGTACTGGCAGCTGTTCTAGACTGAATATTTATTTGTGTCTCCCAAAAAGTTCATGTATTGAAATCTAATCTCCAAAGTGATAGCATTTCGAGGTGGGGAGTTTCTGAGGTGATTAAGTCATGAGGGTGGAGCCCTCAGGGATGGGATTAGTGCCCTTGTCAAAGAAGCCCCAGAGAATTCCCTCCTCCCTTTCACCAGGTGAGGACACAGCAAGAATACAGCTGTGAACGAGGAAATGGGCTCTCATCAGACACCGAATCTCCTGGCACCTGAATCTTGGACTTCCCAGCCTCCAGATCTGTGAGAAATAAATTTCTGTTGTTTAGAAGCTTCCCAGTCCCTGGTATTCTATGATAGCAGTCAGAGCAGAGTATGATGGTGGCATTACAACAGGAAGGGACATTCCAAACAGAGAGAATACAGATGAAGGCTGGCAGCCAATCTGAGGAAGAAAAAGTAGAGGGTGGGATAAAAATAGGGGCAGAGAATGTAACGCTGAACATTTATTTGAAATTTACTATCAGCCAGGAACCACTAACGATATTTTTCATAGACCCCATTTAATCTTCACAGCTCTCTTGGGTAATATTAGGTAATTCTGTAAAGGGCACTTCTGGTCACCTATGCAACAGCATTTTCCCCCCTCCTTCCTTGCCACAAAACCCTGATTCAGTTTTGGAGTATTCTTTCTGGACAGACTTGGGTTGCTGGAAGAGCCGCTCTGTAGCTCCAGGGGATGAGTCTTCATTAGTCCCAGCCAGTGATAGGAATTGCATTCCTGTAGGCACAGCTTGTTGGAGCTAAGGGCAAGATGCTGTTTGACCAACAGGGAATAGAGGACTTGTGGAAAGACTTTGTGCCCTGATTAAAAGAAAAGAAAAACCCTACAAGGGAAAAGACTCTTCTTTCTGTCTTTGGGTGCATGGATTTCAGACTGCAAAGTCTGGGGGCTGTGGTAGCCTTCATGGGACTGTAATCATTGGACTCTAAGATAAAGCTAACCCTCTAAAGATGACAGTAGAGAAAGATGGAGGGAAGCTGCTGACTTTAAACCGTTGAATTAAGCTAATCCTGCACCCACTTCCCTCCCTATCTCTTATTTAAGATAATACTCTTTTCTAATTTTTTTTTTTTTTTTTAGTTTAAGCCACTTTAAGCTGGGTCTTCTATTTATTGCAAATGAAATGTTACATACAGGTCTCTGAGTAGGTAAGAGATAAAGTTGTAAGTTAAAGATCCACGTGTATGATTTAGGAGAACACTGGGGTTGGGGGCAGGGAGGGGAACAGTCATTTGGAACCTCAAATGCCTTGGAAAGTAAAGCGGAGGGCAGAAGGGGCAATCCTCCCCCGGATGTGTGAGCAGCTCAGGACTGCAAAACATCAGTGCCCTTGTTTTAGAGTCACACCTCATTGTCTTCGCCCTGGGGGAGGGAAAGTAATGGTGTTTCCGTTGTGACTCAGCCCTTCCCCTCGAAAATTCAAGGAAACGTCAAGTGTGTCCTTGTAGGCAACCTTCCCTCTGTCACGCCTGTGTTTATATAGGGCAGTGCTTGGAAAGTCTCGCTCTTCCTTTACGCTTGAGTTGCCCCAATGTCTCCCACCTCCTCGACTCTCTCAGTGTGGGGGGCCCGGTGTCATTCCAGTCCCCTCCCTCTGCCACCCACACCGTTCCAGGCCTTCATGCAGCCTCCGAGGTAGAGTGACCTCCCTCACTGGTATTTTTACCACCCATTGAGAGGCAGCGAAAATTGTTTGATATAAAAATACAACTCGCCATGCTGGGAGAGGTTCGAGGAAGGCTTCAGCCAGAGGCTGGCAGGGGCTGGCAAAGGCTGCTGGGTAGATCCATAGGTCCTCAACAGCGAGTCAGAAAAACCTGGATTTACATTCCAGCTTGGAGACCATGAGCTACATGACCTTGGGTAAGTCACTTAACCTCCCTGAAACTTGGTTTTATTATTTAAAGAATGGAAGTAATGTTATCTGCCCTGCTTACCTCACTGGAGCTGATGATAGGGTCCCAAAAAAGACAATCAAACACAAACACAGCCACTGTACCAACCAAAGGATTGGACCTTGAGGGGTAGGCCTTAAACAGAAATTTTCATTTGGGACAGAGGAAAAAAGTTCAGAAACAGGAATTTAGTATACCCAAACTGTCGGGTGGATCCCGAAAGGAATCTGGGAAAACAGAAAGGCATATATTCACTAGGGGAGAAGAGGATAGGTCCAGTTAGCAGAATTGCTTCTATGAGGACTGACCACAGTCCTGGGTTTTTGCACACATTGTCTCATTCAACCCTCCTGACGGCTTTGTGAAATGGGCATTTTCATCTTTGTTTTATAAATGAAAAAAAAGAAAAAAAAAAAGCCACACCAAGAAATAGAAGGTACCAGTTAAGCATAGATTCTGGCCTCCTCACAGCTCAAGTTATAAGGATTTTTTTTTTCCAGAAGGCTTAAAGTTTTCCTAAATCCTTTTGGCTCCTTAAGAGGAATGAGAGAAGCAAGCTCTCTAGCAGTAATCTTGCAGCATTATGAGAATGTTCATACCTTGTGGTTCATATCCTGAACAGAGGGTCCTAGAGGGTCAATAGAAATAGCACTATAAGTGACTGAAGTGTGGTGGTTGTTCCATAATTGTGTTGAATAATGAATATAAGAAATACATTATAGTCCAACCAACTTTCTAACTATGTAGCTTTGGACAAACAATCGAATCAGGTCTCGTTTTTAATCAGAAAATAAGAGTTAAGGGGGCCTGGGTGGCTGAGTCAGTTAAGCAACCAACTCTTGATTTTGGCTCAGGTCATGATCTCAGGGTCATGAGATCGAACCCCACATCAGGCTCCCTGATCCGCATAGAGTCTGCTTGAGATTCTCTCTCTCTCCTTCTCCCTCTGTCCCTCCCCGCTCATGCTCCCTCTCTCTCTCTCAAAAAAAAAAAATTAAATAAAATCTTAAAAAAAAAAAGAAAATGAGTTAAATCTTTCTTATGTCTATCCAAGGAGTCTCGACTATAATCATAGGATGAGAACAATCAACTCTGATAAGTAAGGGGAAGGGGCAGAGCTGGAGAGTGGAGCAAACACTGATGTGGGGACAAAGAGATCTTGAATCCTCAGTCTTCTCATTTGTGAAATGGAAGATTATGCTAGATCCATGGTTTTCAACTTTTTTTTTTCTTTTTAAAACAGCTGAAAGCTTTTGCTACCTGAAATCTGACATGGAACCCCAAACTATTAAGTATGCTGGGCGGATTGAAACAGCACTGAGATGCAGAGCCATTCCCTCATCATCCTTCCTTCCCTCCTGCCAAGGCCATTTTGCAATATATGGGCCCCTACAATGTCTGTGGGGTCTCCCTAACTTGACTTCTGTGCTAAGGAAAGATAGACCTCCTGAGTACTTTTAATGAATTTTCCAAGTGCTTTCCATACCTTAACTCTTTACTCTCACAACAATCCTATAGAATAGGTATTATTATTAACCCCTTTTTACACATGAAAAAACTGAGGCACAAAGAGTCTAATTAAATTGTCCAAGAATTAAGACTCCTAACAGAGAATGCCTCCTTCCATAATGGGAAGAGGTTTCAGGTCCCCGGTGACATCTAGTCTCCTGCCCAAAGAAAACTAAAGTCAAGCTTAGCTAGAACCCTGGTTTTAAAAGAAACACCCATCACAGATGAAATATTATTTTCCAAAGCTTTCGAGAGCTGAGCAGAGTTGGTTATAAGGGCTTGGTATCTGGGTAGTGGAGGGAGAAGTCTGGAAAAATTCATGATGTCACAGACTTCGACAGCACCAAATGTGTCAGACCTTCGCCATGTGGGCTGACACAGTAAATCTATGTGTATAAACAAAGCCGCTCTTTAGGCATTTTAGAGGGAAATGACTTTTCTGGCTCTAATGAGTGTGGACGTGTCAGAAGCTTGGACTGTACCCCTGCCTTAATGTGTGAGCTTGCACAATTGAGTGTCTATGCCTCTGAGAAGTGCTGAGAAGAGAAACAAAGCCATTGTCACACAAATGAACGGTCCAAGTTTCTGGTAATGCTATGGAATACGCAGAGACTTACTAAAACAAAAAACAAACAAACAAACAAAAAGGCATATTCAAAGCATAAGGATCCTGATCTCAGGAGTTAGCCCTAGTATCTTTCCATTACACTTCGCATATGTCTTTTGTGTGGCTGGAAAAATAAACGCTTATTCATTCTGGTGTCTTTCTTTGACTGCCTACCATGTGCCAAGCATTTGCTCAAACCTTCACCGAACATTCACTGAGATTCTCGGTAGTACTTTCCTAATCAAGAAGTGTTCACTGAATGCCTATTATATGAGAAATACAGTGAGGGTCCTTCCTTCTTTTATCCAATCAAAGAATATATGTTGAGTTCCTATTGTGTATACACCATCTAAATACTCATTCTATACAGACTTATTACATGTCTACTATGTGCTAAATGTTGAGTAAGGGACTGGGGATGCACATGATTCAGACAGTGTCCCTTTTCTGTGGTAATTCCCAACACAGTACCTTTGCTTTTGGTACGTCCCCTTGTCCCATGCCATTTCACTCTTAGATTCTAGGCCAATAGCAGCCTACATGCAAAGTTTTAACAGCAGTATCTTGGATTCTTGGAAAATCTTTTATGCACAAATGCACATCTGTAAAGATATCAACTTTAAGTGGAGATTAATGCACCACTGGTCTCATGTACATTAGAAATTTAAAAGCATATCCATCCCACGAATTCTTGCCCCCATATTACTTAAAAAAAATAACTAAAAATTGGAAAATGGATTGATGTTGCTATGAGAAGCCAAAACAGAGGAAGGAATGAGGAGGAAATGGAAAGGCCAGTTGACGTAATTTCTCCATCAATATTCATGGTTAAATTGACCAGATTGCTGTAGCATAATTTTAGGAATTTGCCGTTTGGGGTTTCGTCTGTATGTGTTCAGGGTGTGCCGTTCCAAGAACAACTGTGACTTGACTTCAGAAGTATATATATTTATATATTTCCATCATCATCTTCTCTATCACCATCAAATGTCAGTTCTCTTCCACGAAGGCAGTGGGGCCCACGTGATTTGCTGAGCCCACAATTATTCATACTTGCTGGTACCCAAGCCAAGCTTTTGCCAGCCCACGTCCAAAGTACCATGCAGCCTGTTTCTGAGGTGGAAGAAGATGGGGCTCGCCAAGGTCAGCTTGGGCCAGCATCTCTGCGTTGAAGCCACCAAGCAGAAAGGGCATCTACTTCCCTTTCTGAGGGTTCCCCCAGTGTCAGGACCTACCATTCATCGTTTCCAATTATGGAAACTTGGCATTTGTTTCAGAAAATGCCACATGTGTTTTCCTTGCATATCTGGGGCCACATGAGTGATCTGTCCTTAGTTAGATCTCTTTTAGAAAAGGAAAGATGCAAAGAAGTGAGCAGATCTTTCTGCCTCTTGCTTGGTGGGTGGTCTTGGATGACTTAACTGTCTGAACATCAGTAAAGTTAACAATGGAAGCATTAATACCCACTGAAAAAAATTTTTGTGAAGATTAAATATAGCACCTGATTCATGGTAGGTAACAATACTATTATGAATACTATTATTCATATTATTTATTGAGTGTTTACAATGTGACATCTGGTAATAATTGGTATTTTTTCTTAAGTTGTCTGAACTATATCATTTCTCTAAAATTTACCTTTCTTACCCATATAACAAGCCTAATAATATTTTACACATTTGCTTTAAGTCAGTGGTTCTCAAACTTGAGTATACATCAGAATCCCTGGTAAGCTTCTTAAAACATTGATTGCTGGGCTCCATTGCCACTGTTTTTGATTTAGTGGGTCCAGGTTAGAAAATGACAATTTGCAATTCTAACAATTTCCCAATTAATACTGATGTTAATGGTCCAGGGTCACCACTTTGAGAACCCCTGCTCTATAGATTAAGTTTATTGAGCATCTATTCAACAAATATTTACTGAGTACCTATTGTGTGCCAGGAACTGTTCTAGGTATTGAAGGAAAAGCAGGGAAGGAGACAAAGCCCCTATCTTCGTGAAGCTTACATTCTAGAAGGAGACATAGACAACCCTAGAAATAAAAAGTAACATACCATACTTTAAAGAAAAGGGAAGCAGGTTAAGGGGATAATGAGTGACTGGATTTCATCGGGAACGTTTTTTCAGATACACCAGTCAGGGAAGATATCTATGAAGAGGTGATACTTGATCAAAAATAATAAGAAGGGAAGAAGATATTTGATCTAGGAGAACATTCAAATATGAGAGACCAGAAATACAAAGATCCAAGATCCCAAAGAAGAAATAGATTTGAAGACTTGCAGGGACAGCCAAATGGCTAGCATGACCAGTGAGCACAGTGAGCAAAGAAGGGAGAATGGGAATATGAAATCAAAGACATAGACAGTGCAGCAACATCATGTAGAGCATTCTAGACTGTCTTAAGCAGGTTGCATCTTATTTGAAATGTGATGGAAAGTGCCTGGAGGGTTTTCAGTAGGTGAGTGACATGATCTGACTTATACTTTTCAAAGAGCACTCTGGCTGCTGAGCAGGACAGGAGTGGAAGCAGGTGCAGTTAGGCAGCTGCTGAGATCCTCCAGGAGAGGGATGGAGTGGAGGGGGGAGGGATTGGCCTAGCGTGGTAGCAGAGGAGGTGCTGAGCAGTAATCAGATTCACACTATACTTTGTAAGTCAAGCTGACAAGACTTGCTATTGAGTTAGGGGTAAGGTGAGAGAAAGAGGGGAATTAAGAATGACCTCTGGGGGTGCCTGGGTGGCTCAGTCGTTAAGCATCTGCCTTCGGCTCAGGTCATGATCCCGAGTCCTGGGATCGAACCCCGCATCGGGCTCCCTGCTTGGCGGGAAGTCTGCTTCTCCCTCTCCCCTTGCTTGTGTTCCCTCTCTTGCTGCCTCTCTCTCTCTCTGTGTCAAAATAAATAAATAAAATCTTTTTAAAAAAAAGAATGACCTCTGAGAGTTTGGGCCTGATTTGGTTAAAAAAAAAAAAAAAACCATCTGTGAGAAAGTATCTGGCACAAAATAAGGGTTCAAAACTCATCTATGTATTTGGAGTTAGGATATTTTCAGTTTGGAAATTCTAATGCTACCAAACAGAGCATACAGCCTGCCATATCTATAATAATATAGACAGTGATACAAATAAAGTTGTGCAAAGTAGTTGCTCTGGGATAGCTCTGACATTCAGCCCTCCGGTTCTTTGTCAGTGCTGTTCCTTCAATTATTCCATCTTTCTGAAATCAAATATAACCCCAATAACCTGAATTGAATGTCCAGTGTGAAAGCCACTGTGCCAGGGGCTCAGCATGTGTCACCCATTTGGGAATATTCTAGAACTCAAGGCTTACCTTAAGAGTATGAACCAGCACCGATATAAGAGTCATCATGTCATTAGTGATCAATATTAATGTTGGAGCCTTCTTTCCTAACATTTCCCTAAGATTCCTTGCTCAAGGACTTTGGGTCATTTGCTCCCCCCTTGATTATGGGGGCGCCTTAAACTGCTTATAATATGTAACCTAGTCAAGGACAGTCAGGCTGGATGCCCACCCCCTCCCTGAGCAAGGCTGGCAAGCGTGCTGCAACACCAGCAGAGACAGAAACGCATGCATTCTGTGGGAGCTATCACGTCTGGACTCTGGATCTCTCCAAATATCATCAAGGAAGAAAGATGACTCATTGAAATTCAGTTGTATTTTTGAAGAAGTTTGTTCTCGTTGTTTATAGCTTAGGAGATTCAGCTTGTGTTGTTCATGCATCAAGACTGTGAAGAAGGCAAAGTTTGCCACCATCAGCTTCTGTAGCCTACCCTCTATACTTGTTTTTGGCATTTACTCCTGGATACTCAAGATCCTCATGGATATCTACATCTGTTTCCCATTCCTCTCCTCCCTCGACTTACTCAGCTGCCCATGCTTCAGACTTGAATTTACCAATACCCATCAACAGTTATTCATTCAGAAAGTATTCATAGATCATGCTACATGTGGTTTACAAAGCACCCACACTGAGTAGTGTTCTTGTTCATAATAGCCAGTATTTGCCGAGTGCTTATTATTTGTCAGGCACTATGCCAAGTGCTTTCACCAGATTATCTTCCTTAATTCTCACAGCAATCCTATGATTTTAGGACCATGATTTTATTATACCCATATACAAATGAGAAACCTGTGAAGAGGTGAAATAATGCCCAGGATCAACCAGGAAGCTTACAGCAGGGTGGGATGCAAACCCAACCTTTATGATTCACAACCCATGCTCTTAACCATCGCCATATTGCTTTTCAAGGCAGAAGAGAACCAGTATTTATGGAGCACCTATAATTGATGCTCACAGCAATTCTTCAGGATAAGCATTATTGTCAGCTAAAAGGAAGCAAGAGCCTCAGAAAGGTTAAGAATCCTTTGCAAGACCCACAGTGACTTTAAAGGTGACTGAGCCAGAACTCAAAACCAGATTTCCTGGACATCAACGTCCACGTGCTTTCTGTAGCACCAAACAGCCCAACTTAATAGCTTCACTGAGGAACTATGGTATCTGAGGGGTTCTTGGAAGGTTGTGTAGGATTTCAACAGGTGGAGATGAGGAACAGCCTCTGGATATCAAGAACAGCAGGAGAAAATAAAGTAGCCAGAATAGCTAGGAATGCACATAGGAACTATTAGTGGTCTGGCTTCCCTAGAGCGCTAAGCCAAGGAAAGAACATCCTTACTTTCTACATTCCTATACATTTTGTCTCCCCTCCCCCTTTGTTTGAAATCCTGCAATGACTTTCTGTTGAACACTGGCTTACATGATCTCTCTCCTGCCTGCTCTCTCCTGGAGTTCACTCACTCTACTCTAGCCTCACACTGGCCTCTTTTCTAATCTGCAAATTTATCAGCTTTTTTGCACTTTAGAGATTCCTGCAGTTGCTGTGTGCTCTAACAGTAACTTTCTTATACATCATCTTCCCACAACAAAGATCAGTTCAAATGTCACCTCCTTAGAGAGGCCTTCTCTGTCCCCATAGTTATTCTCATTATGACATTCTGCTTAAATGGTTCTTCAATAAACAAGTCCATGCATCCTTGAATATCTGCAATTCAAAAGAAAAAAAATACAGTGTTTGTTATAGTTCTTTTCCCAAAATTGGCCCGTCTACAGACATATCAGTCAGTACCAAAATCAGTACCCAGTTGAATCTTCAGACACTCTCAAAGCAGCTTCTTGGCTCATGAAGTTTGAAACTGAATGCAATTTTGATGAAAACCAAAAACCATGTAACAAACCCCATTAGAAGAAGGCAATTGTGAGAGTTTAAGCTCTTCAAAAACTTGTCTTGATGGACTAGAAAGATAAAAGAACTATTTGCTCTTTAACCAAAATTTCATTTGTCCTGCTGACCTGAAATCATAGCCAATAATCCCAGTGGTTTGGAATACATATCAGTGTTTCCATAAGGACAGATTTCATAGGTCATAAATAAATATTTTAAAATAAGTCTCAGCATTAATTTCTAATATGGTAAATATTGATAGATATGACCTATACAAACAAAAGCTCCTTGAGGGTCATCAGCAATTTTTAAGTGTAAGAGGATTCTGAAGCCAAAATATGTGTGAACCACTGAGTTAAGCAAACCAATAAATTCCATTTTTTTGTTGAGTTTATTTTTTCTTGGGTCTCTGTCGCTTTCAAATGAAAGAGCCTTGATATTGTGTTTCATTTCATAGGAAGATAATATTGCTTTGAGAAGTTGAATATTACAGTGATTAGCCAATAGTAAGCTTTTTGTGTTTTAGACCAAAAAAAAAAAAAAACCTCTATTCCCCCTCCTCCTATAATCCAAAAATGAGGCGAAAGTTTATGGTAAATGAAAACCCAAGGAATGTTAGAGTGTGTGGCAATGTAAACTACACACAGGAAAGAGACCCTTCTGTCTCCTAGCAAATAGATCTATGAAGCATCTATATATATACAGCAACAGTACTTTGCCAAACCAGAAAGACCCAGTTGTATATAGTTATATAACTTTACAAAAGATTTTTTTTTAAGTTTGTTTTGTTTATAACTTAGAAGTTTTAAAAATGAATTCCCATTTAAGGAAATACATAACACAATACTAATATTGAAAGATATAAAATTACATGAAATCCTAACTCTACTGGAAAATTTGGGATCTATCTAGAGCAGACACATCAATATACTAGCTTCCTCCCAATTAAGCCCAGGAAATGTGATTGACTGGGATCTCATGCTTATAAGAGTCCTTTCCTCCTTATTCATTTCAGTAAAGACACAGCCAGGGATAGCACTCTTTGATTAACAGTGAGAGTGGCTGTCTCTAGAAATTAAACTCAGGACTAGTAAAGAAAGGATGTTTTAAAAAATTTTAACTAAAACTACCTTGGAAATATCACACCTCTCTACTTTATCTACAGTGATTTGCAAAGAACATGTTTAATTTTAATCATAATATGAATCTAATATAAACAGGCAAGATATTTTTTGGTGTTTTGACCTGGTGTTTAAGGCAGTTTTAGATGGCCAGGACATAACCAAGAATGGCTGAAATAAAAGATCCTTGAGAAAGGGTAGGCCAGGAGATAGAGGAATAAGATCCCAAGCAGTGGGCTGATTGGTTAAGTACTAAGGCAAATTTGGACTTCATCCTAAAAGCAATGGCAAGTCACTGAGCTATTTTTAAAAACGTGATATGAGTTATGATCATGCACATCAAGGGTACTATGAAAGCTCATGGCTACATTTCTAAACTAGGCCAGGAAATCCGAGAAGTGATACTGAAGTTGAGAACCAAGGAGAAGAGCTAACCAGGGAAGAAGGGGATGGTGAGTGTTCTAGGCAAAGAAAATGTAAGAGATCCACACATTTAAGGAACTGGACAAAATCCAGAATTGGCTGAAGCATGACTGTGGAGGTGTGGGAGGGTGATGTATCTAGAGAAGTAGTCCGTGTGTAGAGCATGAAAGGCTTTGGAAGCAGCTTTCAGAGGTTAGATTTAAGCACAGGAGCTTTGAAAATTCATTGAATGGGACTGCCATGATCAAATTTATGTTTAAAAAAGATTATTCTGTCTGTACCTTGGGGGAAGGAATGACAGCTTCTGGTTGTAGTCCTCATGGGAACAAATATATATTCCTGTGGGCTGTCTTATCTCTGCATAAACTTATATCACTGGAAAAGAAATCTTCCTTTGTCCACTCATTTCTTGGTTGAAAAAATGGAACATGGGATTAAAATAACAGGGGTCCCTCGAAACTTACAAAGAAGGAAACAAGATTGCATGTACTTGGAAGATTGAATTGTCTGACCAGTGCATGCTAGAGCAGAGCAGAGATAAATAAAATTATCCAAAATTAAGAGGACACTAGTCAGAGCAAGCATTTGTCTAAATGCAAAAACCTATCTAAAAAAAGAATTGATCATCCTTGTAACCTCAGACAAAGTCAAATAATGAAGGCAAATCCTGGTGTCGTAATTCCAACCACCATCCAAGAGGGAGAGAGAATCTTGCCCAATGGACTTGGGTAATTTGACACCATTGCAAAACCATTCCTGTTATGGAGACAATTGTGTGTCAGATCAATGGTGTCAACCCTGATTGACCAAGAGAATCACCTGTAGAGTTGTTGAGAAAAAAAATGCAAATGCTTGGACCTAATCTTAGGTCTGAGGTGGATCCCAAGCTTCTGTAAACTCCACTGGTTCCAGAGACATAGCCAGGGTCATAGCCAGAGAACCACCATTGTGTCAGGTAATCTTAAACCTGACATTGGAATCAATTTAATCTCCTTTATACTGATTCCACGTTCACCCTACAATCTTCTAGTTATAATATGGTTTCATTTACAGGTTTTTGTACAGAGAAAGAATGTATTGATTCTTGCCACAGAAGTATTGCAATTCAAATGATCATGACATTTTTTTGTAAATTGATAAACTGACACTGGCAATTTATACAAAAATCTTAGTATACCTAGTTAATATAAGATTGTCTTTGAGAGAATGATATTTCCTTCTGGATAATGACAAATCAGTTTTCAGAAGCTTTAAGCCTTGAAGACCATCTAACTACACCAAGATAATGTCATTATTTGAGGGTTTGTAGGGATCAGTTCACAGGTGTTCATGATTTTTTTTTTTTTAAAGATTTTATTTATTTATTTGAGAGAGAGAGAATGAGAGAGAGCACATGAGAGGGGGGAGGGTCAGAGGGAGAAGCAGACTCCCTGCCGAGCAGGGAGCCCAGGTGTTCGTGATTTTTTATTAACTTTATGCAAATGGTTTATCAGCACCCCCCCCCCCCCCCCCCGCCCCTGCCAATGATCAAATAACAATATTGTAAACTCAAGCATACATGTTAGTGGTTTAGAAGTGAGAATCCAGGTACTGGGACATTGAACAGATTCCTTAATGAGTCCCCTGGTTATATTTAAACTAAAAGCCCCACTTACCTTACAAAATATTGTTTTTATCATCAAGGGAAAGTGTTCCCTGCAGTGTATTAAGCTGCTCTGGGTAAGAGGGAAAATATTAGAATTTAAACGTGGAAATGAATATAAAGGATGCATCATAAACTTCACAGACCCAGCAGCAGATACTAAAAGAGGTCTTTATTTTTTTAAAATATTAACTGACTATTCAGTTGAGTAAGTGGGACTGAAGCTGAGCTGCAGCAGGTATTGTTCTGGCTTTCCAACCGAGTCGCTACCCTTTTTCAAATGTAAATGGAGGGTATCTTTTGTCATCAACAAAAGTTACAAGGAACAATGAAGAATGGAAGAACTATCATAAAAGCAAGTGGAAGAATGCACAGAGGTGGATAATTCAGCTGCAACATCCTTGAAAACATGCCCAAAATCCTTATCTACTGAGAGAGCTGCAGTGGGGAATGAGAAAGCGCTTCTCCCAGAAAGGAGGGCTCCTTGTTTTCCTGGGGAGGGGGCACCAGGCTTGGGTAGCCATCCAGAGGAAAACGGAAGAACAGGGTTTACTTGATGGAGGCCCAGGTGAAAGCAAAGATTGCGAGTGAAAGGGAAGAAAACAATTGCTGGCCGTTTTCCACAGCCTCTGAAGGAAAGACAGCACCGGAGGCCGGCTGGGCACCTGAGGGTCCCTGGGGCTTTTGTAGGAGACACCCTTAGTAGATAAAGGAGAAACTGATGCCTCTGCCCTGGCTCAGATGGCAATAAGGAGCTGGGCCTCTTAACATTCCAGCAATGCATGCACCCTTATCACACAATCTAAGTCTAAGCCAGGACGGATGGTTACCCCACATCGATTTTTATGCGCCCTCAGTTTTTGTTTTGTTTTGTTTTAGAGAGAGAGACAGAGAGAGCAGGAGCTGGGGGGACGGGCAGAAGGAGAGGGAGAAGCAGGCTCCCCGCTGAACAGAGAGGCCAACACCACAAACTGGGTCAGTGCACTCATATGGTTCACTCTCCATTCCTGTGACCCATGTGCATCCCCTAACCTGAGCAGCTATTTTGGCTCTCTTCTCATCTGAGAAGGATCACCCAATGATAGCAGCCAGCATGTCATCCAATGTTCATGCAATGATGGTCTGAACGCAATGCCCATTTACTCCTTAAGACTTTGTTCATCCCTATCTAATCCAACTTGTGACGCCCCTTCAATGACCAGGATAATCATTAGCCCAGCCAAGTTAAAAAGGTGGTGGTGGTTCAAAAAGACAAGTCTTCCATATCTAGAAAGATGTTACTTGGTAGAACCAGGGGGAAATCTCCCACTGAACCAGGACAGTGTGACTTACCTGTACTTCCCTGTGACGATATCTGTTCTTATTTAATCTGTGCCCATAAAATCCCCAAACAAATTCTGACCATCCTTCATGCTTAATTTAATCTCAAGAAGCAAAGTAAATCATAGTATTCTGCGATTGCAGGGAATTTCCACTACCTTAAAAAACAAACTGTGGTTCTATCTTCTGACCCTTTGAATCATACTGTTAGGTAGACAAAGGCCCACTTCCAAAGCAGCAAAGTAACAAATGACTGTTCTAAGCTATGCCTAAAATGAACCTTAAAGGAACCCAATAGGTTCTCTGCTCCTCTACATGGCAAGGCTCCTACAATGGGATCTTCTCACCTAGAAGTGGCTTACTTGTAGAATAAGAAAGGAGAACTATTTAAAACTAAATCCACTTTTAAAAATTAGGTAGGAGAGGGGCAAGAATTGGCCTAAGAATTTTCTATGGGGACATGGAAGATAATTTTCAAAATGTCCAACTTACCCCTGAGAATTCAAGCAGCATGTGATACTCCTCAAGTTTGCAATACATGAAACTCTGGATATGTGAACAAATCAGAAAGAGCAGGTGTAAATTTTCCATGCAAAATGTGTCCTAAGAATAATATTGGGTAAAGAGAGCATTTGTGAGTAGTGCCTCTGTGATAAGCAACTATCATGGTAGTTTGGCTTGACTTCTATCTTCCATCCCCTAATGGGGCATTTTAAAGATATTCCAGAGGGCCAATTTCAGAACAAGCTGTATCTGAAGCCTTCCTAACAGAACTCCAGTATTGATGACACTAATGGAGTACAAGGAATGTTAAAACCCTTGTAACACATTATACATTAAGATCTCTATCTCTCCCTTTCCTTAGCCATCATCTTACTATACCACTGTATTTGCCCCCACTTTTTCTTCACTCTTCACTTTCAACTGACCATAAAAGAAATTTGAGCTACATTTTTGAGAAAATGAGAATGCCAATAACCAGTATAAGGCATGAGTCATAAAAGCAGGAGCCATGTTTGTCTTATTCACTGTTAACCCCCTGTGCTGAGCCCAGTGTCTGATTCATGGTAGATTCCTATTCATTCAGTCAGTCAGTCAGTCAGTCAGACATTTCACAAGTATTTCTTGAGCACCAACTACCTACAAGATACTATTCCAAAAGCGTATTATACAACAGGGAACAGAATAGATGAAGTCCCTGCCCTCATTAAGCTTACATTCTGATGGAGCAATTCAAACAATAACCAATAAAGATATAAAATGTCAATCATTTATAAATACTTTAGTGGAGAATAAAGTAGAATAATGTGACAGGAATTGTCTGGTGAATGTAGGCAGTGAGGATAGGGTGTATACTGTTTGATGGCATCAAAGACCTCTGTGACAAAATGACATTGAACCAAAGAACTGAAAGAGTCAGGGAGTGAGCCCTGTAGTTGTCTAAAGCAAGAGTGCCCAGGCAAAAATACAGCAAGTCCAAAAGTACTGAAGAAAGACTATGCTTGACATATTTAAGGAACTATAAGGAGGCCAGTGTAGTTCGAACAAAATGAGTGAGGGGGAGAGTGGAAGGAGATATAGTCAGAAAAGTACTGGAAACCCTGAAGAGGAAGAAGATAATGTAGAGTCTCACAGGTCCTTTAAAGACCAAATCATATAATTTCTTTAAGAATATGGGCTTTTGTGCCAAATGAGGCTGGAAGCCCCTGGAGAGTTTTGAGCAGTGGGGTAACTTGACCTTACTTCTATTCTAAAATGATCTTTCTGAGGGTTATGTTGAGGGATACTAGAGACACACCACTGAAATTGGCCAGGGTGGGAGTAGGTAGGCCAATTAAGAGGCTGATAAAATTACCCAGGTGAGAGGTAATGATTCTGGTTACATTTCAAGGATAAAGGACTGACAGGATTTGTTGATGGATTGAAAATGGAAGGAAAGGAGTTAGAAATGACATCAAGATTTTTATCCCAAGCAACTAGAAAAATAAAATTGCCATTTACAATGTGGAAAGACCATGGGAAAAGCATATTTTGGAAGCAGGAGCAGGAATCTGTAGTTTGGATTGGGGCATGTTAGATTTGAGTTGCTTATTAGATATCTAAATGTCTATCAAGTAGGTAATACAAATCTAGTGCTAAATGGAGTGGTCTGAGATGTAACTATAAATTTTAGAGTCAAATTATATAAAAGGTATTTAAAGTCATGAGACTTAATAAATTAATTGAAAACTGATTGTAAATAGAGAAAAAAAACAAGAACTAAAATGAGGGACTGAGCCCCATGATTTAGAAGTCTGGGGGTTGAGAAACAATCAGCCAAATGAGACCAAGAAGGAGTGGCCAGTGAGATAAGAAAACCAATAGAGAGGATGCCAATAATTCATTTTTATTGAAAATGAATGAATAAGTGAATGGGATCATTACTTCTGAGGTAAATACCAAGTCTTGGTCATCCTTGCATTCCTACTTACATATGGTCTTAAAAGAGCAAGTACAGTTTGAAGGCAAAAAATCCTAATATTATTATTTTGAAGTGGAACTTCCCAGGAAATCCAGAATACCAGTTGGGCTCCTTCTAATTTCCCATCTAAGGCTGTAAAGCATTTCACTTAAGAATCCAGACACTGGGGCCAGACTATGAGTTCTCATCCCAGCTCTATTACTTATTAGCTACATGACTTTGACCAAGTTACTTAGCCTTTCTCTGCCTCAGTTTCATCATCTGTAAAATGAGGATCATAAAAGTGTCTATCTCATAGGACTGTGGATAAGATTAAATATCAAGACATATAAACTCCCTGAACAGTCCCTGGCACTCAGGACATACCCAAGCAGCTATTATTACTATCTGGCACATGATAGATGATCAAGGACTGATCCAAGTTTGTTTTAGGCCAAGAATTCCCTCAAAAGAGAAATGAACTAGAAAATAAAGTGATTGTAGGGCATTTCAATGGGCCCCCAAATTTTCTGCTTAGTGATATGCCTGTCTATTTTATTTTTTAACAAGTGCCATATCTAGGGCCCCTTTGCTAATGCAATATTTCTCTGCATTGTGTACATATATTCACCTTTTTTTTTTTAATCTCATATGGGTGCTAAGGAAAGTCCTTGTGTCTTGGTTTATTTGAGCTGCTAGAAAAGGATAGCATACTGTAGTCTGGGTGGCTTATAAACACAGAAATTCATTTTTCATGGTTCTAGAAGCTGAGAAGTCCAAGATCAAGGCTCTGCTATAGTTGGTGTCTGGGGTCTTGCTATATCCTCACAAGGAGAAAAGGTTGAGGGAGCTTTCTGGGTCCTCTTTTATAAGGGCACTAATCCCATTCTTGAGAGCTCCACCCTCAGGACTCAATGATCTCCTAGAGGCCTTACCTCCAAATACCAGCACATTGGGGATTAGGTTTCAACAAAGGAATTTGGGGAGAACACAGCATTTAGTCTACAGTAACTTGTTAAATTGAAATGCCTCACCTCAAAAAAATATCCTATGTTTTGTTAACATATTAAAGATTAGACTTTCCTAAGGAAACTAATCTAACAAGAAGTAGATTTTTTTTTTAAATCAGGGAAGAAAAGGAAATGCATACTTTTTCTCTATCAAGTGGAGGGGAAAAGAAATTCATGTAGTAATTTCAGTTTCCATATTTTTTCCATTCACTCCTATTGAGTTCTTTAATTTTGTTTCTTTAGTCTGAATTGTTTTTCCTTAAAAAAACCACTCCTTTGTCCTTGTTTTGCTTCATCTCATACTCCAGTGAAGGCAATTGAAATTGAGCCCTATTTTTCTTCTAGGTGTGTGGTACATAAAAAAAATTCAATACATAGTTGATCTCATCAAACAGATCAATCAGAGGATGATGATTTGCTTCCAAAGTGATTCTTTGCTTTTCAAAAGAAGGTCCCAATAGGATTTCCTAAAATAGTTTTCATTTGCAGGGCATTGCTACTACAATCTATTGTTGAGAACTTGATTCAGCATATACTAAATACTTAAGGAATATCTATTTTTGTTGATGATACAATCTACCTGGTACCACACATATTTTGGCTGCATATGTGCTTACCAGCCTGCACTAGCAGTAAATATCTTCAGGGAAAGATAGTATGCATCTTTGAATCACTCATAGAGCATAGCACAGCTTATAGCATGTGTAGATGCAATATATATTTGCTGAATTCAATTAAATGGAAGGATAGTGGCCCTCAAGACTATTTGCAATAAGCCAAGTAACTTCCTTATACATGTCTGGCTGGTACTTTTGTGACCCACCCAACATATTTATTAAGCATTTATCAATTGGAAGAAGTTCCTCTATATCCCCTCTTGAGGAGATCAAAGTGATCACGCACACGCGCACACACACACACACATACCCCTTAATCATAAACCCATGATAACAGAGTTTTGGGGTTTGCTTTGTCTGCCTGTAGGACCTATGTATGTCTAGGACTCTGCCTACAGTTACCTATCCCAAGTTCATGATCATCCTTGAGCACTGTTACCTGGTAAAATCATGACAGTAGATAAATAAAACACAAGTGAACAGGTAGGTTTGGCCTAGAAGTTGTATAAATACTATGTCACATGTCTGCCTTCAGTCTCCTAAATAAAAGGGTAAATGTTGGCCATCCCTTAACTAAACCAGATCATAATCACTAAAAAGGATATAATCTAAAGACTTTCTGACATCAATAAATTGGTCACCAAAATTAGGAGAATTTTGACAAACTCTAATAATGACAATAAATTTAAGGTTATAAAGACACTCTGGCCTTTTAGCAGAAAGCTTCCTGTCTTGGGTGACATGGCCCAACATTGCCTAAAACTCTGGGGCAAGGTCAATAATCATGTGGGAAGTCTTACAAGTAGCACATGGCATGTTTTGTGTAGCAACTTAAATGTTTTCCTAGTTTTACCCAAATATACTGTTACACGGTCTGGTTGCATGGAGGGGCTTCTGTAAGTCTGTAAATGCTCTAAAATTCCAAGCAAAGTTTGGAGAGTGGGTACATTTTTCTAAGAGATTCCAGAAAAAGTCCAAAAATAGTTAAAAAGATCTCCTACAGGGCCTTTACTTTGTAATCCCTGACCACCCCCTTTCCTCTCTTCCATGGCCCATCTTCATTCATCTTAATTCCAGTTTCAGTTTGTGAAATTGTTAGTTTTTTCCAAGATATATACTATCCATGTCAAGGAAGAAAAGAGTAACAGGAACATGTCGGGGTATAACAATCTCTTCATCACCCATACAAAGCCAAAGGAAGTGCTCAGTAAACATTTAGTAATGGAAGGAATGAACCATCTATTTATAACAGCAGAATCATTGAGCTGTTAAGTAAGATTATTATAGGCCTCTAGTTAGGGTTTGATTTGATGTCATTGTGTTCACAACTTGACTTTTTTAAGAGCTTCAGATAAAGGAAGGAACTCATTTTAATTCTGAATTTAAATATTACAATAGATAGCAATTAGCACAGACATCAAAGAAGTGGAGAAAATTTCATCATTAAGAGGATAAGGATGTTATTATAACCAAAGAAAGATGATCAGATGCAAACCTATTAAAGTAGCTGCTAATAAAATAAATCTTCATAAAATGGGTTAAATTACCTCCTTAATATTAAACAAATGATTTTACAGAAGTGTCTTGCTGGAACTGAATATGAGGGCAGGTCATGGCACATTGGTTCCCCTGTTTCTGCGTTCCATGACGAAAACAGAAAATAAACAGATAAATGTAATCATGATCATAGCAACATTTATAGAGCCATCTCACTTTCTAATATCTTTCACATGTTCTCATTCCTTTATTAGATTGAAAGGTATATCAGGTCAGGTTCAGGGTGTTCTAAGACTTAAATGTATAACCAATTGGAATCTATGGTTGTCTTATTAACAAGGTAACACCTGTGGCCCTTGGCAATTTTTAGTCAAGTCTGTGCCTCTATAGGAAGGGGAATTCACATACTCTTCGCATTTCATTCTGCTCCCATACACACACAGATCAATCGCTGTGATGGAGTTTTCATGTCTCAGTGTCATTCTTTAGCTCCAGAGGACAAATAATAAGGTTCTAAAATAGTTCTGTTAGAGTATGTGGGAACAGCCTTTCATCCACGGGAATTACTTGAAATCATACAATGTCTTAACTGGTCACAGTTATTAAACCTCGGCAAAACTATATAGTCCTTCAAAAGGAAGCACAAAATGGCTTACAAATGAGGTGACATCTCTGTTTAATAGCCAAGGACAGCAGTGCAAAATAATTTGGGATGGGAAGCAAAGCCTACTTTACCCAATTGAAGAGTGCAGGGGAACTCGAAATTGTCAGAATGCAATTATCCCCGCTGGAATTTGGGGACCCCAGCATCTGACACTTCCAAGCAATGCCATAGGCCTTTTTAATGAACACGAAGCCTCCAGATTGGATTTCACCTCAATTCAAGGGATAAAACCTGCACTCTGAGAATATAGAGTGCAGAGATGTTAGTTAGTTCACTGCTATCAGGTTCAGAATTGCCCTCCTAGAGACAAATATGTCTAATGCCTTCATCCACAGAGGGAAACTGAGGCCTGGAGAACATCACACGATAAAGAAACGAGTTAGTAACTTTGCTTTTCTGTGCCACTAAGTCCCCAGTTTCCCCAATTCAATTTAACTCAACAACTATTTATTATCTCCTGCTCTGTCTCAGATCTTTCACTGAAGTCCTGGGAATTTAGAGATGAAGGATACCTGGTTTCTGCTTTCTAAAAGCTGCCACTGTGGGTAGAGGGACACAAGTAATTCTATCAGAAGGCAGATGTGCCATGGGCTAGACTCAAGGACAAACTGGGCCATGGGAGTATGCCAGTGGGGAGTTCCTTCCAGGGAAGAATCCAGGAGAAGTTCCTGGAGGAAGCCTGCCTTCCTGGGCTTCCAAAACCCCACCCTAACTTCCCCTTGGGTTTGCCCTCCTAATCGGAGTTCCTGCTCTGCCATTTTTTAGACCTAACTTTTCTATAAAGCTTGTCTGGAATTCATTCTCTTGGGCTTTCTTAAATTTTGCTGTGGGGACAGGGATGGATTCAGGTTTTGTGGGACCTAAAGTATATACAACTTGGGGGACTCTTTAAGAAAGACTACAACATGGGGCGCCTAGGTGGCTCAGTCGGTTGAGTGGTTGAGTTGACTGCCTTCAGCTCAGGTCATGATTTCAGGATCCTGGGATAGAGCCCTCATTGGGTTCCCTGCTCAAAGGAGACCCTGCTTTTCCCTCTGCCTCTGCTGCTCCCCCTGCCCGCCCCAGCCCCCCAATGCTCTCTCCCTCTGGCTCTATCTCAAATAAATAAAGAAAATCTTTAAAGAAAAAAAAGAAAGACTACAATGTTACAAACACAACCTCAGGTCCAAAAGGGAATGTTTATTTAGAATAAGAAAAAATATCACAAACAAATCGTTGCAGCCTTGGGGGTTGCGTCTTTTTCTTCTTAGGTCTCTGTCAATTTGCCAGAAATGCTTACATAGGAATGCTTCCTAATTGCTACCTGGCTTCCATCCGCCACTATTCTACCTCCAGCCCTCTACAGTTCCTGGAAACTCCTGTCTCTCTCCAGGAGTCTGTGCATGTGAAGTGCTTCATTAGCTTCACAGTAAGCCTGACTTTGCCCAGGGAAATGACTGCCTCAAGGTCACGCAGTGAGGAAACTGGCCAATCCAGGACTAGAACCAGGTTGTTTGAGTGGAATGAACACAGACTATGAAGTCACACAGACCTGGTTCCAATCTTGTCTCAGGCACTAATGAGCTATGTGCCTTTGCGCAAGTCAGTTCTCAGTTTCACCTTTCCCCTCTCTTAAGTGGAAATGAGAAGATTAAGCACAAGGACAGGTAAGTATTCTAATTGCCTAGCACTATTCCTGACTAGAAACAATGCTCAGTAAGTAGTAGCTGTTAGAAAGACTACTTCTTTTCCTTGGTAATGCCCTCTTCTTCCATGGCTAATAGAATTCCTAGAGTTTAGCTGGGCACATGGATGTCCTGACTCAAGTCCACATTTCCCCAGCCTGTATCTGTATCAGATAGATTTGGCCATGTGATTAAGTTGTGGCCAATGGGATATAAGCAAAACCAGTGTCCATCTTCTAGGAAGAGTCCTTAACGCCACTGAGGATTGCATACATTAATCTCTCCAGGTAGAAATAGAGCTTTACAGGATATTGAGTCCTTAAACGGATATGCTACAACTGGAAGGAGTCAATGGTGGGATTTGGGTCCTGTGGCATCTCGCCCAACTCCACTGACAGCTATAGGTAGGATGACCTGGTTTTATCATTATAATCAGCAGCAGCAGAGCATTCCTATTGCAGGAATGGTGTTTACCATTTATAATATGCTCCCTATCTGCATTGCAATATGATGTCCAACTAACACATTAAGTTCTCTCAAAAGCCCACACAGCAGGGGTGATTATCCTTATTTTACAGATGAGGAAACTGAGATCAGAGATGCCAAGTGACTGAAACAAAACAAGTGGCCTGTCAATGGCAGGGTTTATCAAGATCCAAATCTCAGTCTTAAACCCAATCCCTTAAAATTGCCCCTACTTCTTCCCACAAAATGAGACCTGGTAAGAATGGGCTTGTACAGAGCTCATATAACAATAAGCATCCAGTAAGTCAGTTCAGAAATGTTTATTATATTTATTATTATTTTCATTATTATAATAAATAATAATTATTTATTATTATTGTAACAAGCTACCCCCGACCTTAGTGGCTTGCTCACATCAGCAACCGTATTATATCTGATGATTTTGTGACATAGGAGTTCAAGCAGAGATTGGCGAGGCAATTCTTTCATTCCACGTGGCATTAATCAGGGAACACTTGATGGCTTTCAGCTGGGCCCGGGCAGATCTGAAGGTTCCAGGACAGTTTCACTCACATGCACAGCATCTTGGCAGGGCAAACAGGAAGGCTGGACTCAGCTAGGTCCCCTTTCCCTCTCCAGGGAGTTTCATGGATTTCACATGGTTTCTCCAGCAGGGTAGTTGGACCCTGACATGGTGGGCCAGGGCTCCAAGAGCAAGTGTTTCAAGAGACAGGAAGAGGAAGCTAAGAATCTCTTAAGTCCTGGACCCAGAAACTGTCAGTGTTTTTGTTTTTTTGTTTTTTTGTTTTTTCATATTCTACTAGTCAAAGCAGTCAGAGAGCCCCACCAGGATTTGAGGGAGGAGCACCTAGATCCCACCTCTTGATGAGAGAACCATCAAAGAATTTGCAGTCAACTTCAGTTGATTCCAATACTAAACCTATTGAAGGAAATTTCACAGAAATAGGAAGGCAGATAATTTGCCTTTTTGAAATATGTATTAGTTTGCTAGGACTGCCATAACAAAATACCAGACTGGGTGGCTTTAACAACAGAAATTTACTTTCTCACAGTGCTGAAGGCTAGATGTCCAAGATCAAGGGGCCAACAGGGTTGGTTTCTTCAGAGGCCTCTCTCTTTGGCCTGCAGATGGCCACTCTCTTGCTTTGTCTTCACATGGTCTTTCCTCTGTGCACACACATCCCTGGGGTCTCTCTCTTCTTATCATGACACCAGTCATATTGGATTAGAGCCCTACCCGTGCATCCTCATTTTAACTTAATCACCTCTTTAAGACCCTATCTCTAAATATAGTTACATTCTGAGATACTGAAGATTAGGACTTCAATATATGAATGGGGGGGGGGAATACAATTCAGCCCATAACAAATGTCAAATCTAATGCCATTATGTAAGTGGAAAAATCTGCCCAGATCAGATCATACAATCATTAATAGAGTCAGAATGAGAGTTCTTTCCAGTGCAGTCCTTTTCCCAACATATCAGATGATTCCAAGACTTCTATCTTGCCTTACAGGAGGCAGGAAACAGAGACAGAGAAACCAAGAAAGGCCCAGTGTGGGGGCCAGAGATTTCTCCTTTTCTCTTGAAATTTCAGGCTTTTCACAGTTGCCTCTATTCCAAGTCATTGGGTTCATGGACCTCTCAGCAGACCTAAATCTCTGGCCTGCTCATTTCTTTTCCCATTTCTTGGCTGACATTTCTGATGTTCAGGTCACTATTTAGATTCTGAATCACAGTAATATTAGAGAATATGATGTCCTTGTTTCTGCCTTAACATAGATCTGTCAAGACTTTGGGAACATCTCCTCAGCGATTTGCAAACTCAGACCCATTCTGGGACTCTGAGTCATCGCATTAGTGCCCCCTAATTTGCAGTGTATACCCCATCTTTGATTTGTAGCTCTTGAATTTCAAGAATAACCTGCATCTTAGAAAGGAGTTGGCCTATGGTCTGTCTAGGCTTCTTCTAGGATGCATCTGCTACCTTCTAGGATGGATGTGAAGGAAGGGGAGACTCCAGATGTGGTTTATGCCTTCCTGGAACATAAGACAATTGATATTCAATGCTCTTCTTCCAGTCTTACCTTGCATTCCAATCTATGTTTCTGTGTTGTATAAGGTTAGAAAACAAGTGTTCCCAGAGATAAAAGGGAAAGTTTAATTCCAACTCATGTAACAAAATTATATTAAGCTTCAATTATCTACCAGCCATGTGGGGGATGGGGTGGGGGCAGTATAGTTAATTGAGACTGGCTTGTTGCAATACTCTAACACACATTAGATGGCAAAAAATCAATTACAGATATATTAAGGGAGGGAGAAGGCAAGAGGAGTAAATGTAGCCTTAAAAGCTTTAGCTTTGGAATCTGAAAATCTTGAGTTTTAATCCCTACCCTACCACTTACAAGCTGTTTGACTTTGGGAAAGTTAGTTCACCTCTCCATAACTTGGTTATAAAAGTCACATCATTGAGAGGATTAAACAGAAGAATGTAGGTAATGTCCTGAACACCATGTCTGGCACAGAGTTAGTGCCCAATAGATGGTAGCTATCATTTTAACCTGTCTCCCAGTGTGGCTGTAACAATTAAATGACCTAGACTCTCAATCTTCCCCACCCCTCCCCTACACTGTAAATCTGCCTTTCCTTCAATGTTCTCCACTCAGTAAATGATTTCTTCAAATGTGCCATTGCTCATGCCAGAACCCTTTGTGATTTACCTTCCAACTATATCTCATATCTATCCACTTTCTAATTGTAAGCCTCAATCTGTAATAAACTCTCACCTGGGCTCTATACCTAGACCCTTCTAATCCAGTCTTCACAGGGCATCCAGATTAATCATTTTAAAAAATAAACGTAATCATGTAACTTCTTCCGTTTGATGGTTTCCCAAAGCCCTGAGGATAAAAATCCAAAATGTTCCACATGCCTTGCATGGTCTAACCCACCTTCTCACTTCTCCAATCTCATCTTGCACTCTTCCCTTCCTCCTTCACTATGCCCTTGTCCTTTTTGGTACCAAGTTATACAGTTTAACATTTTTCCCACCTCTGATGGTTTTAAAATATGTTATAAATTTCTTTGACAATCCTCCATTTAATAGGTGACTTCTAATTTCCTTCTCCTCGCACATAGACTGGACTTAGTGACTCACTTCTAACACATAGAATGTGGCAGAAGTGAAGCTTTATGATTTCTGAGGCTAGGTTATAAAAAGGATAGCTTCTGCCTGGCTCTCTATTTCTTGGATTGTTTGCTCAAGGGGAAGCCAGCTGCCATATCGTAAGGACACTCAAGCAGCTTGTGGAGAGGGCCACGTGGGGAGGAATTCCACCAACACACAGCAACAATTTTTTGTGTATGTGAATAGCTTCTCTATCAAATCTTCAGATGATTACAGCCTTAGCTGAAATCTTGACTGCAGCATCACAAGAGATCTGCCCTGCCCTGCCTCTCAAGCCAGAACTTCCCAGCTAAGTATTCCTGACTCACAGAAAATATGGGTGTAATAAATGTTTATTTTCATGCTAAACTACTAAGTTTTGGAGTGATTTGTTACATAGCAGTAACTAGCTGAAACATCCCCTCAGGAACTTCACAGAGGTTACTTTCTCTTCTTGCAACACTCATTCCTGCTCTGTTCCTTAGGCTAACCCTTACTGGGGATGCAGAGGAGGGCAGGGTAGTATGAAAGTGGGGATAGGCAACCCTTTGTTGTCCTGATGGAGGGAGAGTCAGTTAGAGATAATCACATGCATATGAGCATTATACAGGTCTAGGAGAAGCTGGAGAGAAATGCTTCCTTCTCTTACCTGCTTCCCCGAATTATTGACCACTCACAGCCGCCTGAGACCACTTAAAGCAGTGGACCTAGAACAATTCCTGCCAAGGGCTGTCTAATTGAAAAGATACAGAGCTGAAAATGAATTTTGACAGAAAACTAGAATTCTGAGTTAACTCATGGTATGACTTTTATTTTCCAGATAGTTCATTGGGGAATTTTCAAAGTTTCTGGAAAGTGTATATTTTCTAATACCAAACGGACAAAATTGCATGATTATCCACTCTAAAAGCTCTATATTTTCCTGCTGTAAAATGATGGGGTTGACCAGAGTAACTTGCAAGTCCTTCCCTCTCTGAGCTTCAGGGATCAGATGAAAGTGTTAGGATCTCATATGCAAAGTCATGGACAATGCTTTTTCTATGAACTAAAGAAAAAAAAAAAAGAATGTTTTCTAGGATTGATGAAGAGGAAAAAGGGAAGAGTCCTGCATGTTGTAACTGATTATTTACATTTCTTTGCTGAACTGATGGAAAAAGTACCATTTTGGGGATGAAGAGCAAGCAGAAATGTGATGTGTTACAGAAGCAGAGTCCTTGAGCCTGGGGAATGTTGGTAAAGTTCACCATGTGTTATGAGTAAGGACTTCTACAGGATTAATAAATGCCTATTTTAAAATGCTCTCAATGAAGAAATAGATAAGGTCCCCATTGTCTCCTCATTTTCTATCTCTCACTTAATTCCTGGTTGAAATCCATTGTTTATCTCTCCTTTTGTGACTAGTGAAATTTTGCCAGTAGGAATACTGCTAACTGAGGGCCTTTAGAAAAGCTAGAGCCATTCTTCTAGCCTTCATTCTGTGCCAGAATCTTTCTACTCTTGTTTCCATAAGGCACTCTTGTCGCATCCTATTACTTCCACTACTTTTAGAATGATATCACCTCAGTGAGGTACCATCTTTTCTCTCCTTACAAAAGAAAACAGACCTAGTTTCTTTAACCTTTCAGCAGAAGCAAATTCCCCAAATCCCTCTGTCATTCTGGTTGCCTTCTGCTATGCCTTCTCTAGTTCCAAAATATCCTATTTATAGAAAGAAACCCAGAATGAGCTCAGGACTTATAATATGACCTAACCAATCCTCTTTACATGACTAGAATAATTTTCCTGACTTCTTTTCGGTTTTGCAATGTGCCCAGTATATTCCAAGCCAATTCACTTTCCTTTTATTTCAATGTACATAAAAAGACAAACATTTAAACTATGGCCAATGTTATTTATAATAAGAGGTTGATGTTCATTGTGTTCAGGAACTTTCTAGAATTAATGGGTTCAAGAGCAAGTTAGAGTTTGTGGTTGGTGTAATATTAGGGTTAAAAAAAGAGGTCTATTACTTGAATTATTTTTCATTATTTGGCATTCACTTCAGTTAATAAAGTGATTAGCTAGGTTTCAACAAAGACTGTAATCCAAATGATGCAATGGGTTGGAGCAACATATGCAAAGTGTGGTCCAACCCCATCACCTGGGAATTTGTTAAAAATGCCAAATCTTGGTCCTCATGCTAGACTCAGAATCTGCTTTTTAAAAAGCTACCCAGGTAGAGTGCCTGGCTGGGTCAGTCAATAGCGCATGTGACTCTTAATCTCAGGGTTGTGAGTTCAAGCCCCACGATGGGGGTAGAGTTTACTTTAATAAAAAAAAAAGCTACCCAGGAAATCCATGTGCCCATTAAATTAGCACTTGAGAAAGTTTCCCTCCAGATGTTTTAGTCAGATTAAATCTCAAATATACCCTGTTAGGCCCCATCACAACATAGACTCTTACTTTTATGAGTTTTAATTTGCCTTTTCATGATCCTAAGTTATGCGACTCCTTGGGATTTGCTTTCTCATTTTATTCAATTTCTAATATTTTCTTACATTTAGCTAAGTATATTTTCTTCCAAGCCCTGACCTGACATGTTCTTGACCTATCTTAATCTTCGATCAGCTTTTCACATGAACAACGTCACTTCTCCCCTACTTGCCACCCATACTTCCTCTTATTCATCTCTTGTCTGTAAGATGGTTTGGAAAGAGTCATTCAGTTCTTCCTCAAAATCCCATGTGGTCTTGCTTCAGCCTCATTATGTGGTTGTCTGGTTTTCCTGAAATTGAGTTAGGTCATGATCAGATCTTTTGTCTCATGCTTACTTGTCAGGCTCAGGAATGCACCAGGGTTATTGCAACTAAACCATAACTTTTCCAAGGCTTTCTCTTGCTTGCTTCTTTTTGATGCTCTGATTGTTTCCTTTCTATCTAAACTAGGTTTATAACTGGAAGATTCCTTGGGTTCTTTTTAAATATGAGCTCAACATCAGGTTCTTGGCAATCATTGCCTATTCTTGTTTTCAGAAAGCTTTCCAAATTGTGCATCGTGATTCTTTGCCTCTTCTTCTATTGCCTGTGGAAAACCATTAAAAATCAGGAAGTGACTAAGGGAGCCAATCTTTCTTCCTACCTGGTCAGAATCATTTCTTATATCATAAACAGAACTCTTTTGCTGGGTTTTTTGGTGTTTTTTTTTTTTTTTGGTAGTTTTTGGTTTTTTTAGCCCCCAGCAATTATGTCACCATCTGAAGCTTCTCTATGAACATTCTTCTTCATTGGTTATAACAAGTGATCCTTAGGCAATGACTGCTGACATCGGAGCAATGATTAGCCAAACACTCTTCCACTGTGTCATCTTCACCTAACTCCCCAACTCTTCATGGATTAGATCTTGGGTTTATTTGACTCTGAGATTCGTTAGGATAGGAATTATTAATATATGGATCACCAGCCCCTAGGAAGTGGCAGGCATAGAATAAGTACTGAAGGGAAAAAGAAGTAGGAATAAGAGAGAAGAAAGGAACTAACCCATCAAACACAAGGTGAGATGGCACACTTGGCAATTAATTACAATCAAATAGATTTGAAAAGAAAAGTTGGAAAGAAAGAATGGAAGTACTGTATCATCACTTATGCCTTGATAGGGGGGAAGGAGTACCCAAACCATCCTTTTTAATATGACATATTGAATTTCCTTTTAGAAGTCAAGAGAGTAGGCTTTGTCTCAAGAGATATTCCAAGCATCTGTTAATTCCTTAAGAAAAAAGAACACTCTTCCATTTCTGATTGCGTAGACTACTGTTTTGTTACCTCTCTCCTACTAATCCTAAGACTCTTCACACATCTTCTTAATGATATTCTTGTGCCTCCTAGTCTAGATAAGTCCTTTCTTATTAATTTTTATACTCGTCTTCATAAAGTTACAGTCAGAGAACAAATTTTACAACTATGGCTTTGGCAGAACACTGCATGTGAACATTAGAGAATTCACCTATCAGGAACACAATATTCATGGTTTCAAAGCAAAAATCCTTTCTTCTAGGTTATGTTAATACATCTTGCTTTAAATCTGGCTACATTGTTAAGTAGTGATCTTTAAGGAACAAGATTTGTTTACTGTTTAGTTTGAAATGTTCTTACCATTACTAAAAATGAATGGGGTCAGATGAACCTAGAGAAGTGTGATATTCATACCACAGCTGACTCGGGTTGTGTGGAGAAAATGAGATAACCTCAGGAATAAGTGCTCCCAAGATGAAAAGTGTGGCAGGTACAGTGCTTGGCATATGTCTTAACAAACGAAATGACTGCAATCTTTGCTTATATTAGACACTGGATTTCTGCAGATGGAAAAAAAAAAAAGAAAATATGTAAGTGAGTGGAAAGAAGAGATAAAAAGGTGGAGAGCAGATTGTACTCCAAGAGAAGAGAATTCTCCATGAGAAACCAAGAGCAGAAATAAAAATCACTGTATGTTAAACACCATCTCTTCATTCCTCTCTCCAACTTTCTATAATAACTCACATTATATAGCAGCTCTTGTCCCTCATCTTGATCCATGACTTGTAGGTTTTAATAATGACTCTAAGAAAGAAAGGCAATGGTCAAAAATATTCCTTGGAAAATATTTTCAGTACAATTATGTGTTGTCTAAATCATTTCAAACTAATTGATCATTCATGTTTTGAATCCCCAGGCACCCAAGCTAACAATTCAGGGTACCCTACTATAAAATATGGCACTAGTTTTCAGAATAAAGATCCATCAGAGAAATATCTGATAGTCTCTATACAAACTACAGACTGCTGACAAAGAAGTCAAATAAATATATAACATGGATGACAATGGGAATAATTATGTTCATATAGTGATCATCTTCCTGTGTTATTTCAAGATTCCAGATCTGTAATGGAGTCACTGAATAGGCAGGGAAACTTAATTATAGCATTATGAATTGCATTCTCAGGAAACCAGTTTTGTCCACAAAACCTGTACCCCAAGACCTCTGAGGTTGGTATGTGCCCGCTGTCCCAGTCTTAGGGCAGCATCTGCTGGCTAATTCATGGATCGACAAAGAGTGGCAGTTTGTGGACAATCTGAGCAGTCCTTTTAGTTGGAGGTAACTGTTGCTTTGATGATTGTGAGGGTGTCTGGCACCCTTTTATCATGACCTACCTCAGGTGTCCAGGAGCTTGGCAAATCTAGAACTGTCCCTAATGAGGTCTAGGAAGCATCTGTATATTTGTACCTTGGCTAGAGCCTATGATAAACTGAGTTGGCTCTGGAAGCATCTCTAGAGTGATATCAACTCAACACTGGACTTACATATAGTAATAATAACCCGGTGCCAATGGGAATTCCAATGAACAGAAGTCCATATACAGAATTAGGAAGTAAAGCTTGTTTTCCAAGAGGAAGGAAGGCATTTCTGGGGTGGGAGGGGGAGGGGAGTAGAACCTTGAAGCAGCCACAGAATGCTAATGTTCTGTTGCCTCTAATCCTATCGTGTAACTGAGGTTTTTACACATAAGGGAGCACGAATGACATTCAAGTACAGTACTTTTGACTGGCATAAAGAAAGTGCAGATTGGAAAAGGCTGGGTGGTCGGAAACTTAAGAGCTATCCACTATCTTCTGCAGCATCTCTCTGCCTCATCCCTGCAGTCAATAGCGCCGCGCCCAGGGCCTGTGACGACGTTGATGGGCTCCCCTTTGTGGGAACTCTAGGTGGAAAGTAAAATCATGGTGTTGGTGCCAAAACGACGAAACCCGAAATCCTTCTGGGTACTTCCCGGGGCACTTGCGCTCCTCAGAGCGACATCTCCATAACAACTGGTTTACATTCCTCCTCGGTTCTTCTGCTCGGCTCGCAGGCACGGGCTAGGGGAAGGCAAAGGGCAGCTTCAGTGGAAAGATACCTTGGGTTAGCGCCTCCCTAGGCTGGGGGAACGTCGCCAAAGATCGAGTTATAGCTTGTTGCCTGAGATTTCCCTAGTTCTCCCCCAGTCTTCAGAGAGCGGGGTCCCTCTACCACCTCTCCCGCCTTTACCTTTATTTTATACCCGGTTGGGGGTGGAGGGTGAGGAAGTGGAAAGGTAGTCTGTTTTATTGTGCCTTTTTCCCTTCTTCTCCTTGAAGTTCATCCTTTCCTTTCTAAGTTACTTTCCGCCGACACGTGACCTCTCCACTTTCCAGCCTGCGCAGCCACTGGTGAGGAAGCGCGGGTCTAAACCGCGGGGCTTCCTGGGAGAGACCCCTCCCACTGCTTGCAATCCCAGCCCAGGCTCATCTGGCGCGTGGCTCAGCTTCCCCGCTGCGCTCACCCTAGCACCCGGCGGGCCTAGGGGCCCCCCGGACGATGCGGAAGCGACTCTGGGGAGGAAGCACCAAGCGGACGCGGAGCGCCGAGACGCTGCGGTGGCACCCCTCTCTGCCTTTGCCCGCGGCTCTACGGTCCGCGGCGCGCCAGGCCGACCTAGCTGCGCACCGGGGCTGTTAACTCACATTTGAGAAGCCATAACCTATTAGAGCAAACGCAGTTATAACTTCATTCAACTCAGCCGCTCGAGAGCTCGGTTTACACAGGTTCCTGTGGGCAACTAGTGGCTCGCCCCGGTGCCTCTCGCCTAGTCATCAGTCCCTAAGAGGGAAAGGAAAAGTTGTCGAGCTGATGCGCGCTTCGACGCATGCAGTTGTTCCCAAGGACAAGTCACTCACCCATAGCCCCCGCCGCCTAGCCCCCCAACCCCCCCACTTGATCATCACTCACGACCTCATCAGCAGGAGACCCTTAGTCATGATGGGGAAGGGGGAAGGGCACGAACTTTTCTAAGAAGTTTCCTTTCTACCAAGGGAGTCACAGTGAGTTGGTCACGTAAACAGCACGGAGAGTCGTTGTTGCCGCCCCACCGCCCCCTCCCCCTGCGCTCTTCTGGTATTATTATTAAAGCGGTAGCTTGCTGGCGCTGATAAGCAACAAGTTCCCCAGCGGTCTTCCCGCCCTAGCCTGAGAAGGCGAAGGTTTTCTTACCTGGCGACAGGGAAATCTCTCGAGCTGAGCTCAGCTTTGCTAGAGCCCCAGGTGTGACCGGAGCAGTGGGCAAGGGAGCGGTGTGCAGGCTTGATTATTTTTATGAGGGTACCCTGAAACTCCTCACTTTCCCCGGGAACTTTCTGTGCCAGGACCCAGTGACGGGCGGTTGGGAGGAAGCCCCAGGAACCACCCGCTATTTAGCAGGGCAGTTGGGCAGTCATTGGTAACCTCGCTCATTCATTAGAATTACGTTAGAACTCAAGAGAAAACGTGTCTCTCGGAGTGAGGGCGTTTGCGTAAATCTATAGGTTTTTCAACATCGATGCCAGTTGCTTTGTCTTCTGTAGTCGCCAAGGTGGTTGAGAGTTTAAGCTTGCGGATATTGCAAAGGGTTATTAGATTCATAAGTCACACCAAGTGGTGGGCGATCCACTGAGCAAAGCCGAACTTCTCACATGATGACTTCAAACAAGACACATTACCTTCCAGCATCTGTTGGGGAGACGGGATTTTAAGACACTTGAGTCTCCAGGACAGCAAAGGCACAATGGTGAGTAGCAATAAACCCTGCATTATAATTGAAAAATCTTGACATGTTGCTTAACAACGGGCATATCACAGCTCTTCCTGGCACTTCACACGCCAAAGAACAGCAGCTACTCAGGCCAGGAGAATCGGGTTTTTACATAGTGCAACTTTAATTGGAATCATTTGAGATTTAACACAGCAATGTGGAACTGCGTGGAACAAACTTGGAGCTGGAGGGGGGGTGTGTTATATTGGCTGTTCAAGGCTGATGCTTCTCTCCCAGGCTTCTTGCATTCCATTCTTTTCCTCTATGTGTGTGGTGTATGAGCATATTCTATGATTTATATATGGGCATGTAATTGACATTCACAGGGGGGTTAATTTCCATCTAAAAACAATAATGCTATTAGAGGTTGAGGTTAGGGGGTGGAGGGGGGTAAGGATGGGGTAGAGACTGGGAGTTTGGGTGCGGATGGGGGTGGGGTTGGTGGGGGAGAAATAAGTCAGAAGTGCATATCACCGGTAATGAAATGGGAAATCCTCTCATAGAAGAAAAGGGTCTCATCAACATGTGATCAACTATTAACAGGATGGCTTTGGCAAAGCCATCCACACGTGACAAAACGTAAGGAAGTGGAAGAAACCGTCTAGAGCAATATCAAGTATCACTGAATTAGAGATTTTTTAGCCTTTTCCTCCTGCTGCGCCGGGTGTGTAATTGGGCGAACGGAGTCCATTCAGCACCTTGGACAGAGCCAACGGATTTGTCCGAGGTGGTGGTACCCTAGGTAGCCGTCTTAGCCCCGCAGTAAAGCCAGCTCCGTGTCGCCCTTAAGAAGCGTCTTTTCTGAGGTTCGGCTCACACCGAGATCGGGCTGGAGAGAGTCAGATTTTGGAGCGGTGCGTTTGGAAAGCGAGCCCCAGTTTGGTCCCCTCATTGAGCTCGCTGAAGTTGGCTTCCTAGCGGTGTAGGCTGGAATAGACACTTGGCAAGCTCCGGGTTGGTATACTGGGTTAACTTTGGGAAATGCAAGTGTTTATCTCCAGGATCTAGCCACCGGGGTGGTGTAAGCCGCAAAGAAGGTAAGCATCGGGGCGGGGACCCCCTGCAACCCCAATTCTTGAGCTATTTTGATACTCGATCTTCCCGAGAGGACTTGTGGTGAAGGGGAGGAGGTAGAAGGAGAGCATGAGAGGGGGGTTGTTTCCTGGTATTTGCCCAGTTTGGATTGCCCTAGGTGAGAGCCTTGGGGTAAAGCGAGAAGGGGGGTGGGGGGGGAAGAAATAAAAAAAATGCTCAGTCTTCCTGCGGATATAATGAGTTTAGTTAACTTGGACCTGCATATGTCTGATTCAAATGTAAGATTTCTCTTTTTCTCCCCTTCACCTCCTTCTTTTCCGTTCTCTTTGCCGGTGTGTGTGTGTGTGTGTGTACAGTAGATTCATTACTAATTATGAAGCTTTTCCACAACATTCGATTTCCTAAATTTTGACTTTGTACCATTTAGAATCAGGCGGTGGAGGTGGTGTACGGTGAGGAAAGGGGAGGTGGAGGTTGGGGAGAGGGTAGGAGGTAACGCTAAATCTCCAACACAAAATGAATCAAGGTAATTTCAGCTCTTCTAGTGAGAAGGATTCATTCTCTATGTATCTCTCCCCCCTCCCTTCCTCTCTCTTCCCCTCCCTCCCGCCCCCCCCTCCTTCTACCCCGCCCCCTCCTCCTGCCTCCATCCCTCCCTCATTCTATCTCTTCCCCTCCGTCGCCCTCGCGCCTCGCTGGATGTTTCTTTCTGTGTGTTTTTTTTTTTCCCCCTCCCTCCCCACGAGTTTCGGGCGCTGGCTTAGAGGGCTCCCGCTTTCTCAAGGAAAGGGGAGCCGCCGAGACCGCGCTCCGCTCCCCCGCCGGGCCGGATGCCTCACTGAGCCCAGGTCCGAGTCAGTCGGGGTAACTAAGAAAAGGGGGGCCTCTGCTTGGGAGAAGGTCCTTTCCGGGCCGAAAAGCCAGGGAGCGGGCCGGGGGAGGGGGTCTGGGCGGCTGGAGGCGGTGGAGAAGAACACTCGCAGATCCGCTCGGCGGCTGGACAGAGCCACCAATCAGCTGGGGCTCAGACTGCCTAGCTACCGCGAGGTTGCACCCGGAGGCGCGGGTGGAGGGCGGCCGGCTCGCCGCGGGGCCGCGGCAGCCGGCGGGGTGGGCCGGGAGGCGGGGAAGATCGATGCTGCTCAGAGCCTCCCTGCCTTCCGTTCCACCTCCCCCGCCTCCGCCCCGGGGGGGGACCCAGAGCGGCCAGAGCCGGCGGCAGCACTGTCCTCCGGCCTCTCCTCTGGGAGCCCAGGGAGTTGCGCGCCCTAGCACGGGGGCCACCACCCTTTCCACACTCCTACAAACCTCAACCCACCCCCTTCCCGGACCCTTTGTTCCGGCCGCCGAGCCAAACCCAATGGCAGTTTTCGCCCCAGGGCTTGGGCGTTCTGGACTCCTCCTTCGCGGATCAGCCCTTCTTAATTAAGAGTCGAGGGCTTGGGGTGGGGGCGGGGTAGCGTAGGGGAAAACCTATTTCCGAAACTCAAGACTCGACTGTTCTAGCGAACGAAAGAATCCCAACTTTGCTCCGGTGGAAGGGACGGATTCATAGGCAACGCGAGAATATTGTGGAGATTTAGAAGGAAAAAAAAAAAAAACAGGCACTAGGATCAGATGACGGTGATAGGCTGCTCTGCACACAAAGGGAGCGTAGGGCAGGGTTTACGGAGCAAGTCTGCAGCAGCGAATGGGGCACAGATTGTTCCGAGATCCAGTCGTTTTCTCAGTCAGATCTACGCGAAAGGAGGAGAGGGGAGGGGCAGGGAGGGGAGCGAGGCGGGAGGGGCTGGTCTTGGGGGCGGGGGGATTTCTGATCAGTCTGATGCAATTCCAAGCGTGCTGCAAAGGAACTCCAAGGAGTCCGCATCACCATCGCCACCCACCCTTCCCAGATGGTGCTGTTTTAAATACGGATCTGCAGGGCTGAACGCAGAACTGGGAGATTTATTGCAAAATCCCGGGAAGGGAGGGGGGGGAACCGGGAATGGATGGGCAGAATTTAAAGGTGCAACGCTTGCTTTTCCCCAATCAAGCGGCAACCGGTCGGATTTTTTTTTTTTTTTTTTCCTGTCTGCCTGTCTGGATTCTAATTCACCAAGGAAGAGGTGTAAATATTGTGACATTTTGAGGCGGCTTGATGGATGAGAAAAAAATCATCTGTCACTCTAAATTGCAGAGTTCCCTCTCCGTGAGATGTCTTGCTAGCGAATACTCACTGCTGCCTAATACAGTTGCTAGGGCTTCAGATGAATGCATCGTTAAGGGAATATTATCCTTTTAGTCGACTTGCCAATTTATCTGACAGTCGAACCGAGAAAATTGTAGATTTCGCGTCTCTGGGAGACAAGGAGGGAAGATGCCTAACAGTCTAATTCTTGTAACCTCGAGATCATTAACCACTTAAACCTGCAAAGTGTCACGTCATCCTCTCTCACATACACACACACATCCTCGACTTATGAGATAAAATGGTTTCGCCTAAAGTGCCGTGGAAATGAATGTCACTTTAAGAAGGGTGCACCTGATATTCACTGTTGATGTGTATTTACATAGAGCTTCTCAGCATGAAGGCAAGAAATTTCAGTTGTCCTGTTTGAAATCAGACGGAGGATTAGAGGTGATAAGCAGAGGGGAAGAAAGCGAGGGGGGTATTTTTAACCCTAAAAATTAACAGTATTCTAGCCTACTTTTATACCCCTGGTCTTGCATATTAATATTTCCGTGTGTGAGATTTTAGCTTGGTCTAGCTCCCCCAATGGAATATATCAGTATTGATTCTGATGAAAATATATTCATCCTGCCTGTAGCTTTTTCAGTGTCATTGATAGTAAGACCTACAACACAGCAATTTTTGAGGATTGAAAAAAAATGTCTGAAAGGGTTTTGCAAACTGGGAAGCAGACACTCTCCATAAATGGGAGGTATCACTATGGCGTTCTTTTTACATACAGCATTTTTACATACAGTTTCATTTAATGGAACCAGGGTACTAATTATTTTTAGATAATCATTTAATTTGTATGGTTAAGGCAAAAAAGTGGGGATTTTAAAAGCAAGTTTTTTGCTGACTTACAAAGTATTATTTGTTAATTGCCTATCAGTGTAAGTTGGAAAGAAGGCCTTTAAAAGATCTAAAATCAACCTACATAAACTTCATTTATTTGCAAGACTCTTTTCCTAACAAGTCTCTAATCTAAATTCTTAATAAGAGGAGAAGCTTGTGAATTTAGTTTCTTTTCTTTTCCTGGCCTGTCCTCTAGGGGAAGCATTAGTAAGAAACAACATCCCCAAATCAGGCAATGTGAGAGGCAAGGCCTGAATGACCACAAAATAGATAATCAGCCACAAAACCAACAAATAGAAATGAAGAAAAATCAGCACTGAGGCATGACTGAAAAAGGATTTTTGTTTTTAATTCTATGATTTGGGGACCAGGCTCCAACTTGCTCAAATAACATTCACAGGATCAAATTGCTTACAATCTGTCAGTTAAAATGATGTCTAACTGAACATATTTTTTATTAAATAGACTTTTACCAAAGGCCAGTAAAGCTATTCTTTGTTTTAATTAGGACAAGCTAACCATTTAAATGATTCTAATGAATATGAACTGATATCTGGTTTTAAAATTCTGCTTAAAACTAAATTTTTTCTGAAAAGCACTGACTTGCCAGAAAAATATCTATTTTTGTAGCTTTCTTTTCACTCTATGGATAATTTAATGAGTTGCCTATTTTAATTTTACAACTGCTACCTCAGAAGTAACTCAAATTATCTTTCTTTGGCTTGTGCCTTTCTCTGCTGATCTGCTGCTGCTGTGTGTGTGTGTGTGTGTGTGTGTGTGTGTGTGTATGGGCATGTTTGTCTCTGTGTGTTTTCTGGTGAATTTCACAAGCAGAGATCTCTTAAATTTACATGCCATAATCCATGTAAAGAACAGAGTGTGGTACTTAATAAAAATAAATATTAACACTTAGTGAGAGCTTACCATTATTGAATCCTATGGAAATGGGGGGAATGCCTTTAAGGGGAGAAAGATGAAATTCTTAACCAATAAAAAGAAAATTTCCTCCCCACCTTAAGAGTGATCATACTTTCAAAAATATAAAATCTTTCTTTTTTTACTTTGGAAGTTAAAGCTACTGCTTTAACAAGTGTGTCTTGAGAAAGATAGACATGTTTGATGAAAACTAATACCCCAAAACAACGTGGTGCAAAGATCAGAATGTTAAATTCTTTATCCCTGCCTCCATTTTCATTTGGCAATTTTGGGAGTGTTCATTCTGAATTTTTTAAAATTTAGGCAGACTTTTTAATATTTTTTCTTTTTTCCTAACATTCTAAAGGAGTCCTACAAACAATTCTGCTATAATGCAGACTTTATTTGTATTTCCTGATAATAGTATTTTGTAGGCATGTAGTACTTTGATAGCTCTTTACAGTTTTCCTTATTTGTTCTCTTCAGCAATTGTGTAGGGCAGGAATTAGCAATCACCTTTTTACAGATGAGGCAATTCAGATTCAGAGTTGTCCAAGACCACGTTGCCGGTAAGAGGTGAAGACTGAATCAGTCTATGTCTTCAAATTTCAAGGATTGTGCTTGTTTCTCCCCAGACCATGCTGCCTCAAATCCCACTTAGGTATCTGACGGGACTGTGCATGTTATTTCCTCCTATTTTGATTTCTTTGATTAAAAAAAAAATTATCTACAAGTAGTTCCCAGAATTCTGCTCTGACCTTCCCTTCTTGAGCCATTTCAATCTCCCACAATTGGAGGCTCAAAGAAAGGAATCTTCATGTAGCTGACATACCATCTAAGGTACAATCACTAAGTCCCCAAAAACCAACACAGAAAATAGGAAGAGCCAAAGCCAAGAATCATTTTGCTTTTACTTGTGAGTCATAGAATCTGAGGGCTGGGAAGGTTCTCAGAGGTCACTTGGCCCAACCCATATCTGATACATGAATTCATGCTGGCTTGTTTTCTTCCAAGCCTCTGGAATTTCATCCCAGTTTTGGATTCCTGGAATCTTGCTTGTCTTGGTAGATATTCTGATACTTAATGGGGATCATGAGCTTGACTGGCCATTTCCTACTTAGCCCAAAAGGTATACTTTCTACTGAGACACTGAAATTCATAATTTTATGCGGTAAGCATTAACTGACAACCTGGAGATTCAGCAATAAGGAAGACTAAATGGTTCTTATCTTGGTGGAGCTTATAGTTTAAAGACATGACTAGTCCTTTAATTTGCTCTAATCCCTGGAAGGGGACAAACTGCTGGAATCTTACCTTTTTCAAGAAAACACAGTGAACCAAATTAAAAGCCTGAGTTCAAGCTTCACTCCCAACTAGTCAGTAGCTGAAAAAAATCAATTAGTCCCTCTTGATCTCTATTTCTTCACACATAAGACAAGTAGGATGTCTCAGGATAAACTCTCAATTCCACTTTAGCTCCAAGTTTGAATGATATAATGGATAACTCTTTCTTGGTGGAAAGAGCCCTATCTAGGGCTTAAGTCACCCTAACCTTTGATGATTTACAATTTGGGGTGCCGTCAGGTTTTTAACTTGTTTGTTAAGAAGCACATTATGAGAAGTCAAGGCAACTTATTTAAACTCAGCCTAGAAGGAATCTAGATATTGAACCCATCATTTTCTGAGAAATGATGACTTGGAGAGTTTTAATTTGAACAATGATCCCGAACTCCTACAGATTATTTTTTTAAAAAGTATGGGATGATGAGATTGACTCACTATCAAATTAATTGCTTATTTTCTTTGTGTAAGCATAAGTTCTCATTTTTCAGGTCATTTCCTTTTAAAATCAAAGATATTACATCCTGAAATTGTCTGGGCCTCATGAATAATGCATTATATACACATGATAATAGATAATTAGATGGACCATCCAGGAAACACATGAAAGGGAGCTGGTAGCTCAAGGATTGCAGAAGGTGTGTGGGCATTTTGACATCCAGGAAATGCTATAGATCTGTCCTTAGCTAACTCAGCCTGGTGGAGATAATTAAGAAAAAATGTGGGTGTAGGAAGGCTGCAAGCCATTCCCTGGGATTGGCTAGCTTGCTGCAGCAGTTCAAAAACAATTGGCACAGCCACCCACACTGGACATGATTGCCCTTTGATGAGGCAGCTATTGACTTTTATAAAGATGCCATATTTAAAATAACTTCTGATGCACTAGGGATGACAGATATCATTCTTGAATTCTATTTTAGACAAATGGCAAAATATATTCCAAAGTATTAATTTAAAAATTAAAAAAAAAAAAACTTTAAAATCTAGTTTCTAAAAACCAGCAGTTTAGCAACATGTGACCTGACTTTAACAGTTTGGTCAGAAGCTGGGAGAAACATGTGGTCTATGTGAGACATTTTGACCAGTTGCAAGCATTTTCTGGACCACCACAGGAGTTTGAAAGTGCTCTGCTGATATTTTTAACCCCTGAGTAAACATTAAATGCACTAAAAAAACTCACACTGGGAAAGAGAAATCCAATCAATTGCCCAAACAGCAAAAGAAAATACTCTCAGATCTTTGTGCTCACGGTGTATGTTATAATATATGGAATCTAGAAATTCCTTCAGAATATGCTAGGTCCCATACTTATCAGCACTAGAAGGAATTGGAATTGATTTATTTTATCTCCAACTTCAAGGAAAATATCAACCACCTACTTCCCTACCTACTTCCCTAGAGGACTGTGGGAAGAAATACCCAAATTGGGTGATTATGGAAAGGTTCCATAAATATCTAAAGCCTTTGGGATA
The DNA here is from genome assembly GCF_004348235.1 of Phoca vitulina. Taxonomy (NCBI): domain Eukaryota; kingdom Metazoa; phylum Chordata; class Mammalia; order Carnivora; family Phocidae; genus Phoca; species Phoca vitulina. The sequence continues at coordinate 7,658,310 of NW_022589719.1, read as the reverse complement.
GGACATTGTAGGGTAAGTGAATAGAAAAGAGAAATGTGACGATGAAGAAAATTGAGCAGAGAAAATAAAAAGCCCAAATAGGATCAGTATTAAACAGAGATTCTAGAAGTATCCCCTCTGAGTTTTCCTTAAGGCCATTTGTCCATTGAGACTGATCGGTACCATCCATGCTCCTTATTCTGGTTACTTTGGTAGGAAACTATTCTTTAGCTTTTACCATCCGCCTCCACTAAGGACTACTTTCTCCCCAGCAACTTCCATAATCAATATTTTAAAATGGGCTTGTTATTGTTTCTCCTTGGAATATGTGGCATTAGCATGAACTTTGTGACCACCTTTGTGCCATGGACTCCATTCTCAGCAGTCTGGTCAAGATGTAAATCCTTCTCAAAATAATGTTTCTAAATAAATAAAATAAAAAATTATAAGGTTACAAAGGAAGCCAATTATATTTAATACAGTTATAAAAATATTAAAAAATAGTATATTATATGATATGGTAACATGCTTTTTTAATGCATGAAATAAGGTCTAACAGCATGTAAACACTAAAATTTTGAAGTAGTGATAAGCATCAACATATTTTGAGATGTCTGTAACAACTGACAAGTGATATGAAGGTGTCTGCAATTTCTACTAGTGACAAGGTCTACAAATACTACTATGTAGCATTTCACAAACATATTTGACAACACAGCACTTGTTGGGGGGTGCTTATGAACATAGTATAGATTCAGAAATGCTAATTTTGTCTCTTTCTGTCTTCCAGTATTAGCCATTGAGTTTTCCTCCCTGGCAGAAGGAAACTGGCATTTGGGGAAAACTTTTAAAATATACTTTTACCATTAGACAAGTTGCCAAGTGGATAAAGAACCAACTGATGGTGTGGTTAGGGTATAGTGACATGTTTCTACTGACTGAGCTTGCTATTACTCTAAAGTTTATCCTTAGTACCACCAGCACTACCCCACTGCCCTAGAAATCCACTACTGTATTAAAAAAGAGAAAAAGTTCAGACTCTGGTCACTAACTCAGTGAGCATTGCCTTGGACACCTGGTATGACTTCACTAACCTCAACAAACTATAGAGACTTCATTTTTGTCACTACCATACTATGGGAAACTATATGCAAATTATGATGGGATAAGATAACATTTATTTTGCATTTATTCAGTGCTAAGTTCTTTGCTTTGCATTTGAATATACTGTTTAACCCTCAAAGCAACTCTCTGAGATGGATTATATTCTAATGGTACAAATAAGGAAAGTGGAGCTCAGAGAGTTTAAGTGATTTACCCAAAATTATATAGCAAATCTTAAATGGAAAAGCTAAAATTCAAACCTAAAGTTCTCTGGTTCTAAAGCCCATTATACAATCACGTCTCCCTATCTAATAGCTACCACCCAGATTCGATTTGCGTCTCCCATTTTCAGGTTTGCACATATATTTTGTTAAGAGACCTTCACCACGCCCTTTGAGAATCTCAAAATTAGTAGCCACAAGTGCTGGTCCAGAATTATATTGAATCTCTGCTAACTAATGAAAGACTTTCAAACCACTCATTGTCACCTATCCTTTTTGGAGCCCTGTATTCACGATCACCAAATGGAGACAGTGATAATACTTAGGGTTTTGTGGGAATGAATTAATAATAAAATCGAACTTTATTGAGTTCACTGTGGTGAGCATTCTACATTTCCACAGTTAATTGAATCCCCACAACAATCTTTCTAGGCAGAGATTATTATTATTCCCATTTTAAAGATAAGGAAACTGAGGCATCAGTTAATTAACTGTTCTAAATTAGCAGAGACAATAAGTGACAAAGCTTGACTCAAACCCAGGTTAATCTCATTCCAAAGCCCTTTCTTTTACTCAGTAAACTGTAATCTGTAAATCCCTTAGCTGTTAATACAATTGTTGTCATGTTTAAAACACTAGCAAGAAAGAGAATTTCCAGAAATAAGTGTATCGCCACTGAAGAGAAAGATGAGTATCTGGAACTCTTCACCTGCCTGTTTTTCCTTCCACTTACTTTAGTTTATTAACCCAACAGATGATGTCTAATTCCTTTCTTAACTTATTCAGGGCAGCTCCAAGTTAGCTGACTTCTGAGAGTTATTGAGTAAAAAACGTTATAAATTGTTTAGATTAGGACTTAGTGTGTTTAGAAGCCATTTCATAAATTTGCCTTTTCGAACTGTTAGTGGCTCTAGCACTGCAGATGCTGTGATGAGGCACACCCTCTCCAAAAACACAGTGGATGGAAAACCTCCGAAGCTAACAAGTTGTTTACAGATATGGAGAAGAGAAGGATGGACAAGCACAATCCTGAATGTAATTACAGGGCTTACAGCCCCTGTTAGGGACTAAAATGTTTATTGGCTTTCCTTGTGCAATTCAATGTTCTTCCTCCAAAGGCTCCACTCCAAACTTGGAATTTCTCTGGAAATCACATCTCATTTGGGAGAATGCAAAACTTGGTGTCTGGGTCTTTTGCGTCTTTTCAGAACACCAGCTCTAGAAATAAGCTGGGAGATAGTCCAGGTAAGGGAGTTATACATGTACTTAGGCATCTTCCTGATAAAACTCATTCATCGTCCTCCTGAAAAGCAACTCCTAGAAAGATGTGGCTTTAAATGAGGGACTGGAGGCATACTGGTAAGTCTTAGATAGCATGAGTCAATGGTGTTTGCATAGCTGCCAAAGTTATGTAAGGAATCAAAGATGGGGAGACCTCATCCTGCCTCCACTCTGATTTATGCAAGAAACGATGGCCTGAACTCATAATGTATTTGTTATGTCCTGGAGCTCAGAAACCATCCCGGCAGGAAAGGATGATCTTAAAGGACATTTTAATGTATGAAAAAGTCCACCGAAAGCCTTGTCAGAGGTAACTGCATGCTCTAAAAGATAGAAGAGTATGAATTCTTACCTTGGCTCAGGTCTCTAACTTTAGGGGAAATAATTACATGAATTTCAAGTTTAGTTTACCAAATGATACACCGTTCCTGAAAGGAGTCTGAATGTAGAAGGAGAAAAGTATCTTAAAGATGATCTAGTTCACAGGTACCTCTGGTGCATTGAGATCACCTGAATCATTTGTTTTTTTCTGAGCTAAGGTCTGAATGTGCTGCCTGCTTATAGCCCACTCCCCTCATTTTATTGATCAGGCAACTGAGGTGCACACTACTGAAGATCTCTCCACCTAGTCAACAAACATTTCTATGAAACTTATAGTATCCACGTGGGCTAGTGAAATGACTTGCCCAGGTCACATGGCCAGAAAGTGATGAAGTTTAACCTAGGACATAAACTCCCTTGACTACAATATGGGCCTTAAAATCTAATCATGTGACAATGATAGGTTTTCTATTTTCCAATAATAAAAACATAAAACAATGAATGGCCTAAGTTTATATATAACTTAGATTAATTACGTTAAAAAAATAACTTAGATTAATTACTAAAATAGACACATAAGATATTGATAGCATGCCAATAAGACTTTGTTAATTTTAAATTGACAGGACAAAATTAATTATATTTTAAATTTCTCCAACACTCCACAGTTACTTTACGATTATTGAGACACTAGCTAAGGCAAGATGAATTGAGACCTCAAGTTTTCATTGATTCCTATATTATGCCCTGAGTTTTCAGTTACTACATTTAGTTCTCGATTCTTATCTGAGATTTGACAACAGCTTTATTTGGTTTTCAGTGACAATTTTTGTAGCTTCCTTCCCACTCCCCCTAGGAAAACAAAACAAAACAAAAAATTGATTATTTCCCTTAAAATGATTAAAAATAAGAGGGGAATTCTAATCTTAATTGTATTTCTTAGAATCCCTAGTCTTAAAAATGTTAGGGAATGTTTGCTAATTTAAACTTTATACATAGATATTTTTTAAAGATTTATTTATTCATTTGAGACACAGGGATACAGAGAGAGAGAGAGCATGAGCAGGGTGAGAGGCAGAGGAGAGGGAGAAGCAGGCTCCCCGCTGAGCCAGGAGCCCGATGTGGGGCTCAATCCCAGGACCCTGGGATCATGACCTGAGCCAAAGGCAGGCAGATGCTTAACCATCTGAGCCACCCAGGTGCCCCTAAACTTTATATTTTTTAACCCACATCATTTTCCAAAGAAATACTCTTTTTTTTTTTTTTTTTTTGGTAAGCTCTATACCCAACATTGGGCTTGAACTCATGATGCCAAGATCAAGAGTTGCATGCTCCACTGACTAAGCCAGCCAGGAGCCCCCAAGAGATACTCTTTAAAGCTGTTTCTTTGTTCTTCATATGACATCCATACACATCATTCCACTTTTGTGATTAATTTCTATTATTAAGTACTGTTCTGAAGTTGTGCTCTTACAAAAACCAATTAATTGATGGGTAAATTAGATATTTATAAATTCTTCCTAAAAATGAAGAATGAAATTATATAAATAAATAACAACAATATGAGTTATCAAAAACACAATAACAAAAAGTAATATTAAAAATGTTAATTAGCCAAGCGAATAGTCAAGAATATGTCAAACTTCTATATATTTTTTGAGACAAATTGGCATCGTGTAGGTTAGCATGATTCTCTTTTATGGAATTCAACTTATTTTTACTCACTTTAATTAGTTTTTGTGTGCAGATAAAATGGAAGGCAATGGAAATTTGGCTTGCAAAGTAGTTCTAAGATGATCTACATCCACAATCTGGTTGTAATGCCATAAGAATATGTTTATTATGTGAGAATGGTAATTCAAATTAGCATTCAGTATAGACATAAAGCAATGAGCAATGCAAGCTAACTTCAGTTATTTATCCTGGGAACTTTTTCTTTTTTTAAATTAAAAAGGTCAGAATATATAATAGTATTGGCTCATTCTTCCCAAGTACTCCAGGAAAACATGTCTATGAAATAAAAGATCCTCAATGCTAAACATTGTACTGCATTTGGGGGAGGCATGAAATTTGGTATTAATGTGTTGGGTCTTCATTTTTCTAATTCAGCACAGAGGCTGTCTCGAGGAAAGCTGACTGTGGTCTGAATATGCATCCCAGAAATATATTTAATTTGTACCATGGAATCAACGTCTGACTTCCAAAATTGGATATCTAACCGTATAACCCACTACTTCACACATAGCACCCACCTTTCCCAGATCATAACCACTGTCCAGGCAGAGAAAAATGGGTTTCGTTGAGTGTATATATAGCAATGACTGACCAAAAAAATCAATGAAGGGGTCTTGGAATTTAAATGTGTGGCTCTGCTTTCCCCCATCCATTCCCCATTCTATCCCTTGTCTCTGTCTTCAACTTTTATGAAACATTATATTTGTCCTATCCACCTGCATCAACATCACCCTTTCTTAGATCCAACTAGACTTACTACTCTTGGTGCCCTGCACTGATAGATCAAGGTTTCAGAAGTGACTACTTACAGCAAACACTCCTAGCCTAGTAGTCTTCTTTTGGTCACAGAGTCCCTTGACAACTTCTCAAAATCATATTATGAAGGGGAAATAAATGTCCTCATCTCCTATTCAGTTTCTCTTTAGAGTGTTGACTTCATTCCATGACTGGCCTAATTTCTTCTCGGGACTACTAGATTGAGTTTGTAGTCACCACTGAAGGCCCTAAACATGCCCTAAAGAGACAACCATGAGTAGTGGGAATGGTATTTCTGCTGATCCCATGCTCTTCATCTGGGCTATAAAGAATGAGAAGGCCCAAAATATTTGGTCACATTGGGTTGTGAGATCATAACAGAGCTATAAATGACAAGTGAAATGATCAGTTAAACTTGCTTCTAGGTATCATGTAGGTTAACATGATTCTTTTGTATGGACTTCAATTTAGTTTTACTCTATTCTAATTAGGCTTTATATACAGACAAAATGAAAAGATAGGAGAAATTTATCAAATTAGGAGAAAGTAGAAGCTTTAAAAGTAGTGTAGTGTTTTGTAGTCCTTACCTTCTGAGAGAAATTATGTCAAAATAAACACTTGAGAATATGTAAGCAGTATCCCACTTTTAACAAATAAAGGTTCACAACTTGGGATATTAAGTGGAGTACAAAAAAAATCACTTGTTCTTAAAAAAATGATTTTATTGAGAAGAAAAGAAGTAAAAGCTAAATGTCCTGTTTAAAATCTGTTTCTTTCACAAAGTGCTTCATCTAAAAACTAAGGATACAAGACACAGCTTTGACATGAAGGCTCATCTTTTTATGAAACAAACTACTTCTGTCTGTAAGTTGCAAGGGAAGGATTTGTCAATCTGATTGAATCTCCCCTTTAGTTTTTCCCAACAGCTGTGTTCAGATAATTCATGACTCTCATGTTTCCTGAGCCCTGGATAATTTCACACACATGTCTAGTATGGGGCTTCACATTTTCAGAAGAATATGGAGATCTTGGAGGAGGTCCAGGGTAGACCGAGGGAAATGATTAATGGATTGGAAGTTGGAGTTTATGAAGAAAGGTTGTGAGATCTGATTTCTTGCTATGAGAAAAGTCCAAGTGGTGACTTAATAACACAGGAGGTTAGTAAGCAGCTGTTCTCCATCTTCACTAAGGTTGGAAGAAATGAAATAAGATATAAATTGCAACAAGAACAAAAATGTGTTGTAAGTGGGAACTTCCAAGCACTAGAATTGCTGGATCCTTAGAAAGGTCTTCAGAAGAAGAATGTGGAATCTACTGGTCTGCAATGATAGGCCTATGAGTGGTGAAGAAGATGAGATAATCTCTTAAGATCCCCCTCTGGATCTCTTTTTATAAATCTACCTAACCACTTAGAAAAATTATTTGCCTGAACAATGCCTCATTTCCTTCCTACCATTACTTATATCAGGATCCCTTATCCTTTGTCTACCTTCTGTAAAATGCTGCTAACCAAGGGTAACTAGGGCCCTGATCAATCATGACAGGCGTCCCCAGCTGCTAGGTGCCCTTCCAGCTTTGGGAAAAAGTTTCTTGTCCATCACTTATATCCCTGGCCACTGCCAGCATGTTGAAGATCATCTTCCCATACACCAAATCCATGACAAAGGAAAGCAAAACCAAACATAATTTCCTACCTTTAACTAGTTCACAAATGACCCAATGGATTAAAAGACAGATCTCATGTTCTAGAATTTGAGTATCTAAAGAGCTGAAATATGTTTTATTCATCTGCCTTTAACATAGTCCAAAGGGTTGGGGTACCTGGTTGGCTTAGTCGGCGGAGCATGTTACTCCTTAATTCAGGGTTGCAAGTTCGGGCCCTATGTTAGGTGTAGAGGCTACTTAAAAAATAAAATCTTAAAACAAAACATAGCGCAATGTTTGGCAGTAGGTATTCAGCAAGTTTTCATCAACTGAATGAATGTAACCATGACATGAAGATAGTAAACTGAAGATTAACTGAAGTTGAGAAAGTCAAGTGTTTCAGATGTTTCCAATGATTCTGTATGCTAGACAAATCTAAGTCTCAACCCTTGTCGCCACACGTGTAGCACTGAGGATTTTATTCCTACCATGCCTGTGCTATCAGGAGGATTTAGACAAGAGAGCCAGCTGCACGTCCTGCTCAGGTCCTTCGTCAGAGAGACCATTCAAGATAGGCACTGTATAGATTCAGAATCATATAAAAATAGGCCAAATTCCTAGTGTGATTTTGTTTTTTAGGAAGCTCAATGGTTTTTTTTCTAAATTCTCTTTTTGCATATGTTTCTAACTTTCTCCATGAAGAATATGAAATTTAACAGTAGAAAATCTCTCATCGCGATCATCAAACAGCCTAGTTGTCTCAAAAATAAGGTAATCTGTTCTTTACAATTTGATTCAATGTCCTGAAACCTTCTGGTTTAAACCTGCTAATCCTTCTCATGACTCTTCTCTCAGTAAAACCAACGACATACCACAGGCAGCTATCTCCGTCAGTTCTAACGTTTGTTCTCGGTCTACAATCGCAACCCTTTTGACCGTGCTTACAGAAACATTACAATGAGTAAACCAATTTATTCTTCATTATTAATTTTTAAATGTTCTCAGGGAAAATCTGGTAACTCAGAGGGTTACAAGTTGATGACTCTCATATGTTTGGGGGTTAGTCTCAGTTGTTTTATAACGGTTTTGGTGCTGTTTCTCTTGATCCAACTAAATATTATTCCCAGATGGGATCGGTTTTTGACCTTCTTGTTCTATTCTCCTAATTTTGGCCCTTCTAACATTTTCCTACTGTGGCTCCTTTCTTTTTTTTGTTTGCCACTAATGGCCATACTTGGTTCCATAATTCCTGTAACAGGTGTTGGCCAATTTGGGCATTTGATTGTGGCATAGAAGCTATTCTTAAGGTTCATAAAAAGCTTACAGAGAAGAAATACACCCCGTATTAAAGTACCATCTAATAAACAGGAATATTATTTCTCTTTTAAGATTTTTCTCAGGACAGACCTTACTCAATAATTTGTAGGATTAGAAGTGACACAGTTCAGTGCTGGATTGGGCCTTTGAAATCATGCAGCATGACTTTGAAAATACCTTTGCCACTCTGCGAAGCAGGAGAGTTTTCAGTTTACTTATTATTTTCCCTATGCTAATTATGAAGATTTTCAGCAGTTTTTGAGGTCAATTCATTTGATTCTAGACAACTTTTTTTTTTTTTTTGCAAGGAGGATTGAAGGCAGGAGTAACTAGGAAACAAATAAACATGATTAAACATAAAATGCTTATAATGATAGAATTGACCTCACCAATTAAAATTATTAATAGAAAAAAATATGTCAATGTCAAATCTGAGTCTACTGCCTCTGTTCCCACTTGCGTAATGAGGCTTAGTTTATGTTTCCTGACAAGAATAGATGAGAATTCACATTTCTTCCTGACCTTTGTCCTTCTAGAACATTGGGTTAGAATAGAATTAGCCCATAACCAAAAATAAAGATTTTAACTAATTCAAAATTAATTTTTAAGCCCCCCAAAAGTGAAATATGGAGCATTTTCTTTTCAAGCAGTCAAGTTTTTCCTCCTTTGGGTGATTGAGAAAATGTTCAGATCATGAATTTGGGAACTTTGTTCTTAACCTATCAATCATGTGAGAGATTAATCTTTAAGGCAAATCAGAAATGTTTGCTCTATATTCTCAGCATCACCCTTGATCATAATAGGAAAATAATTTTGTAAAAAGTTTGATCTTAGACTTCTAGCACTATCTCCATATGCTACCTGAACTAAACAAATAAAAAAATTATTCAGAGTTCCGTGAAACACACCAGTACAACTTTAGTTTATCTTAGCTTCATTGTTTTTGAATGTAAGATGTACTTTTAAGGCAAATAAAGTATTTTAAGTCTGATCTTTTACTGTTTTGGTAACACTGTAATCACAAATCAGAAAGCTTTAAAATGCTCAGAAATGTCAAGAGGTCTGATTCATCAAAGGGTTTATCTGAATTGACATTTGTTCTTCTTTTATTTCTAAATATTCCTGCCATTTCTGACTCCTCTGTCTTTTCCTCAGTAAAACTTCACCACACACTGGAAAGTAGAGATACAAACATTTATTTGTATAACGTCAAGGGAGAGTAGGAATAAGAAGATTGGCCGTAGACACAATCAGAGTCTCGGAAATGAGAACACTTTTCCTTGACAAAAATGCTGATGTGGCAATGTGGATTTAGCCGGTAGAAGATCTGCCATAACTTCTAACTGAGCAGCACCGAGAATGCTAAGATTCTTGCCTCTCACTTGGTAGGTATTTTTCCAAGGAAGTAAATTACAATTGAGCTTAAAAACTTGAGGAAATAACTCATTTTCAAGCAAATTTAAAGTTGGAAAGTAAGCATGGGTTTGAAGTTAGCATAAAGTTATTTTAAAAAGTTTAGGCAGGGCTCCTCTAGTACTTTATATAGTACAAGGTTTGTGTGTGTATATGTGTGTGTGTGTTTAATTTATAAATCTAGTCTCTTAAATTGTTTTGCAGTATTAAAAGAAATTGTGTCTGCATTCAGCCTACAACCCTGGGAATCCATACAGAGTTTCTCTGAGGTGGCCAAGCCCAGCTTCATGCCCACTGTCCTTTATTGCTTCTGGCTAGCCTGCAGATTTCACATGCATTAAATATCCCACAGTAAACCTCATCATCTGTGCTGTAAGGTAGTTTGTATTGGTCATGTGTCCTGTCACGCTGATAGAAGTGCAAAGCTAAATGTCTGACACGCTAAGAATATGCATGTTTTTGAACAATTTGACTACTCAGTCCACCAATTTGGGAAATCCTTCTGATAACACTTCCAAGGAACAGATAGCTTTGTTTATTTTGAGGTGGGGGGAGGCACGGATATTTCTAGCTGGAGTTCCTGAGTTCATTGAAGTCTCCTCTCTGGCATTTAGCTGTGTGAATTTGGGCAAATTATTTCATGGCATTGAGCCTCAGGTTCTTCATTTATAAAATAATAATAGTTTCTGTCACTAGTCTTTAGAAGCTCTAAAACAGCTAATACAAGTGAACTCATTTTGTTAACTGTAAACCCTTAGATATAATATTATTATATACTCAGTTCAACAGCACATTCTTGATAACCACAAGAGGGTCCAGGAAGGGAAACTGTTTATAAATCTTTCCCTTTCCCCAAATTAATGTTGGAGTGTTTAGGGAAATTCTTACAGCAATGAGTCTTAGCAATTATTAGGTCAAACCCCTTTGAGATTAGAGAAAAATGCACATACACATAAAACTGGCCTACCAAATTGGGGGGGGGATGGGCGATTCCTCTGACACCCATTTATTCATTCCTTAAGAAAGTGTTTCTCAGAGCGTGACCTCAGATTTTCTGCATCCGAATTGCCTGGGATGTTTGTTAAAATGTTAATTCCTAGACCCGGCCCCACCCCTACTAAATCACGAATTCAGGAGGAGAAATCTGCGTTTTAGCAGGCACCCAGATGACTTGTATGCTCGCGGGAGGTCCAAGGACTACAAATTAAGTACTGCCGTCTTGTTCCTTATTCTATATTTTAAGGTCTTTCCCAGTAGCCTACGAATCGGTTGAACTAATGGGAAGAAAATTCAACTTCAAAACAGGAACCTAGGTAGACGGTTGACAGTGTTCGTCCAATGGCAAATTGAAAATAGTCCTCTGGACCCTAGCCACTTAAGTTCTCTCCGAGGATCTTGGCTACCTGCACCCTAAACACTGCTCTTCGTTGGGTGGGGGAGGGGCGCGAGGGTAGGATTAACTGAGCCAACTGCTTCTTCCCCCCACCCCCCATCCCACAGGTAAGAACAGAAGGCTCTTTATCTTTGCTGCCCAGGTTCATTATTAAAAAGATTGGTTTATGTGTGTAAGTTTGCTAGGGAGAGAAGTGAAAACATCTGCAAAACCATGCAATGCCCTGGAACGGAACTCTTCTAATAAAAGATGTATCATTTTAAATGCGCTGAATTTTGATTCTGGTAATTCGTGCACTAGAGTGTCTATTTCGAGGCAGCGGAGGTATCATATGACACCGCACGTCAAGGCACCGTGGAGCCCTCTCGTGGACTCCCACCCACTTTCCCATTCACCGCGGAGAGGGCTGCTCGCGCTGCCGCTCCCCCTGGCGAGCTAGCATGAAATCTCCCTGCCCCTGCCGAGATCAAATGGAGCTCCTCGCTCAGGGGGTGCGAGTATTACCTCCGCCATGCAATTTCCACTATCAATAATTTAACTTCTTTGCTGCAGAACAGAAGGAGTACATACCGGGCACCAAAGACTCGCACCCCCCACTTCTTTTTAACCAAAGGGAACGTGAAAAAAAAAAAAATAATAATAGAGTCTGGGAGTTTTGGGGCCGAAGTCTTCCCCAGAGCAGCTGCCTTGATGTTTACTTTGACAAGTAGTGACTGAAAAGGTGGGTTTCTTTTCTTTCTTTCTCTTTCCGTTTTTCTCTGGTCTGCTAGAAAGCGTTTGGCTTTAGTGAGGTCTGTCATTACTGGCTGGAGCAAGTAACTTGATGTAACGTTATCTGGGGGCATTCATTAATAAAAAATGCCTTTATTATCTTGATTGAATTCCTATTAGGCAAACTCTGGAGAGGTCAGTGCACGAACTCTGTTTAAGCCGACGTGTTTAAGGCAGCGGAGTAAACCAATAGCCCCCATGCTCTGTGCGATTTCATTGTGTGCTCGCGTTTGCAGCTCCGTCGTGCGGGAAGGTGCGGGAAGGTGTGTCTCCTGGCCCGGGAAATGCACGCCCTCTCCCGCAGAACTTGGGTGCTGGGATGGGGCGGAGGGAGTTGCAAGGGAGGGGAGCAAGACCCCGGGGACGCTCGATTCGCACCAGCTCCTTCCCGCCCAGCGCGCACAGCCTGGGTTTCCGCGAAGGGCGCGGATGCGGGGTTTCCCCGGGCGGGGGTAGGTCGCTCCTCGAAGCAGCGGGCGCGGCGCGTACGTCCTGCCCCGGCACCCCGGGCGGACGCGGGGCTTGCGGGGACACGTCGCGGGGTCTCAGGGACAGGCGGAGGCGGGTGCACGGACCCGGGGAGCCCCGGGAGCCCCAGGGGCTGAGCCAGAGCGAGGAAAAGGCGCGGCGTTCCCTTTAAGCGGCCGCCCCGCACGGGTATCGGTGGCGCGGGCGAGCCGGGGGAGGGGGGCGGGGGGCGGCGCCGTTTGACCAATCGAAGCTCAACCGAAGAGCTAAATAATGTCTGACCGGAGCTCGAGGCGCAGGCTGGAGCTCCCGGTCCCCGCCGCCGCCGCGCCCGGGCGCACCCGCCCGCTCGCTGTCCCGCGCCCCCCGTCGCGCCGCGGGCTCGCGGGCGGGGCTGAGAAGCCGGCCCGGCGCGCCCCCCGCCTCCTCCTTGGGAAGCTTTGATGAGACACTTGAACTGCAGTTGCCACCGCTGCTGTGGGGCCGGCGGCCAGCGGCTCCGCGACGGGGATACGGGCTGGGCTCAGGGGCCAGGAGCGAGATAACGATGTGACTGCTCCGCCGGGGACCCGTGAGCTTTGTGTGGACTCCGAGGTAGGCGAGTAGCAGGCGTGGGGCTTGGCGCGGGAGCCGCCCGTCCGCGGGGGAAAGTTGGCTGGGGGGGGCCCGAAGTTGTGGGAAGAGGTTGGAACTCCTTTCCTCCCCTCCAGGAAAAGGGGGACTTGGAGTTGCTCCGGCGGAGCTTTCTCCTCGGCATCGCCCGGCCCAGAGGGCAGCCAGGACCCCCCGAGGGAGAGGGACCCCGGGCAGCCCTGAAGTGGGGGAGAGAAAGCCTAGAGGAGACGCGGAGCTGCGCAGCAGGAGCGGAGACGGCGCCCCGGGGATCCCCCGAAACCCTCCCCTAGCACAGCCGGGGTCGTGAGAGATTTAGGGCGCCAGCTGTCGGGGCCCTGACTGCGGTGACTGTGTCGGAGCTGGGATATGTATCTTTCCTATGGGCTGGCGGTCCCCGCGCAGATTTTGGGGGGTCCCTTGCTCCCTCAGCCCACACCACCGCCCCCGGGGCTCCAGCCAGGCTGCACACGGTCACCTGCGCCTCGGGATTTGAGACCAAAGCGGACTTACACAGGTCCAGTGCCAGTATATCTCGGAAAACTTGAGACACTCCTGCAGCTCGGACCTGAAAGGGGCTGCGGGACTCCGGGGCTGGCTGCGCCCACACTTCTCCCCATCTCGCGGCCCTCCCTTGGAGCACCTTCCAGGGAATTACAAGTTTTGACTTTCGGGAGCAGGATGGGGTGTTGACTCGGGTGGGTCTCTGGGGATGCAAAGCCGGGAAGAAGGAATGGGTGAGCTGCGCCTGGAAAGAAATTGCTGAGGGTTTGGGGGCTTTATGCCCGACGTACTGAGAAGGGAAATTGCAGACTGGGGGCACCCCCGGGAGAGAAAAGTCTTGGGGTCGCTGGAGTGAATTGGATTCGCGGTCGGAGGATGCTGTGTTTGTGTGTTGGGGGTGGAGCGGGGTGGAGCGGGGTGGAGGGACTGGGCTTGGGGGGCGAGGAGGAGGGGGCAGGGAGCTTGGTGCTAGGGAAGGTAGAGGGTGCCCTCTGCCGGCCAAGCTACCCAGAGCAGCTGCTGGGGGCCGGGAGGCTGGGGGTGGGGAAGTGGTAAGGGATGACTTTCCGGGATCCCTTCGGGAGCTGGTAGGAGGGACTTGTTGAATGATGCTGCTGACTCCCGACTCGGATGTATTTGACCCGTGCTCCTCTTTGGCTCCAAAGCAAAAAGTTTTCCTCGTGCTGGGGGAGTTATGACGGACTACAGTTGGTGGTGTTAGGGCTCCCTGGATCTTATTTCTGGGTTCTCCAGGTATCTTATAGTTACCCCTCACAATGTCAGTAGTAGCCAGTGAACATTTTTTGACAAGAATGCAGGAATGTTCTTGGCCAGAAGCAAAGAAAATCATATTTCTGAATGTTTATTAATTCTCCTAGTACAGTTATCTTTTTAAAGCAAACCAGTGTCTAATTGGGAACGTTGTTGTTGTTTTTAAACTGCATATAAAACGTGTTATGCTATTAAATAAGATCTTCAAACTGGCTCTACTTCTTGGAAAATACCCCTTCTCTATTCTTATCCAAAAGTTTATTTCTGTATGTGTTTATTATAAGGTCAAAAGCTATTTTGGTCTTAAAATTATATACTTTTTAAAAATATTTTTATTTATTGAGGTATAATTACAGATTTATTTCGTCTAAGTGTGGGAACCCTCAATGTTTACCTCCTGCAAAACGTCATTTTTAACTTGAAGTTTCTGAGATTATGGCACGTACTGCTCCATGTTGTTGCACGTAATAGATCACATCACACATTGCACATAGAGGTTGCCAATTCTTGGCCCTGGGACCAGCACCCCTTTAAAACACTAACTCCTGTTCCCTGATTTTGCAAACACCTTGCTTAAGATTTTTCTTTTATGAGTTTACCTCTGGGCTAGCAGCAGAGGTAAGAGAAAGGAAAGAGACGCTTGTTGAAATGTAACCATAACTTTTACTGGAATTTAAAACACGTTGGTCATCATTACTGGAATTCCAGGGCCATAAACTCGTTGTCTTTTTTTTTCTACATTATTTTGCAAAATGTGATAAATGTTGGTAAATACAGACTGGTAATAAGTATTTTGATAGAATTGTTATGTAGGGAGGGCTATTTTAAGTTATTACAGAACATATTCTATTTATAAATGATATAAGCAGAAAGAAATGATTTCCAGATAAACAAGACGTACGTACATGTTTTGAAGCATTAGAACATTGCATACACACTTAGACATCACATTTTTTTAAAAGCAAAATAGCAGAGTAATTTTTCACATACCTTTGGAGCCATTCATAGCCCATTCAGAACTGAATTAGTAACTGGAAATCATGTTTATTTTAAGGTGATATTTAAGGTCATTTAAGGTATAAAGTAGGTCAACATTTAAGTATCCACAGAATAAAGCATTAAGGAAATCTGTTTTAGGATGTCTTCTCAGTAAGTGTAACTTTTACTTTCGAACAAGAGGAACTGAGAAAAGGATCATTTGCCTAAAAAGCAAATGATTCATTTGTACTAAGTGAATTAATTGTCTAAAGCTCATAATGGCCAAAGTGGGGTGGGGAGGTGCTGGAATATTGCTGGCTCATTGTGATTTACCAGGAGGGGGAAATCCTGTAAATGCAAATTTCTAAAATCCTGGCTTAAAGTCCTTTGGTTTCCTGTTTAATAGGGGCACCATTAGAATATAAGCTATTCCCTTCTTCCTGGAATCTTAACTTTTCAGTAGTCAAAATGCAGATGATTGATAATCTCATTTTTTTCAAACATAAATAGCTCTGGTTTGTAGTTGAGCACACACAGCAAGCTGGGCACGTCCAACGTCCACCTGATAACAGCAAAGAGCTCTGTTACATGTTTTTACGTTTGTGTTTAAACCGTTCTGTAACTATCTCCCCCCACCCCCCCACTTCAGACGCACGGAGCACACAGAGCTCTATATTCTATATCCAGTTAGTGAACTTGTGGAATGTAACAGCCAGCAGCTTTGGGTCTCAATTATGGACTTACTCTTCTACTAAACTTCAAGAATATTGAAGATACACAATGGAAAGGTCATATGCACGCAGTTCATTAACATTTTAAGATCTAGCAAGTTAGTCCCAGAGTAGAGAGAATAATTCTCGATTTCGTGAATGAAAACAGAGAGCATGGAAATTGTATGATAGCTAAACTCTGAAGATCTTTTAAAATGAAAGGCACTCCCATTTTGATGTCTATAATAGCGAATTTATTTTAATGGTTGAAACATAATTTTCAACTCCCTGTATGGAAGATTGCAATTTGTGTGAGGGGGCAAGCTCAGCCAAATGCGAGTGAATATGTCCCTTTAATTGGGTAATTGCTAACTTTTCTCAACTTGTTTTCAAACGATTGTTATGGAGCACTCAGTTTCCACTAATTGCAAAATTGCTGCTTAATTGAAGGACTCTCAGCCATCTAGAGCAGCCATTCATCCACTGGCAGGCTCTGTAATCTCAAACTGTGAATTGCATTTTAAAAAGGAATGGAGCAGAGAATTCAGGGGAATTCTAGGTTTAAATGCTGGATGTTCAGTGGAGGAAGAAATCATTTGAACAAGAATCACATTAAGTTGCGTTGTGATAAATTTTCTTTACTAGGATGAATAACATACCCAGATGGGCTTCAAAAGTGAATGAGCAAACTTATTGGTTACCCTCTGCATCCATTTACTCTGTTTAGCATGGAGTAATGTTAAGCAATAAATGATGTTGGCAAATGAAATCCGTATGTCATTTGTATATGGGATTTAACCCTAGACACAGAAAAAAGCTTTGGTATTTTTAAGCTCAGGCATGTGTGTCCTCAAAGTCCCCTTAAACTTCCACTGAAGGCATAGAATTGTTTAGTCCTAAATAATTTTATACTTAAACACATCTCTGGCTTTCCAGAACACTTAGACTAAAGCGTTAGAATAAGTCATAGACCCAGTTATTAAATATATGGAATCATTCTTGATGGCAGACATGAAACAATGAAGCTCACTAATATATTGATTTTGAAAAACTTTTGGGGGGTAAGGGAGTGGTAAATGGGTGTGTTCCCTAAGTGGAACAGAAAGGTATTCTGTTTCTGTAGAAAAACGAGAGAATGTGGTCAGATAAGAAGTATGGAAGCTTTCATTTAACTGCAGATACTCAAATTCAAGTTCAGACTCTGGGACACTTAGGTTCTTGGTGAAACAAATCTGACCAGATATGCTGGATGCTAAGAAGTGGTTCATTGCCTTGATTCTCATTTGTACATGGTCTGAAGCTTGAGGATGGGTTCCTTTAAATGAATTGGGGGAGGGGCGGGGGCGGGACCAGGAGAGTGACAAGGGGGAAGCAGAGTAAATTTACAAGCTTCAATGACAGCCATAATATAGCAAAAGTTTATTTCCGAAGATCCCAGAGAGTAAAGAACATTATGCAGTTTTCCCCAAAGGTTCACTTGAAAGAACTTTTCACTGGTTGTCATGGTAGTAATGTCCTGATTTTGAAAGCTCCCAGAACCTAGTAGCTCTTAAATGTGCTTTCATCTTGATTCCTTTGGTCTGACTGAAGCTTTATGACCACCTTCTGTGTTTTTGACATGCCTCTGCATACTTAGAGGGAGGTGGGTGGGCAAAGGAAGATGCCTTAATTCTAAGACAATATAATTAGGAAATGTAAAATTATATGGTAAGAAATCACTTAACTTCAAACTGGCTTATTAAAATAAAACTAGAAGACAGCCTGTCATTTAATTACAACCAGTGTGTGTAAAATTAAGATTTATACAATGGAAATTCAAAAAAAAAAAAAAAAAAAGCGGCATTTTCAAGAAATGTAAGCAACTCATCAAAAGTTGAAGTAATAGTGCCACCTAGAGAACAAAATCACCAGCTTTACCAAGCCAAATGGTTCATTTGCCATATGAGCCCTTTCTTTTCAGGCTATACTTTTAAGGCTACAGTTACTAGGATTTGCTTGCTACCCTATTCAGATTTGGTGAGTGTGGGGGCGGGAGGGCGTAGAGGTTTGTTTATGCCTTTGGGATTGTAGATGAGATTTTAAAACTGGCAGATCCTCAACTCACTGCATACACTAAGTCATTTTAGCATTTTAATATAGTAGCCAAATGTAGATTAGCCTGCCAGGAATAAAGGCTGGCTTTCTTTCCTTTTTTTTTTTTTAACATTTATTATTTTCAGTAATATGTATTGAAGCATTGGGTACAAAGGGTCTGATTTTATTCACTCGCTACAGGCAATTCATTACACTTTCTGAGATACAATAACACCAAATAAATTGAGTAGAGAGACCTGAAGAATGTCTTTGATCTGAGATCCAATTTTAACTTTAATGATTTGAGGAGAATTAAGAATAAAATATAGGGTCATATATGTAGCAAGACTTTAAGCACCAAAAAAGTAAGGGGATAAATAGACAAGGAGAAGGAAATTATAAGAGCTGCCTCAGCCTTAGAATAGATAAAGATAGATATCTGAGCCGGCACCAAAAGATAGTAGTGGAGCCAGGAACCAATAATTGCAAATTAGCTTAAAATTCTTTGATGACAAAAATCTGTGTTTAACTCATTTTTGCATGCTCCCACAATAGCATCCAAAACAGTGCTGGTAGCAGAGGAGGCACTTGGACAAATACTGTTGAATGGACAAGTAGATTGATTAATAGTTGCTTCAGAGTCTGACTAGCAATGTAGACAATGAAGAAATCTCATTATTGCAGAAAAATGCTTGTTTTGCTGGCAGAGGAGCAGAAGTTGGAAGAAAGTGTAGTGCTACCAGTTGTTGATGTCCTTTAGTTGGCTTAGTTCTGAAATTTCTTATGCACAATTCTTTTATAAAGTTAATCACGTTTGGAACATAGGAAGTTTAGAGTTGATGTACGCAGTAGCAGCTGTAAACTTGCTGGTGGATTTTCGTTTAAAATGTTTTCAAAGTTTTGGATGTCAGTTATTGTGCTTCAGGGAATGGAAAACTGTGTGTGTGTATTTTTTAACAGTATATGTTAAGTTAGTGCCAGTTTTTTCCAGTAAGCAGATCACCAAAGAAAGTCATTATATTGTCTGTATTTTGTGTCATGCATGGGAACAATCAGGTGTGGAAAAGTTTCAGGAAAAAAATACTAAAAAACAAGAGACAGAGAAAAGGAGGAAAAAGGAAACTCATTGAGTACAATTTTTGCCACATGAGATTGAATCTAATCAGTCTTGGGTTTGGAGTGGCTAGCATCAGCTTTGACTGCATTTTCTGTTCTTTCTGCCTTCCTGTGTTTTTGAAAACTGAAACTATGCCCAAATTGAAAGAAGTTTCTCTGTCTTCTCACATGGTTGTTTATTTCTTGAATTATGGGGAGTGTTTTTAAACACAGATAAATTTCTTTTACATCATACAGAATCTGAAGGTCAAGCAGTTTGCTTCAGGCCGCTGGAAGGGATGCTGGGCCGAGTCCCAGGCCTCCCTCCTAGACCAAACTGTCAAAGGTGCTGGCTTACTACATGACACTGGGAAAGTACATCCAGCATTAACATGTTGGCTGATAATATATCTAAAGGCACAGATGATATGGTTATCATATTGAAACCTAAAGCCAGGAGACATTCTGTTGAATCATAGAATCTGGATCATTTACATTTACTTAGATGTAAAATAGTATGATTCAGTTAAAATCAATTGTATAAATGCGGGAGAGAGTAGGGAATTGGGAAAAGGTTTCGGGGGATGACTTACCAGACTATAGAAAGGAAACCTAGATGTTTTAAATCATCACAGGACCAGTGTGAGCCAGTGGTGTGACTACGGGCAGTGAACGTAGCTACTGCAATTTTGGTCTGCACTAGGAGAAGCGTAACACTCAAATGGGGAAGCTGATAATTCTCCTTCACTTTTTAGAGAGACTATATATAGGATATTATCTTCAAGGAACTGAAATTGCTCTCATCTATTGAGATCATGGTGACACAGATACACAGGGCATTTGAAATCATTGCATGTGAGGAATGGTTGAGGGAATTTGGAATGGGTGGCTGGGGACAGAAAAACTTAGGCCCGAATGGCAAATGGTTTTTTGTCTCTCTAGCAACTCCCATCACATGATTCTGGCTACGTGGAATGCTGGCTTAAGAAGAATTCTGAAGCTGTCCAGGCTCAAAAGAGAAAGAATGTTCTGACTACTAATGCCCACCATGGCTGAGGGGTTTGCGGCAGCATGTGTGATAATGTTTTTGACATCCTTATTTACAGGACAGTCTTCACATGTGGAGGAGGGAGTAGGTTTGTTTTGTGTCACCCCAGAGAGCAGATCTAGGACCAGTGATATAAATGTAGGTAACTGTACATAGTGTCTAGAAGTATTTTAAGTTCCATTTAATTTTAGCAAATATTGAATGCTTACTGCATACAAAGCACTTCATGGGGGGGTGGATTTATAATCTAACAAAAAAAGAGGCCTTCTTAGGATATGGTCCATTCCTGTTATAGATGTTTAAGCAGAGGTTGCAAACCGTTTAGAAAGGATGCATGCTAATGTGGGAGGTTGGAGTTAGGTATATGGGATCTGAAGTACCTTTGTACTCCTAAGTTTTTCATATACATTGATCATATCATAAAGTGTACTCCCTATTTTTAGTTAACATACAATCCTAATAATGACAATTACATATCTTTGTTTTCTAATCCTCTACCTTTGCAGCTTTGTGAATTGAGTATCAGAAATGCTTCCCATTTTTTTTTGCAAAAAACTTTACTTTTTCCATGCTTTCATATGGATTCCCAAAAGTAGTTTTTTTTTCCTTTGGATCAGACTAAGCAGAATGTTTCTAAAAAGAGGCCTGATCACATTCAGATGCCCAAATTGCTTAAGAAATTAACTTTTGACATTAGATTTTCTAGAGAGTTCAGCGGCTGAACTAAAAAAACCTTCTCAACATTCACCTTCCCCTTCTGGGAACCATGAGATCTTCAGATATGACAGTTTGTTCCAGAGTTTCTCTTTTTAAATATAAAATGTCAAAGAAATGGACCCCTTCCCCAACCCATCAGGTTTCAACATAAATTTCTTTTTTATAACTTATTTTGCTCTTGGGTAGGATAGTTGGAAATTAACATGGATGTGTTATCAAAATGCAAGTCTAGACTATGGGGTGCACAACCCACTCCAGTACTCATGAATATTTATTCTTTACGATCCATCTCTCAGACTGCTTTCAAGTATTCATATTGTCAGTGTATCAAACAGTTTACTTTTTTTTTTTTTAAGATTTTATTTATTTATTTGTCAGAGACAGCAAGAGAGGGAACACAAGCAGGGGGAGTGGGAGAGGGAGAAGCAGGTGTCCCGCTGAGCGGGAGCCCGATGCGGGGCTCAATCCCAGGACCCTGGGATCATTACCTGAAGCGAAGGCAGAGGCTTAACGACTGAGCCGACCTGAGGCGAAGGCAGACGCTCAACGACTGAGCCATCCAGGCGCCCCTCAAACAGTTTACTATTTACATCCCCTTTAGAACATCACATATTTTATGGTTTATGTTTTCTCCTGTTTCAAAGCTTTTCTTTTAAAAAAGTAAAAGCGTTATACACCGGGGATGATTATTTTACTCATTAATGCACAAAGCATTAATTGAGTGCCCAGGGGGTGCCAGGCACTGGGCTACATGGGGTTTCTTTTCCCTGTATCGATCCATCCATCTTTAGGTGTTACCTGTTAGGGAACTCCACTGATTTTTCCATATAAGGCTTCCATTACCTTTTCATATACTCACTTCAAAAGAGGCTTGGTCTTTAGAAAGAAAAAAATCTGTTGAGCAAATTCTCTGACTTCCTATCCATACTGTATTTTCAGCGATGGTCTATAACATTTTAAAATAACTTATTTCTCTTTTAAGAGTTGATCTTTCTTATCCCTTGATTTTCAGGTGTCATTTTGTATTCAGATAAAGACAAAAATGCTTGTTAGAATTTTGTCTTAAACATTTTGCTGCTAGAAGATATTTCACGAGGAGCTCTTTGTACTGGATGCTGGTAGAAGCCATAGTAGAACTTCTGAACCAGAGATGCTGGTTCATATCCACTGACTTGATGATGGATTTTTTTTCCTTACATACGAGGACATGTTTGGGCCTCTTAGTATTCAGGAATGTGTCTTTCATTTGACAGTGTTTATAAATGCTGTATGTATATAAATTTAAATTGTGAGGATGCTTCCATTTCCTGGAAGCTGCTTTCATGATTATGCTGAGTAAGGAAAAGATGGAAAAATCAGTTTAGTGAATACTATCTTGCCTTTAAAGATTAGTAACATGTTTAAATTTAGTAATGTATGTCTTTAGAGTTTACTAAAAACCTCTTTTCAATCCATAGGATCTCCTTTTATGGTGAAGTCAGGAGGTGTTTTTGCTCAAACGTGTGGTAGAAGTAAGAATCCATATGTGATGTTCATGGGTCATGTAAATATGCCAATATAATAACTACGAGCAGTTTGGCACCATCAACTCAGAAAGGAATGTTTAACCTCTTGATATATAACAAGGAAGCAAATTTTCATGTAGTTCTGTGAATTTCAGAAAAATCAGGAAGTTGATCAAGAAGGGGTAATAGGTCCCACTTTCCTTCTCATACACCATACTTGCCGCCATGCTCCCAGCCTTCGTTTACACTCCTGAGCAGGGCAGCTAGAATAAGCAGCGAATAAATAGTGTCAGAGAACACTCCATGCTTTGCGTTTTGAGACAAACTCAGAGAGATAGACACGTGTCCACTAACCTCAAAACTAGTGGTATGAATATAAATAAATAAGTAAATTGTAGGGCTGTTTTTTTTTTCCCTCTAACAAAATCATATACGGAACCTGAGTATGTAAAACAAGAATAAGCAGTGCTGTTCTAGTCAAACTACAGGTGGGAACATCAGTGTCCTTCCTGCCCCTTTGGCCTTGATCAGTTTTGTCACTTGCAAGAGGCCCCTTGACACCCTGCTCTGCAAAACCCAGATGGAAAACTATTTTCTAGATAAAAGTCAACAAGTACAAATCCCAGAGTCCTAAATCTTCCTTCCTTTTTCATGAAAATGACTGTCCTCCTGCCCATTCCTTGGCCGTTCTCTTGCATTGAGAGTTGTGTTCATCTGCTTGTTCAGAGTATTCACAAATGGAACTTGATAAAGGAGATACTTCTACATGAAATTTTTCCCATTGCATAGTTTTTAGAAATAATCATGATGAAGTCCCAGTAGTTCATTTTTGCCCTTGCTTCCCTTGCCTTTGGCGATGTTTCTAGGAAGAAGTTGCTGTGGCTGAGGTTGAAGAGGTTGCTGCCTGTGTTCTCCTTTAGGATTTTGATGGACTCCTGTCTCACATTTAGGTCTTTCAACCATTTGGAGTCTATTTTTGTGTGTGGTGTAAGGAAATGGTCCAGTTTCATTCTTCTGCATGTGGCTGTCCAATTTTCCCAACACCATTTGTTGAAGAGACTGTCTTTTTTCCATTGGACATTCTTTCCTGCTTTGTCGAAGATTAGTTGACCATAGAGTTGAGGGTCCATTTCTGGGCTCTCTATTCTGTTCCATTGATCTATGTGTCTGTTTTTGTGCCAGTACCATACTGTCTTGATGATGACAGCTTTGTAGTAGAGCTGGAAGTCCGGAGTTGTGATGCCGCCAGCTTTGCTTTTCTTTTTCAGCATTCCTCTGGCTATTCGGGGTCTTTTCTGATTCCATACAAATTTTAGGATTATTTGTTCCATTTCTTTCAAAAAAGTGAATGGTATTTTGATAGGATTGCACTGAATGTGTAGATTGCTCTAGGTAGCACTGACATCTTCACAATATTTGTTCTTCCAATCCATGAGCATGGAACGTTTTTCCATTTCTTTCTGTCTTCCTCAATTTCTTTCATGAGTATTTTATAGTTTTTTGAGTACAGATTCTTTGCCTCTTTGGTTAGATTTATTCCTAGGTATCTTACCATTTTGGGTGCAATTGTAAATGGGATTGACTCCTTAATTTCTCTTTCTTCTGTCTTGTTGTTGGTGTATAGAAATGCCACTGATTTCTGTGCATTGATTTTATATCCTGCCACTTTACTGGATTCCTGTATGAGTTCTAGCAGTTTTGGGGTGGAGTCTTTTGGGTTTTCCACATAAAGTATCATATCATCTGCAAAGAGTGAGAGTTTGACTTATTCTTTGCTGATTCGGATGCCTTTTATTTCTTTTTGTTGTCTGATTGCTGTGGCTAGGACTTCTAATACTATGTTGAATAGCAGTGGTGATAGTGGACATCCCTGCCGCGTTCCTGACCTTAGGGGGAAAGCTCTTAGTTTTTCCCCATTGAGAATGATACTCGCTGTGGGTTTTTCATAGATGGCTTTTATGATATTGAGGTATGTACCCTCTATCCCTATACTCTGAAGAGTTTTGATCAAGAAAGGATGCTGTACTTTGTCAAATGCTTTTTCTGCATCTATTGAGAGGATCATATGGTTCTTGTTCTTTCTTTTATTAATGTATTGTGTCACATTGATTGATTTGTGGATGTTGAACCAACCTTGCAGCCCAAGGATAAATCCCACTTGGTTGTGGTGAATAATCCTCTTCATGTACTGTTGGATCCTATTGGCTAGTATTTTGGTGAGAATTTTTGCATCCATGTTCATCAAGGTTATTGGTCTGTAATTCTCCTTTTTGATGGGGTCTTTGTCTGGTTTGGGGATCAAGTAATGGTGGCCTCATAAAACGAGTTTGGAAGTTTTCCTTCTATTTCTATTTTTTGGAACAGTTTCAAAAGAATAGTATTAATTCTTTAAATGTTTGGTAGAATTCCCCTGGGAAGCCATCTGGCCCTGGACTCTTGTTTGTTGGGAGATTTTTGATGACTGCTTCAATTTCCTTAGTGGTTATAGGTCTGTTCAGGTTTTCTATTTCTTCCTGGTTCAGTTTTGGTAGTTGATACATCTCTAGGAATGCATCCATTTCTTCCAGGTTATCTAATTTGCTGGCATATAGTTGCTCATAATATGTTCTTATAATTGTTTGTATTTCTTTGGTGTTGGTTGTGATTTCTCCTCTTTCATTCATGATTTTACTTATTTGGGTCCTTTCTCTTTTCTTTTTGATAAGTCTGGCCAGGGGTTTATCAATCTTGTTAATTCTTTCAAAGAACCAGCTCCTAGTTTTGTTGATCTGTTCTACTGTTCTTTTGGTCTCTATTTCATTGATTTCTGCTCTGATCTTTATTATTTCTCTTCTCCTGCTGGGTTTAGGCTTTATTTGCTGTTCTTTCTCCAGCTCCTTTAGGTATAGGGTTAAGTTGTGTATTTGAGACCATTCTTGTTTCTTGAGAAAGGCTTGTATTGCTATATACTTTCCTCTTAGGACTGCCTTTGCTGCATCCCAAAGATTTTGAACAGTTGTGTTTTCATTTTCATTGGTTTCCATGAATTTTTTAAATTCTTCTTTAATTTCCTGGTTGACCCGTTCATTCTTTAGTAGGATGCTCTTTAGCCTCCATGTATTTGAGTTCTTTCTGACTTTCCTCTTGTGATTGAGTTCTAGTTTCAAAGCACTGTAGTCTGAAAATATGCAGGGAATGATCCAGTCAATGAAACCAAAAAACAACCGATAGAATGGGAGAAGATATTTGCAAATGACATATCAGATAAAGGGCTAGTATCCAAAATCTATAAAGAACTTATCAAACTCAACACCCAAAGAACTAATGATCCAATCAAGAAATGGGCAGAAGATATGAACAGACATTTTTCCAAAGAAGACATCCAAATGGCCAACAGACACATGAAAAAGTGCTCAACATCACTCGGCATCAGGGAAATCCAAATCAAAACCTCAATGAGATACTACCTCACACCAGTCAGAATGGCTAAAATTAACAAGTCAGGAAACAACAGATGTTGGTGAGGATGCGGAGAAAGGGGAACCCTCCTACACTGTTGGTGGGAATGCAAGCTGGTGCAGCTACTCTGGAAAACAGTACGGAGGTTCCTCAAAAAGTTGAAAATAGAGCTACCATACGATCCAGCAACTGCACTACTGGGTATTTACCCCAAAGATACAAATGTAGGGATCCGAAGGGGTACATGCACCCCGATGTTTATAGCAGCAATGTCCACAATAGCCAAACTATGGAAAGAGCCAAGATGTCCATCAACAGATGAATGGATAAAGAAGATGTGGTATATATCTACAATGGAATATTATGTAGCCATCAAAAGGAATGAAATCTTGCCATTTGCAATGATGTGGTTGGAACTGGAGGGTATTATGCTGAGCAAAATAAGTCAATCAGAGAAAGGCATGTATCATATGATCTCACTGATAAGAGGAATTCTTAATCTCAGGAAACAAACTGAGGGTTGCTGGAGTGGTGGGGGGTGGGAGGGATGGGGTGGCTGGGTGATAGACATTGGGGAGGGTGTGTGCTATGGTGAGCGCTGTGAATTGTGTAAGACTGTTGAATCCCAGACCTGTACCTCTGAAACAAATAATACATTATTTGGTAAAAAAAAAAAAGAAGAAGGTAGCAGGAAGGGAAAAACGAAGGGGGGTGAATTGGAGGGGGAGATGAACCATGAGAGACTATGGACTCTGAGAAACAAACTGAGGGTTCTAGAGGGGAGGGTGGTGGGGGTGTGGGTTAGCCTGGTGGTGGGTATTATAGAGGGCACGTACTGAATGGAGCACTGGGTGTTATACACAAACAATGAATCATGGAACACTAATCAAAAACAAATGATGTATGGTGATTAACATCACATAATAAAATAAAAAAAAAAGAAATAATTGTAGGTGTGTAACAGTTGAGAAGCAAGGAGGGATGACCTTAACGTAAAGATTTTATTAACCATTAAAATGTATCATCATTAACAAAATTTATTTTAAACTGCTTTTCCTAAAATATCAGTATATTCCTCTGGTTTTCACATTCCTGAGAATGACTTTCTTAAAAGTTGTAAGGCTTTATTATTCCAGAGCCTCTGATTGTCCTTCAGAGTCGGTCTCATGTAAAAATCTCGGGGAACTCTCACCATCGCTATTCTAAGCACTATTAAAGGATGTGAAAACTTGCCCTAATGCAGTAAGCATTGATACTGGAACCAAAATTCAGTTGGTTTGTCATCACTAACATTCCTACATGATTTTCTTGGCTAAAATCATATGTAGACAAGGCTGCACATTTCAATAGTAATCTTGTCCAAAATCTTGTTTCATATTTTGAAAATGCATTCTCATGTCTCATTCCATTTGATCCTACAAATAACCCTTTGAAAAAGATGGAGTGGACATTATTCCCACATAACAGATGAGGAAACTGAAGCTCAGAGTAGCTAAATAACTTGATCTAAGACACATTGCTATAGAACCAGAGCAAGGATTACAACTCAGTGACTTCTAACCTAGCCCTCTTGCCATCGCTGACTGTCCACAACCATAACCTACAGTATTCAGGTAAGAAACCATATTTCACCATTGGAACATTAATGGGAATCTGGCATAGGTGTAGGCCAGTATTGTCACCCTGGCCTAGTGTCCACTCTCTAGAGCAGAGATTGGCAACCTCTCTGTGCCAAGGAGGAAAATGATGATGGGAAGATTTAAAAAATGTTTATTTTAAAGGGCTTTTAAATTTATCCCCCCCCTTTTTTTTAAGGAAAAAAAACTCTTGAAGAGAGAGGAACAGAATATATGATTTTTTGATGTCTTGTTCCTTGAGCTTCTTTGTTAAAATTTTACTTAAAGCTGAGAATCCTGGTAAGTGAACCATTGGAGACCATAACAGAGCAGAGTTCCCCAACATGGTGATCATCAGAATTACCTTTGAAACTGTAAAAAAATGCAAATAGCAGGTGCTAGTCCTTGAGATTTGAGATTTGTATGTTTGGGACAGAGCCTGGACATATATTATGTTTAGAAACTTCCACAGGTGGTTCAGATATGCAGGAAAGTTTAAGAATTGCTGAATGAAAAGCCAAATAAATTGAATATCCTGTGATTTAGAGAGACTTGTCATTTACTTCATTGTTCAAATACGTGGATTAGTGCATGGTTAGAAGGGATTTGCGGCCTTATAAATAATCAGAAGTCCAGAGGCTTTGAGATAGTAGGCCTATTGAAGATATTTTCTGACTTCAAAGATACTTCCTCAGAAACTTCCTTGAGAGCAGAAGACCTGGGACAATATTCCCCAACCCAATGATCAAGTTGGATTCTAGGTCCACCACGTACTAGAAGTGTGACCTTGGGCATATCACTTAAACTCTCTGTGCCTCAGCGTCTTGACAGGGTAGTAGTAGGGATTAAATGTGTTAATACTAGCAAAGTGCTTAGAACAGTGCTTGGCATAGTAAGGGCTAAATGAATTTCAGTCACTCTTGTTGCTGTTGGCACTTTCCAGCCCTAAATAGCACCATTTGTGACTTATTATCAAGACAATTAAAAACTTTATTAACACGCTTCCTGCCTAAATTTGCTCCACTTTATACCAAAGTTGACAAGACGGAGGCTCTGTTTTGCTGTAATCTTTGGAGTCTAATTTGTTTATTAATTACTTTCTTCCCCCTTGATCCATCTAAATCCTAGTCATTCTTCAAGACCCAGCTGGAGTGATGGAGTTGGATTCCAGGTCCGCCACTTACTAGACTATGATGTTGGGCAAGTTGCCTAAATTCTCCATGGCTTGAGTAATGTTGAGGGAAATACTTTCCCCTCATCCTGTGATTCCATAAGGGCACCTGCTTCCTAAAATGCACACGAGAAGGGTTAGGTCAGAGGAGCATTCTGGGTCTTCTCTCATCCCCATTACTTGCTCCTCTCTGTGAGAAGTGGTGATTAAGCTGATTGGTGGGACCTTACCAAACCTGTCCTCTCCTGGAGTGTATACACTATGTAAATCAAAGCAACGGACTGCTGGTGCTGAGATTGAGCCCACCGCTCTCTTGCTCTGTGGGACCACCACGTCCAAATGTGTAGGTTCTTGGCATTCTAGCCATGATGCAATAAGCAGTAAATGCAGGGCTGGCTTCTTCAGGCCAACACCTATGCCCACAATGTTTTCTAATCCAGCTTTGCTGACATGAGGCTGACTCTGTATTTTGATTTCTTCTTGGCAGTGTGTTCCTATTCTGTTCTCAATTCAGATCCCAAAGAGAGGAGGTATGGCTACCCCAAATATGTACTACTAAGTAGGAAGTAAAGAAATGGTAATTTTTTTCAAAGTTGAATGAGTTAGGGTCCTTGTCCCAAAACAGCTGTCTTACAAGTTAGCTTTTATCCCCCCCATGTATTTTAGTCTTTTTTAAGTTTTTATTTTAATTCCAATTAGTTAACATACAGTGTTATATACGGTTGTAGGTGTACAATACAGTAATTCAACAGCCATGTATTTTAGTCTTAATTCTGCAGTTAAAATTGTAAACCCTTTGAAAGCCTAGGTGTCGTACACTGCATAGTAGGTGGTGACAGGGCACTTGCTCAATAAGTCAACATTTCCCTCCCGCATGGGAAAGACTTCGGCATTGTCATGATCAGCTAGGAAAGCACTGTGAATGGGAAATCATTTCTAGGTACGTGGCCATAAATGAGTCTGGATTTCCAGCTTACATGCCCCAGAAGCTCACCAACATTGAACTCTTTATGGGCATTTTTCTTGCTTTATGGCTTGTAGGTGCTAAGAGGTTAAACAGATCAGATAACGTAATCTTTTGCTCTACAGAATATGATTTATACTGAACAAAAACCTAGGTCAACAGCCTTCTCTTCTCTGTCACCCCTCCTCCCTTTCATTCCCTCTTTTGGGACTGCTCCCGGGCACATGCAAATAACAGCATGTTTTACAGTGAGCGATAGTTGTTGATTTAATCTGTGTCAAACCTGTTCCCCATCCCCTCTCTCTAACGGTGAGGCTCCCAAAGGCAGGGATTCTGCCTCATTCATCTTGGTGTCCCTGGCATCTGTGCTCAGAGATTGTTAAAGAGCAAATGTTAGGAGAAGGCTAAGTCCTAGTCCTCCTAAGCTGTGGGTTTGATGTGTTGACCCCAATAAAAGGCTTTCACAGATAACCCAGACACAGAAGGATGGATGACCTTTGTGTCTCTGAAAGGAGAAAAGGCAGAAATGGAGCTTTAAAAATATTTGTGAGATTTTTTTCCTCATGGAATACTCATGGTCTACCACTGAGTTTCTTCACATGAGAGAAGGACAGAAACACAGCTGGTTACGACCTTCCACTTCAATGATATGACCAGAGCTCTGCTGATAAAACATGAGCTTGAATCCCTGACTCTGATGTATACCTTGGAGGTGTCCCCTCATTGTCCCTGTGTTCCCATGAACATTTTTTTAAGAACTGTTTTTGATTTGTGAACCTCTAATTGATTAACTGTGTAAAATTGACCATTTGGGGTAACGCTGAAACACTTCCTTGAAAGCTGCCGGCAGCTGGGAGTGCACCCACCTCTGTAGGTCTCAGATTTTCTTGTTATACTTAAAAGTCAGTGACAATTTCAGGAAACAACAGATGTTGGTGAGGATGTGGAGAAAGGGGGACCCTTTTACACTGTTGGTGGGAATGCAAGCTGGTGCAGCCACTCTGGAAAACAGATGGAGATTCCTCAAAAAGTTGAACATAGAGCTACCCTACGACCCAGCAATTGCACTACTGGGTATTTACCCCAAAGATACAAATGTAGGGATCCGAAGGGGTACGTGCACCCCAATGTTTATAGCAGCAATGTCCACAATAGCCAAACTGTGGAAAGAGCCAAGATGTCCATCAATAGATGAATGGATAAAGAAGATGTGGTATATATATACAATGGAATATTATGCAGCCATCAAAAAAATGAAATCTTGCCATTTGCAATGACATGGAAGGAACTAGAGGGTATTATGCTAAGTGAAATAAGTCAATTAGAGAAAGACAATTATATGATCTCACTGATATGTGGAATTTAAGAAACAAAACAGAGCATCATAGGGGAAGAGAGGAAAAAATAAAACAAGACAAAACTAGAGAGGGAGACAAACCATAACAGACTCTTTTTTTTTTTCTTAAGATTTTATTTATTTATTTGACAGAGAAAGAGCACAAGTAGGCAGAGCGGCAAGCAGAGGGAGGGGGAGAAGCAGGGTCTCCGCCGAGCAGGGAGCCCAATGCGGGGCTCGATCCCAGGACCCCGGGATCATGACCTGAGCCGAAGGCAGCTGCTTAACTGACTGAGCCACCCAGGCGCCCCCATAAGACTCTTAATCATAGGAAACAAACTGAGGGTTGCTGGAGGGGAGTGAGGTGGGGGGCTGGGGTAACTGGATGATAGACATTAAGGAGGGCACGTAATGTAACGAACACTGTGTATTATATAAGACTGATGAATCACTGACCTCTATCTCTGAAACCAATAATACATTATATGTTAATTAATTGCATTTAAATTAAAAAATGGAAAAAATATCACTGCCTTTAAAAAAAAAAGTCAGTGACAATTTAAACTCAGGATTCAGTCACTTGAAGACTTCATTAAGAGTTACCCAGTCAAGGGGTACCTGGCTGGCTCAGTCAGTAGAGCATTTGACTCTTGATCTTGGGGATGTGAGTTCAAGCCCTACGTTGGGCATAGAGCTTACTTAAAAAAAAAAAAATAAGAGTTACCAAGTTGATTATTCCCACTTTACGTGAAGCAGCCTTGAAAATTATTTTCCTTAAACCAGTACATCTAAACTCTAAGTTTTGTTTTTTTTGTTTTTTTTTTAAGATTATTTATTTATTTATTTGACAGAGAGAGACACAGCGAGAGAGGGAACACAAGCAGGGGGAGTGGGAGAGGGAGAAGCAGGCTTCCTGCCAAGCAGGGAGCCCGATGCGGGGCTCGATCCCAGGTCCTTGGGATCATGAAGCGAGCTGAAGGCAGACGCTCAATGACTGAGCCACCCAGGTGCCCCTAAACTCTTAAGTTTTTCATAAATAAATGAATCATTAAAATGTATGTAATGCTTTCTTAATCAGCGATAGTTTACCACTCATAAGCAAGAAGAGACTCTGACTTGAAATACTATAGGTTAGAAAGCCCCCTAGAGAAATTTCTGTAAGGAAGCATGGTCTGCTGTGAGACCACGATTCTGGAGGTGGAGGTGAGGACATTGTATTTGACCCAAAGAGGGATTGGAATTTCTCAGAATGGCCTAAAGTCAAGATTCATTTCATTAAGAGGTGATCCCAGAATTTGCTGCACCATTTGGACTACTTAAGACCCAGCTGGAACCCGGCACCTTGCACAGGGCCTTCTTTAATCAAAATAGAAAGGCATTCTTTGCTTTCTTTTTCTGAGTTCCATCCATACAGCCTTCTGGCTTCTTCCCAGGCGGCTAGGTAGCAGTACCAAGTAGAGCACCTCCAGTGAACTTCCTCCTGTAGTTATTTCCTGCCTCTGGGAATGTTGCACTTCAGGAGGGTGTGGAAAGCCACCCCTGGATTTTTCTGTTAGGTTAATATCGTGGTGCGGCCTTGACCATCCGTTTAATGGGAGCTCTGCTTTCCAGATGACAGTACATACGGAGTTGAGAAGGTTTTTTGTTTTTTTGTTTGTTTGTTTTTTGTCTTTTTTGCCTTTTTAAAGCATGGTTTTTCATTCAGTCTCTAAATTTGGGGTAAAAGGTCCCCTAGAGAGTATTTTCAGAAATGTTTGAAGTTTACATCTGATTTTGGAGGAAAGTTGGAGGCCTACCTGTGTGTGACAGGCACCTGTCTCCGACAGCTCTACTGATCACAAGCACCATCATTTTGGATTTGGATTTGGATTTTGGATTTGACATTGATCTTGCATTTGTTATTAAAGTCTGTATCCTTAAAGTTTGCTCCCATATATGTCATGTCTCCCTAATTTCCCTGTTAGGCTTTTGGGATTTCCAGTATATTCATTTGTAGATGACCACATATGGAGTCATTTAACCACATGTCTTCCTCTTCAAGTCTGTTTTTGTCAGCCCACTCTTGTTTTCTGTTGACATTTCAAGATTATTTTGGAGATTTCCTCTCCACTCCCCCACCATCTCAGTGTCTCAGAAACTTTTGGGAATGGGTCTTGTTTCCCTCCTATGTTTGGCTATGATCACCCCTCAGGCTGGTGGTGTGGTTAACAACATTTGTTTGTACAGTTGCCCTTTCCAGTTTATAAAGCCCCTTTCCATGTGTTGATGACCCTTGGCATGATGCTATGAGTCAGGCAAGGTGAGATTTTTTATCCTCCCATCACAGAGCTGAGGCAGCAGGGTCCTTCAGTTGGCTCATCCATGAAGATTCACCTATGAATTTGCCAAATTTGTTGGTTAAAAAATGGCTGATTATGAGCCATTTCATAGGGTCAACTTAAAAACCAGTGGGAAAGGCAGGCCCAGAACTCAGGTCTTCATTCCCCAGTCCCAGGGACTGCCCTCTATACCCAACTGCCCCCATCTTGTACTGGTTTCTTCCAGGAAATGTCCCAGAAATGGAGACTTCTTGATTTTAGTCACTACTGGGACATAACAAAGGAACTGGCATAAATTTCTTGAGTGTCTGTTGTACCAGAGCATTGGTGTCAAAAGTGTCAAAAGTGAAGTCACTGGGTTAAACTTTTTTTAAAAAACTGGTTAGTTTTAATTTAATTTTTTGATAGTTAATTTACTTACATGATTCAAAATCAAACAAGTATTAAAAAGTCTGCATTGAGGTGTGTTGCCCGCCTCAGTTTCCCCATCCAGCACATACCATCTATAGGTGATCATTTGTACTAATCTCATGTGAATCCTTCATAGTGTGTCTTATGAAAACATAAGTAAATATGAATGTGTTATTATTTTCCCCCATTTTTAAAAATTTTAAGGTTCCCTCCATTTGCTTAAGCCATTATTTTTAAGTAATCTCTACTTGCAATGTGGAGCTCAAACTCATGACCCTGAGATCAAGTGTCAGATGCCCTACTGACTAAGCCAGCCAAGCACCCTTATTTTGCCCCATCTTTTAAAAAAAAAATTGTCTTTATTTAAGTAATCTCTACACCCCACGTGGAACTCAAACTCACGACCCCGAGATCAAGTCGCATGCTCTTCTGACTAAGTCAGCCAGGCGCCACTATTTTCCCCCATTTTTTGAACAAAAGGTAATATACTGTTCTTCACCTTGCTTTTATTACTTGCCAATATATTTCAGAGAGCTTTGTATTTCAGTATGTCGGCAGCTAATTGTTCTTTACAGTTGCGTGGATTCTATTATATGTATGCAGTATAGTTTATGTTTTCCTGTAACTAGAAATTGGGCAATCTCTAGTATTTTTGCTATTATATGCCTGTTGCAGTTACTAACGTTGGGTATACATCATTTTGTAAATGTGCACCTACCTATATAGGTACATTCTCAGAAGTGGAATTGCTGGGTCAACAGGAAAATTCATTTATAATTTTGATAGATATGCCCCAAGGGCCGTGCAAAGGGCTCGAACACTGGGGCACCTGGGTGGCTCAGTCGGTTAAGCGTCTGCCTTCAGCTCAGGTCATGATCCTGGGACCCTGGGCTCCAGCCCTGCATTGGGCTCCCTGCTCAGTGGGGAGACTGCTTCTCTCTCTCCCTCTGCCTCTCCACTTGCTCATGCTCTCTCTCTCTCTCAACTGAATAAATAAAGTCTTTACAAAAAAAAAAAGAAAACAAAGGGCTCGAACCCTTTGTGTTCCCACCGTCAGTGTATGAGAATGGCTGTTTCTTTATAGCCTCAACAACAGACTGTGTGTCCATCTGAAAGATGAGAAATGGAGAGTGAGCTTCTATGTGAGGTCTCTGTCTCTCACCTTGCCCCTAGTTTTCAGTGGGAATATTGCACGGTCCCAGACTTGGTGCAGACACCAATTCCAGTAGAAATACTGCTTCACCATGGCCATGGGCTTATGCCAGCTCTGGTGACACACACGGAATGGACCCAGTTGCCACTTGCAGAAGCTTGCACAATGGACGTTTGAGCATGCACTCACTATTCACCTAACTAGCAATAATAGATCTAAAGACCGCAACAGGGGCGCCTGGATGGCTCGGTCGTTAAAGCGTCTGCCTTCGGCTCTGGTCATGATCCCAGGATCCTGGGATCGAGCCCCGCATCGGGCTCGCTGCTCGGCGGGAAGCCTGCTTCTCCCTCTCCCACTCCCCCTGCTTATGTTCCCTCTCTCGCTGTGTCTCTCTCTGCCAAATAAATAAATAAATAAAATCTTAAAAAAATAATAATAATAAAGACCACAACAGTGTCTATTGGAACAGAAAAGGACATTGTTCCACCACAACGCGCTGTGCACCAGGCTTTCGATGCTCTTTTTGCAGCTGTTAACCTTATTTTTAGGTACTGCGTTCAGAAGATATATCCCAAATCACAGACCAGGTCTTGCTGAGCTTAGAACTTTCACACCCAAGGGGATGCACTTTTGAGGAACGATTTTGCACTTTCCTGAAGATGTGTAATTGAATAATTAGTACTTTCTAAGATAAATTAAAGCTGGTGGAGTACAGCGTAAACATTGAATGATGACACGGTATTGTTACACTATTCCTTTAGAGTTGCCAGGCAGTCTCCCGCATCATACAAATAGGGGATCCTGTAAAAACACAGGGTTTATAGCCTAGCTAACATCTCCACATTTCAAAAAGCATATATTCCAGGTCATGTTCACATGGCTCTATCATTCTCATTGGAAAGATTGATTCTTAGTCTTATTTTTCTCTGCAGACAGTGTGCTGTATTTAGGGGGAAAAAAAAATCCCTTTAGTTCTTCATAGAAAAGTGTGGTGAAAGGAACCTGGCAGAATTGTTATTCCATTCAAACAGGCGTTCTTTTTCTTTTCTTTTTTAAAGATTTTATTTATTTATTTGACGGAGAGACACAGCGAGAGAGGGAACACAAGCAGGGGGAGGGGCAGAGGGAGAAGCAGGCTTCTGGTGGAGCAGGGAGCCCGACATGGGGCTCGATCCGAGGACCCTGGGACCATGACCTGAGCCGAAGGCAGACGCTTAACGACTGAGCCACCCAGGGGCCCCAGGCATTCTTTTTCATCGAATTTTTGAGGGGGCCCTTTAAAAGGGAAAGCCACTCCTCTTCCTCTCTGTGGCCTCATGGCACGTGGGGCGTTGCAGTGATGAGTGTATGTGGCTACACAAAAAATAATTCCTGGGCATAAGGGTGGACTGCCAGAAGCTAGCTGACACACCACTGACAAATACACGTTTTCTCTTGTTTGTACCTCTGAAGGCTTTCACAGCAGGCATTTCCAGTTCTGCTCTCAGGCTCTTTGCAGCTGCTTCTCTGGAAGTCTGCTATCGTCCGAGGGCTGACTGGCCAGAAGCAAGGTATTCTGTGTTTTGTGCCATCGTGCATCCAACCTGCCGCACACGTTCAGGATGTCGTCTTGGGTACATGTTCTGTATCCACTCAGTGTGGCTGTGGGGTCCACTTTGCCTTTGCGGTTCATGCCAAGGGCCTCCGGGCACCCGTTTGGAGGCAGGGAACCCATGTGAGGTCTCCACCCCATGACCTTTTTTCCTTTGGCTGTTTCAACTTGGTTGCTCTTATGGGCGCATCTGAGAGTCTGCTGCTCCGTCCATGTTGGATCACCTGTTCTGCGGTCTTTGTGGTCCTAACTAGTTGTATGAACCACTCCCTGAGAATAAATTTGAGATTGTCCTGCCATACCTTTTTTTTTGCCACTGCCATCTCAGGCCCTCAGCTCTGTTCTTGAGTAACAGGACCATGGCATGAGTCAAAATTGGGGTGGCCTAGGGAACCAGGCCTTTAGATTTTGATGGGATTAGGTTGGGGTACTAAAAAGAAAGATTTTATGTCACAAGTTGTTTTTTCTTCTTTTTCTTTTTCTTTTTTCCTTAAGGCACATTGGTATTTGGGTCCTGATTGAAATCATTCTTACTCAAGTGGAGTTGACACAGGAGTATTTGGCAGTTGTGGTTAGTGATCTAAAAAGCATGTGGTTCTGTTCGAGGCCCAGTGAGATCTTCTCAGGAGAAAATGTTATGACATTTCAAACAAATTACCTCCGTGCATCGTGTTGACACTATGCCCTGTTAAGTATGCGTGTATGGTTGATACCTTCAGGGAATGCTTCAATCTGGGGAAGAGATAGTAAAGCAGAAACATTAGAGTGATTGTCAACCTTGTGAAATTAGTGTGTAAATAAACTGCTTATCAGGAATGATCATAGAGGGCTTTGCTTAAATAAATAAGAAATTGATACATAGGGTTTGAGGGTGTCTCTGCCAAGTAGACCTCCCTCAAAATATAAGCCCACATCCACATCTGACCCCATGTGGAAAGAAGCATGCAAGCCATCTCTGGTTCAAATTCCACTTCTACCACATGCTGGGCATGTGGTTTTAGGCAATTTATTGAACCTCTCTGAGCCTCAGTTTTCTTAGCTGTAAGCTGCGGATAACTTGGTTATCTACCTTGCTGCTCATAAATGTTAGCTATTATTTTAAATCATTTTTTAATACAAAGAGAAGCTTGATACTACTTATTTATCCAGCTGCCCACGGCTTCTCCCAAAATCCACCCCCCCATACACACCACTACCTCCAGTACTGTGTTTACTTATAAATACCACGTAGATAGAAACACATCCCTCATCCCACTGCTTAGATTAAATATGTTGGTGTTTCAATTTGCATGTATTCTGTAGGAATCAATGTCTAGTGAAAAGGGTTGGAGACAAACAGATGTTCTCACAGTCCTGATGCTCATGAAACAGAATCGAATGTTTCCATATAGGTACATTCTATTGGCTTAAGTGCTGTGGATATTTTCTGACCAGCCATATGGATCTTTTGTCATCTGAGATGTTAATATTTTCCTTGTATTTTATAGTAGCTCTGCAACATGGCCAATTTCTGGAACAGGGTCCACATGGCTCATTATGCGCAGGGCCCAGAAACTGGCTTGCTTCTGCTACTCACATGAACAGGGACACTTACAAGAGTTGGGGACTGTGGTAGGGCAGTGAGCAGGGGCACGTACTCCATTATTTTTGCTCCTACATTAAGCTACAAATAATGAGCACTTCCCTGTGCTTTACAATAAGTAATTAAAAGAAATTATAGAGTCAGATGCAAAAATAACCCGAAGGACAACTGGATGTGTGGAACCACCAGTTTTCTCCACGTGTGCAGGAGGTTAATCCTCGTTAACACTTGGAACATTGAGTTTCTACAGAGAGGGCTGCATGTCCACGCACGTCTTGGCATCTGCCCACACGCTTCTGTATGGTATGACTGTGCATCCCAGAAGAAGGGCTGTGGCATGTGGAATTTTAACAAACTGATTCCTGAAAATAGTCTCATAAAGGTGAGCATCGGAGAGCTAATGGCGTTCTCTTGCTAATTTCATCTTTCCCTTAGGATTTCCCGATAGTGGTTTTAAAACGAATGCTGTTCTTTTGTTCTAGGGGCACCTTATCTGTCCAGTTTCTTACCCCACCTGTTTTTCACTTCTTGCTTTGTAAAAATTAATGTTTTCTGTCGTAGTTCAGAGGATAGGGTCTAATCTAGACAGCGGTCTCTTCATCAGGTGAGAATCATCTGTCCCATTCTCATTTTACCCCTTCTGAAGTAATGACATTGAAGGCTTCCAGTTTGGACCTAAGATGGCTCTAATTATGAACAGATATTCTGTGATGGAATTCACTCAGATAACTAATTAACCACAGGAATACATTGGCTGTGGAAAATTTCAGAAGCACCATCTGTGGAAAAACTGGGAAGGGCATGCCGTTACCACAGCTCTGGGGTCCATTAAGAGTGTGTTTGTGTGGGGACGGTGTCTCGTGGGCGTCGGCTCACAGCTGCCAAAATTCCCATAGCATCTCATCCCAGGAACTCCAGAGTGTCCAGCAACACCTTACAAGCAACCTGTTGATTTGAAGTTTCCAATTCTGAGCAAAGAGACTGAAATATAGTCTCTTGTTTGTTTTTGGTTTCGGTTTTTAACTGTAATGGTTCTGGCTTGTTTTCAATTTCCACATTATTGCAAACTTTTCTTAAAGGGGGATTCCTTTTGTCCTCTGGCTTGAGAGAGTTACTGCATGTTTTCTCCCCTTGGGGACAAAGGGCGCAGTTACATAACCCTTGCACTTTTTTAAAGTACAGAGCATGCTTATTCCTGGATCCCGGAACTTGAAAGACAGTGCTCTGCTGCACTTTCACAACATCCCCTGGTAGTAAGTCCTCCGTGTTTGTAATTTGGAGGAGGCAGCTCCTTAGTTGTGTTCACATCTGTACTGTGTGGGGCTTAAGATGGAACCCAGTAATACTTAGGATTCTGCCTGGGAAAAGAGGGTTCTGTGTCATCTCAGCCCCACCCATTTGCAGGTGATCTAACACAACACTATCAGGCTTCCCAGTGTGAGTCATTTGTGTACGTACTGATGACTTGGTGACTTGGTGTTTGGGAACTAGCTGTCTTTCAATCCTTTGTAAAAAAACCTAAACAGTGAAGCAATCTCCAGTTCTGTTGATGAAACTACCCCATCAACTCCCTGATGATGTCCCTGTAACTCAAAAATGTTTAGACTTTTCTTTAGAAAGCTAACTTTTTTTTTTTTTTAAACCACGTTGCCTCCTTCAGTCTTGAAGCAAATGATCCCAGTTGTTGGAACCCGACTGAGAAATTGGGTTGCCTGCTGGGTACCTTACTGAGTGAGATAAAGATGATTTGGGGTTGGCTAGGGATTTGTATGCTTGATACACTGATACGTTTTAGGGTTTTGTTGTTGCTGCCACTGCTGTTGTTTTATGGGTTTTATTTAGGAGTTAGGTGGTAGCTAGATCTGTTAGTTTTAGGGCAGGCTTAGAAATAAATCTTTATTGAGTGAGTCCGTTTTCCCTGCCTCTGTCTCTGTTTCACCATCAGAGATATCTGGCTGAAAGGAATATTCATGTGTGTGGAAATCTATCACCTGCTAATGCTATTGGTGTCATTTCCATTGAGGGAATGATGTTAGGCTTTGTAAGTGATCAGGGAGACCAATTATGCTTGCACATGTTTTGTAGCATTGAGATAAAAATTAGTGGAGTGGAAGTGAGTGGAAGTCCAGATTTAGGTCCGTAGTACAATATAAATTCTCATTCAATCAATCACGTTTATAGGTATCCTGTACTTTATAAACACAATAGTGGAAAAGCCAGGTGACAATAAAGGGAGCCCAGATTTATTTAATACCATTACAAAAGCAAAAATATTTTCCTACATAATAAATGTCCCAATAAAACAAGTTGAACCAATGAGGAAAGATGGCAGGTAAGCCCATGATATGCTCAGAATGTACCACAATACTTAAGTTGACCTTAACCCTTTCATTTCCTCATTTGAAGTAGCTTCCTTTCTCTTTATCATTTACAGTCCAATGTTTCTCAACTTTAATAAGTATATGAATCACCTTGAAGTATAAGAATCTTGTCAAAGAGCAGATTCTGTTTTAGTGGATAGGGTGGATGGGATGGAGGAAGGGAAGCTGAGATTCTTTTTCTTTTTTTTTTAAGATTTTATTTATTTGAAAGAGAGAGAGAGAGAGGGAAAACACAGAGGGAGAGAGAGGGAGAAGCAGACTCCCCGCTGAGCAGGGAGCCTGACATGGGGCTCGATCCCGGGACCCCGAGATCATGACCTGAGCCGAAGGCAGACGCTTAACCAACTGAGCCACCCAGCTGCCCCAAGAGTCTTCATTTCTTATAAGCTCCTAGGTGATGCTAATGCTGCTGGCCCATGGATCTCACTTTGAGAAGCAAGGTTTCATTTAATTTTTTCAGGTCCTTACAAAGTAGGTCATTGAAACTTAATGGAACCTGGTAGATCAGATCATAGTTAACATTACTGTCTGTCACCTATGGGAATTTAATAATGCATTGTTTTTTTGCAATTTAATAGAACGTTGTCCAGAGAATGACAAATACCGTATGATTTCATTCATGTGGAATTTAAGAAACAAAACAAATGAGCAAAGGGGAAAAAAGAGAGAGATAAATCAAGAAACAGACTCTTAATTACAGAGAACAAACTGATGGTTACCAAAGGGGCAGTGAGTGGGGGAATGGGTTAAATAGGTGATGGGGATTTAGGAGTGCGCTTGTGATGAGCATAGAGTGATGTATGGAATTGTTGGATCACTGTGTTGCACACTTGAAACTAATATAACACTGGGTGTTAATTAACTGTACTTAAAATAAGAAACTTAAAAAGTCAAGAACAATAGTAATAGTTAGAATACTGTTAAATCTGAACTTTAGTTTATATAAACAAATCTCACCTGAAATTCTAAAGAAAACAGAATCCTAATTAAAGAGGTTAAGCTTTTTAATTGAATGTTAACTGCCATTTTGTTCCTATGATCTAAAAAATAGCAGTTTAAGGGGGCACCTGGGTGGCTCAGTCGGTTAAGCGTCTAGCTCCGGTCATGATCTCAGGGTGGTGAGATCCAGCCTGGCATTGGGCTCCACACTCAGCACGAGTCTGCTTGGGATCCTCTCCCTTCTCCCTTCCCCCTTCCCCTCTGCCCCTTCCCCTGTGTACGTGAGCGCTCGCTTGCTCTCTCTCAAAATAAATAAATACATAAATAAAATCTTTTATAAAAATAGCGTGTAAAAATGTATTTTAAAAAGCAAAATTTTTAAGCTGTCTATTCATTTGATAGGCAATTGGCTTGGGTATACTTGACTTTATTACAGATCTGTGCACTGTTTGGGCGGTATTACTCTGTGAAGAGGAGCTGGAGGAAGTGGGCAGGGCATGGATAGGACTTCCAGCTGTGGGTGGCTCTGGCTTTCAGGCATTCTTCCTTGGTTACTGTAGAACAGTAGGTTTCTTGGGGCAGTACTTTTGGAGGCACTTAAAGACCTTTGGATGGTGGCAGCTGTGCGTGGGATGGAAATGGCAGGTGGGATGTTCTCTGCCCAGACCTGGTCCTTGTGCCAGGCATGTTCTAGCCCTTATTCCAAAATTCATTCCATCTCATTTTAAGACTTCCTGTTCTTACTTTAATTTCACCTCCCTAAATACTATACAAATATTACCAGCGCAGAGGGAAGAGAGTCATTTAGCATGTGTGGGAACCTACTTTGTACAAAGTACTGCA
Organism: Phoca vitulina; assembly: GCF_004348235.1. Classification (NCBI taxonomy): domain Eukaryota; kingdom Metazoa; phylum Chordata; class Mammalia; order Carnivora; family Phocidae; genus Phoca; species Phoca vitulina. The sequence goes on along the minus strand of NW_022589719.1, from coordinate 7,616,152 downwards.
GAAATTGTAATTCTCCATCCTAATGGAGAATATGGTCTAGTGTTACTCCTGGGTAAGTTGGGTATCTGACCAGTAGAAAAATGTTTGCTTTTTTCAAGGATGGAGTATGGAATAGAAGGTGTTAATAAAGGACCAGAGCTGTTGTGCTTTCTATCAAAGATGTATGTAAATTTATCTATCAAATTAATAATTCAGGGCAGTATACTTTTTTTTTTTTTTTTTTTTAAGATTTTATTTATTTGACAGAGAGAGACACAGCGAGAGAGGGAACACAAGCAGGGGGAGTGGGAGAGGGAGAAGCAGGCTTCCCGCTGAGCGGGGAGCCTGATGCCGGGCTCGATCCCAGGACCCTGAGATCATGACCTGAGCCGAAGGCAGACGCTTAACGACTGAGCCACCCAGGCGCCCCAGGGCAATATACTTTTTTACATGCTAATTACATGTATGTATTATTCTGGGTCTGTAAGAACCAGCAATTTCTCTGGCACTCTCAGTGAGGCTAAGTAATGTCTGCAAGTGTCACAATACCATGCGTCTACTAGGGGATCAGAGAGTACTCTGGTATGAAGGACTGTGTTGTGTAGAAAGCATAATTGGATACCCATGAACATAAAATACATTATGGTTGAAAACTACATTTTTAAAGGTACTTCCTTCAAAGCTTTGGAACATCTGCCTTATTAGATTTCATTTACTAAAATATTTATTAGTTTCAATTGATTGGTCATTCAAGCAAATAGGTGAGCATCTGTCATGATCATTAGGCCTCCACCGCCATTTTACTTATGGATTCCAACTGCCAATTATTTTCTTTGAGGAATGTGAAGTTATTTGTTTTCAGGTTTTTTTGTTTGTTTTGTTTGTTTGTTTGTTTTATTCTCGCCTAAGCAGTATATACCTAATGGGAAAATAATGCAGAAGGATGAAAGGAACTGGTCTCTGTAGTTGAAAGGCCTAGTTTTCCTTTGGAATCTGAGCTTCTGACCTTGTTCTATCAGGGGAACCACAGCGAGTGGCTGAGTTGATTAAAAACTCGGGTCCTCCTTCCTCCTGTACGAAAGGGGGATAATTATAGTTACCTGCACCTCTAGGGTCCTATGAGTCTTAATTAGTTAATATTTGCAAAGTGTTTGGAGATCTTTGAATTAAAAGTGCTGAGCAGTGGAATCCAAGTTCAGTGTAATTATAATTGGAATGAGAGCTTCCATTCCCGCCTTCCCTCCATCTCCCTCCACAGTGTTCTTTCAGCCAACCCAGACATGACCCGTGGTTAACACTCATCTCTGCACACTTCTCTCTAACCCCTTCTCCTTTTGCAACTCACTTCAGCCTAAAAATAAATAAATAGAAAATAGAAATAAATTAATTAAATCAAAAGATATACCCAAGTCCTTAACTCCAATCTCACACTTAAGTAACTACTATTTATTTATTTATTTATTTATTTATTTATTTATTTATTTAGAGTTGAGGGCATGCACGTGCACACACAGGGCTAGGGAAAGAGGAGAGGCAGAGGGAGAGAGCAAGAATCTTAAGCAGGCTCCATGCCTAGTGTGGAGCCGGTCGCGGGGCTTGATCTCACAACCCCTGAGATCATGACCTGAGCCGAAATCAAGAGTCGGCTGCTTAACCAACTGAGCCACCCAGGCGCCCCTCACTATTTATTTTTAAAGCTCAACAGCCACTAAGAAGAAAATCAATGAATTAACTGGTCTTTCCCAGTCTATCATTCTTTCAGGCCCTCCTATACCTGGTGATAAACTGGGCTTCTGGAAGAATTTCCCTGCTAAGAAACTCTTCACTGGCTCTTCCATGCCGGGAAGGCAGGGTCCAAACTCATTAACATCCCCCTGAGAGCCTTCCAGAATCTGACAGTCATTCTCTGTTATTTCTCACTATTCCATTTCAGAGCTCTTCTCTCCAGAAATGTATTCTATGACTTCAACCAAGCCTCCATCCATCCATTGGTGTCTTTTCTGGACACATCTAAATCCTCCCTATCCTTTGCCTTCCTCTTCACAAAGCATTCATTCTCTAACTGGAAGTAACCTCTTTCTCTTTATAGAATTTTTTCTTTACTTTTCCTGGGTCGTTTCTACCTTTCTGTTTTTATTACTTAAATATATGTCCTACTTCCCTCCTAGACTGTAAGATTTGAAGGTAGATTCTTTGTATGATGAATGAACAAACAAAATATATGCATGTAGTGAAACTGGACACAAATTAAAGATTATTTGCATTGATTTGCAAGATTGCATTAAGGTGGTCTGTTAATAGGCTTGCATCATATATGTTAGGAATTAAATATTAATTGATAATTTCTTCAACGTTACCATTATCCTTGTTGCTTATAGGACTAAGATGAGCAGCCCTATCTTTAAACTGTTTTCTTTGATTACATGCTCATAGACAAAACCCTAAGGGATTGGCAACAAGGAACGCTTTGTGTTTTCTCTCTCGTTTGCCTGAGTTACCCATATTACTGTTTGCTTTCCCTTCTTAGCTTTGGCCATGGAAATGTTGTTCTAGCATGCCTAAATTTTTGCAAAGCTTTCCTTTAGAGGAAGACCAGGTTGTCTGAAATTCCATCCACTGGAATGGCATTAAAGTCAAAGGGTCTTCTAGGTCACAGTTAATCCAATACTACAAAGTAGCATCTCAGGGGTGCTGCCTTTAGAAAGTTGGGCTCCAGGATACACACACCTGCAGAGCACTGTGGCCACATTTTAGAAGCTCCTTCTCTGACCACCCTCTTTGGCAGAGCCTCTCTTCTCCTGGCAGTTAAATATTCTAAACCCAGCAGCATGTCCTGATGGTGAAAACCTGGACGAAGAGGTAACCTGTGAACCTCTCTGAACCATAATTGTCTCATCTGTATAATATGGATAATAATACCTGTCTTATCTCCTTGTAACAGTCAAATTAGATCATACTTGTGAATGTTCTGTAGTCTTTTAGACAAATGTAAGTTATTACTACAGCATGCTGTCATGGATATTCATCTGGTTGAATGTTTAAGACTTGTGAGTCATGCTTAAAACTAAACTTTATTTCTATTTTGTCGATTTTCTTTTTAGCCCAGTGTACTATATTTAATTTTTTGAGAATGGGGCTAAAAAAGAAATCCTTTCTAGCATTTTATAGATGCGGTTGAGTTGATTGTTGTAAGCCTTGGAGCAGAATTAGACAGCACCAGTGAATTTATTACATATAAACAGATATATAGACTAACCGTCTACTTAGCAGTATTACACCGCCTCTCGTCTTTGGCGTAATAGACTCATCTGAAGGGCTAAAATGTTAGGAATTGTCATGGAGGCTTTTACTTTTAGGATTTCCTGATACAGTGTATAAAATCACTCACTGAGGAGGTTAACAGCAAAAAAGGCAGTTACAAGACTAAAAAGTCCAAGTTTTGCTATGATTATTATTATCACTGGCTGCTTTTCCAAAGTCTTCTATTAGAAACAGAGCTACACAAATGACAGGGGCTGTTCATACGATGTCATGTTATTTGCTTTTTAGAAATCATTCAAGTAAAGCTTTGCCCTGTTAGAGAAGCTGAAGAGATTCTTCATGACTGATCATTGACATCTATCAGATCCCTTCGAGCTTATAATTTGGGTTTAGCATGGCCTGTACTTGACCAAATAATTCCAGTGAGTTCACTGGTGCTTTCCAAATGGGAAGGCTTCCCATGAAGATTAAGTCAAAACTGTCTTTTCTCATGGTTTAAAAAACTCATCAGTAAGTTTTTACTGAGAACTATTATATTACTCTGTGTTAAGCATTAATTGGGTCAGACATGATTCATTCCCTCAGAGAGCTTATCATCTAACTGAAGACTGGCCATGGTTAGCAAACACCGTCAACAATTAATGAGTGAGTAGGGAATGAAGTACTAAATGAGATGTAACATGCAAATTTTAGAAGAGAAGGAGGACAGTGTGTGCTGGAGTAATTAGAGAAGGTGCCATGTGTGATTTGATGCTTGAACTGGGCCATGAAGGATAAACAAGACTTAGAGAGAGAGAAAAGAGTTTGCCAGGAATGGAACAAGTCACTTCCAGGCAATAATGTTTCTGGGGTTCCAGGGACTCTGGCCTGATCAGAGTAGAGGTGAGTAAGGTGAGACCAGATTTTGAAGGGTATGAATACCAGATAAAAGAGGTTAGATGGGATCTAGTGGAACAAAAAAATGCCATTGCAAGTTTTTGTAAGAGAATGATGAGCTCAGAGTGGTTAGTCAGGCAGTGGTCATCATAGTTGAATGGAGCAGAAAGGATGTGAAGTACGTCTGGGGGACATTGTAGTCCCAAAACGAAATGGTGACAGCTGAGCCAAGATGGTGGCAGTGGGATGGAGGAAAAAGGGGATGGACAAGAAAAAAATGTCTTAAAGGAAAAATGAGCAGGACTTCTTTGCTGATTGGATTTGAAGACCATACCTAAAATGTATGGTCAAACTTGACTCCAAGATTTCTTGCCTTCACCCTGGACGGTCCAGAGGAATAAGAAATCACTGTCAGAAACAGAAAAGTTAGGAAGGAACATTGTCCCCACAAAAAGTAGGTGTTGGATGCATTCCCAGGCCTTGTGAGTGAGTAGGCAGTGAGCATCCCGGAAGTGTCCCTCTGGGCAGGGCTGGAGATGGGGGCTGGACTTCAGCACCAGGAAGTTCATTACTGACTCTGCAGATGTTCAGCTTTCAGGGATGCCCCGGGTTTGGGCTTCAGGATGGAAGCCAAGTTATATTGACTCAGATACCATTTGTATCTTATGGAACTGCTAAGAAGGATATGTAAAGGACTGACTACTTCTGTAACCGAGAAGTTATTAATAAAAAGATGAGACCAGTAAAAGGCAGGGTGAACTTCTTTAAGCCAAGTGTAGGAAAAGGTTATCATTAAAAGACTTACTACTGTGGTAGTGGTTATAAAACAGTTGCCCAACTCTGTATTTGAAGGTGCCTGAGTGCCGTAGGCCATTTTAAGCAGTTTGTGTGGGCACTTAGTAAATATTTACGAGACTTACTCTATTTGATTAATTCTAAAATGAGCATTTTCCGATTCATGTTTTTAACATCTCTGAAATAGGTTGTGTCCTACAGTTGATGTCACTTTATTGTTATTGTTGGCCAGGTAGGAAGGAGCCACGGCACAGTTGTCACCACCTTAGCCAATTTATTTTGCTTAGTTTTCTTTGGTTATGTATGCGGAAAAATTATATATGATAAAATGTGTCCAAATAAGCCTAAGAGAGCTCTTCAGCAAGTGTACAGTAACAGTTCCGAGTGATAAAGAAAGCAATAGTTTAATTGGCTGCATTTTTAATTTCTTAGTGGTACATAAAATGGTGTGTTTTATAATGCAGGTATCTTAGATTTAATGAAATAATAGTATTAAAAGATAACTGATCACAGCAAATCTCTAGTGCTATAGATGGATGTAGTAATATACAGATGATATAGATGGCTGGAGTGAAATATTCTAAATTTGCATTCTTTCCTCAGCCTCCATCGGAGGTGCCCCTTGGGTTGTTTTAATTTGAACTGGGAACATTAGGAGAAAGGATTTTCATTCAGTGGTACAGCCAGGTACAGAAAGCTCCTCGGAGGATACATTTCTTTGGTGGTGCAGAATCCAGAACATTCACAAAAAGTTCAGGTGTAAGCAGAATGGATATCTGTGGTTCATTCAAACCAGTGTGCCCTTCCTACCCTCAGACCCTTGTGTACTCCAGACAGTCCTGAGCATGCTTGCTAGTTGTACAAAGTGAGAGTGAATCCACAAGGAAATTTGTGGGTGTTTGGGGACAGTAATAGTCTCTCCGTGATCTCTTATAAAAGCGGAGAACAGAAACGTTTGTTTCTCCTTACCAGCATTTTCAGCCATTTCTGCAGAATGACCTATTGACTGGAGGTAGGTTGTTGCCTTCCTGTTCAGTGACACTTCATGGACAGAAAAACAGTCCTTCTTCCTACTGGTTAGCACAGCATAACAACTAGGCCACGTGTGTGTCTCTTTGTAAGTCCTTGCTCCAGGACTGAGAAGTAGGAATAGTTAGAGTGTCGGGGCTGAGGGATGCTTCTCTCTCTTGCTAAGGGACCCAGTGCTTCAGGTAAGTGATTCTGAAGTCCTTCACCATCAGACGGTAACCTTGGGTCGGTCTGTAGGTATGTTTTCATGTTGTTTGTTCACCTATTCTAATTGGCTTCCCAGAGTCTGCTTGTAGACGTAGAGCCAAATTTAGAGAATAGCAACCCTCTGGCAAACAGGAAAAGATTAATTTTGTGGTGTGCTGTTAAGGGACTTCCCAGAAAACTTCAAAAGCACAGAAAGAAGCCTATTCCAAAATGTGCAAAATGCCACGCAGCTTTTTAAAGGTGTGATAAACTCCGAGCTCTCTCATACACATACACACCGGACCACACCTCCAATAAAAGGAGAAACTGAGCTTTCTTAGATGGGGCCGCCTGTGAGCCAGGAAAGCCAAGGGGTGAGGGGCTCGGAGAGTTGGTGGAGATAACTGTGGATCCGCATCTGGGAGGCATTTGAAATTGACTTCAGTGCCTTTTTAATGCTGACTTTTCCAGTTCTCTCTTAAGTAGACACATTGTTTTCATGGTATCAGCCCCAGGCATAGACACGCCATTAAAATCAATGCGTAGAAAATGATTTGTGTTTGGAAATAAGCAAAACATTTTCAGTTATGACCACCCAGGTGTAATAGGGAAACACTGGAGCTGAAGTTGGGAGCCCCAAGTTCTAATATAAACTTTCTTCGGGACAGGAAGCAATTCCTTCAGTGGCCTTTGGTTTCCTTATCTGTAAAGCAGGATGGCTTGATGGGATTATCTTTCTGCTTTGTTGTAATAGATTATCTCTATGGGAGGAAAAAAAAAAAGTCAATGTAAAGGCTCTTTACTCCTCCCTGACTTCTTTTTCATGGTGCTCTTCATGCCTAGATATCACACAGCTAGAAAGGCCCCCACAGACCCCTCAGGCCACTACTGTTCCTGTCACATGTTCCCGCAATAGGACCATGTTGCTAACTTGAAAAAAAAAAATTACTATTACACTTGCAGTTGTTGCTTAGTAACATTTCTGATTTTGTGTTTCTGTGACAGCCTGAGCAGAGATCATTAAAAATTAAACTTACAAAGCTGCCAAAGTGGGAGGAAGGAGGAGAACTTGAAGCCACCGTTTTTTTCACTTGCTTAGAAGCCATCTAACCTTGGGTTTCAATGCCAAGTCTTGGGGCAAACACAGCACGGTCTCTGGTTTATATTAAACCACATAGAGCACACTCCTGACATTAGCTTGTGTTGCAGCTGGAGTTTATCACCAGTACATAAAATCCTTGACCCTGCAGAATGGCCTGGAATTAACAATCACATGGCCGCACTGCATCCCTGCAGAAGAAAGCCCTAACGAGTTCTGTGTCCTCTTTCTGCTTTCTCCCTACAGTTCCACCAGGTGAGAAGAGTGATGACCATCCTTTTCCTTACTATGGTTATTTCATACTTCGGTTGCATGAAGGCTGCCCCCATGAAGGAAGCAAACGTCCGAGGACAAGGCAGCTTGGCCTACCCAGGTGTGCGGACCCATGGGACTCTGGAGAGCGTGAATGGGCCCAAGGCAGGCTCGAGAGGCCTGAATTCCTTGGCTGACACTTTTGAACACGTGATAGAAGAGCTGTTGGATGAGGACCAGAAAGTTCGGCCCAATGAAGAGAACAATAAGGACGCGGACTTGTATACTTCCAGGGTGATGCTCAGTAGTCAAGTGCCTTTGGAGCCTCCTCTTCTCTTTCTGCTTGAGGAATACAAAAATTACCTGGATGCTGCAAACATGTCTATGAGGGTCCGGCGCCACTCTGACCCCGCCCGCCGTGGGGAGCTGAGCGTGTGTGACAGTATTAGCGAGTGGGTGACAGCGGCGGATAAAAAGACTGCAGTGGACATGTCGGGCGGGACGGTCACGGTCCTTGAAAAAGTCCCCGTATCGAAAGGCCAACTGAAACAGTACTTCTATGAGACCAAGTGCAATCCCATGGGTTACACAAAGGAGGGCTGCAGGGGCATAGACAAAAGGCATTGGAACTCCCAGTGCCGAACTACCCAGTCGTACGTGCGGGCCCTGACCATGGATAGCAAAAAGAGAATTGGCTGGCGGTTCATAAGGATAGACACTTCCTGTGTATGTACATTGACCATTAAAAGGGGAAGATAGTGGATTTATGTTGTATAGATTATATTGAGACAAAAATTATCTATTTGTATATATACATAACAGGGTAAATTATTCAGTTAAGAAAAATAATTTTATGAACTGCATGTATAAATGAAGTTTATACAGTACAGTGGTTCTACAATCTATTTATTGGACCTATCCATGACCAGAAGGGAAACAGTCATTTTGCGCACAACTTTAAAAAGTCTGCATTACATTCCTCGATAATGTTGTGGTTTGTTGCCGTTGCCAAGAATTGAAAACGTAAAAAGTTTAAAAAAAATAATAATAAATTGCATGCTGCTTTAATTGTGAATTGATAATAAACTGTCCTCTTTCAGAAAACAGACAAAAAAAAAAAACAACAAAAATTTGAACCAAAACATTCCGTTTACATTTTAGACAGTAAGTATCTTCGTTCTTGTTAGTACTATTATCTGTTTTACTGCTTTTAACTTCTGATAGCGTTGGAATTAAAACAATGTCAAGGTGCTGTTGTCATCGCTTTACTGGCTTAGGGAATGGGGGCTGGGAGGGGTATATTTTTGTTTGTTTTGTGTTTTTTTTGTTTGTTTTGTTGTTTTTTTTTTGTTTTGTTTTTTTTTTTTTTTTAGTTCCCATAGGGAGTAGGGATGGGGAAAGAATTCCTTCAATATATATTCTGGTTGATAAGAGATTTATTTGTATGTTGTAAAGATGTTTGCAATATCAATCAGATGACTGGACAATGAATAAAAATTAAGGCAACTGAACAAAGTGCTCACTCCACTTCCCATGATGCACCTCCTAGGCTCCCACTCGCCCTTTGGGCCTTGGTCAGGGGAGTCTCCTTTTGTCTGAAAGACCTACATTTTCTTAGAGCACATTCTTTCCCTCCCTCCCCCTTTGGTCCCCTCTTTGTTTTGTTTTCTCTCAAAGGAAGAAAAATCAGTTGCGCGCTCTGAAATAATTTACCACTGCTGTGAACGAGTGAACAAATTTTGTCATTGTGGCACTCATATAAGCATGGAGAACAGGGATTTCTTTCTTTTCTTTTTCTTTTTCTTTCTTTTTTTTTTTTAAGAAGAGAAAAAGACAACAAAACACAAAAATGAAGATTCTTTTTTACGAGGGGTAAACGTTGGGTAAATCATTGTAAGGCTTCACAGAATCGTGGTAAGGCTTAAAAATTGTCTTGCAAGCAAAAGGTGGAGTTCTGTACGGACCCAGAAATGCCTAGATCAGAGTAGGAGTCCACACGCCAGTGAAATGAGACTGCAGAGCAGCCATATGGAGGCTGTGTGGAGCTGACGTGTCATTTCCGGGTGGTGCAGGAGAAATTCCTGAGCGGCCATCCTGAGGTCTAGGTGGGGGTGGGGAATGGTACTTGAGACATTCCAGAAGGGAGGCCTCTGAAGGACCTTTCAGAGGTGGCTCTGGAATGACTATGTCAAGTTGCTTGGACCTCGCGCTTTAAGTGCCTACATTATCTAACTGTGCTAAGAGGTTCTCGCTGGAGGACCCCACTCAAGCTGACTTATGCTCTCCACCCCTGGGTAATTTGTCCTAAAGCTGGATAAGCCTGGAGCAGGTTCAGAACCAAATATGGCATTGTGATCTTGAGACTGATACAATGAGAGAGAAGATGCTTGCAACATGAACACTTACTGCTTTGAAATTAGACTTGAGGAAACCAGGGTTTTGTCTTCTGAGAACTTTTGGTAAGGGGGAAGGGACAGGAAAAGGCCCCAAAACTCAGGTTGGATGACCAAGGCTACTGACAGAAAATCTTGTCCAGAGACAAGACTTCGAGAAGGTGTCTGCACATCCAGGACACCAAAGGCTTGAAAAGGTGCCTTGCTCAATGGAAGAGGCCGGGACAGAGCTGACAAAGTGTTGCTCCCAGTGAAGGCCCCAGCAACCTCCTGCCCATCCTGTCTGTTCATGGAGAGGGTCCCTGCCTCACCTCTGCCATCTTGGGTTTGGAGAAGTAAAATTGGGAGTCTGGAAGAGTGGTCCTGGGAGAAATAGTGCTAAACCCACTCCCCCATTCAGCCCCCTATCCAGATCTGAGAATGTCCTAGACCAGGGTCCTTGAATAGCAGAAAGCCTCCAGAAGTTGCTGCATCTTAGGAGGTTGGGTGAGGGGTCAGCAAAAGAGGACGTCCACCATGACCCAGGGAATGAAGATACCATCAGCAAATAATTTCTATTTGTTCAGTCTTTCATTTAGAACGAGCCGAGCCTATCCTTTACGATACCATCTGAACACCTATCTTTAAAAGAGGGAAGATTTTAGTAGAGGTTTGTTTTGTGCTGTTTGAAAATATTGTCTTTGTAATTATTTTTGACATGTAACGAATATCTGCTGTATGTTAACTTTTTGCAGCTTGCTTCTGAGGGACAAAATTATAAAACAGGAAGTCCCGTCACAATCTCAAAAGTCCTGCAAAGGCCAGATCCGTTACGTGGTTGAATAGGAGACCCTGAGCAATTGTGTGGTCACTGGCTCTCTCTTACCCCATAGGTTACATCACAGTCACACGCTTGGTGGCTTATGTTGACCTAAGATTTATTTTGTTAAAATCTTTCTCTGTTGCTGTTCATTTTTGTTCTGTTCAGTTCTGTTTTGTTTCTTTTTAAAGTCTTGCTGTGGTCTCTGTGGCAGAAGTGTTTCATGCATGCCGGCAGGCCTGTTGCTTTTTTATGGTGATTCCCATTGAAAATGTAAGTAAATGTCTGTGGCCTTGTTTTCTCTATGGTAAAGATATTATTCACCATGTAAAACAGACAAAAAAAATATTTATTGTATTTTAGTATATTTATATAATTATGTTATTGAAAAAAAATTGGCATTAAAACTTAACCGCATCAGAAGCCTATTGTAAATACAAGTTCTATTTAAGTGTACTAATTAACATATAATATATGTTTTAAATATAGAATTTTTAATGTTTTTAAATATATTTTCAAAGTACATAAAATCTGGGGGTTCTGGGTTTTTTCTCTTCACTGTAAAACCAAACATGAAAACGCGTTTTATTATAAATACGTGTGTTCCTTGCTTTAAGACCAACCTGACTAGTGTTAGCAATTGCACAGCCCCAACAGAGAGGAGGCTTATTTCAAAGCAGGGGAGGCCAATCCTGCAGTCTGTGAGCTTCTGAGAAGCTCTAAGATTGGGCCCGCCTTCTGCAGTGGAAGACGAGAGTGTCAGATTCTAGGACACTTGAAAGTTTTCTCCTTTGAAGTGATAGACTTTCATCAAGTACCAAACCATGTATCCTAGCAACATCAGGATCCATGAATCAGGGCTGGCTGGCTCTATTTGATTATAAAATAACTGTTAAAAAAAAAAATCAAAGTAGGTTTACTTAGGAATAATGAGAATAAATTGGCCCAAATTTAGAAAGTCAATGACTGAAAGAAAACATAGAAATTCAATATTTAGAAGCAGGTCATGTACCCTCCGTTTGGAAATGGTGCCATTTGCATTATGTATTTGTATCCATTGCACTGATTTAATTTTTGTATGTGAAGCATGCAGATTTTATATCATAGTACCCATGATCTAACAGATTGCTAGGATTTCTAAAAAGATTTGCCACTGTGATGGCTGCCAAGCCGCTGGGTAATTTAGTTAAAGTGTTTAAAGTTATCACTAAATCTTAGGGAAATAAATGGAAGGATTTTAAATTAGGGAAAGAGCCATTAAGGAAAAAAAGCATCTGTTCCTACTCTTCAGACTCCCCATTTGAACACTGACAACCCATCCCAGAACGTGGTGAACCATATCTGTGCAATGTATCATTTCTATTTCAAACATACACACATGGTTTCCTCTTGTATTGTCTTATAAATAAGGATCAAGAAAGTCATAACAAACATTGACTTGTGTTGTGTATATGGAAGAACAGAACCAATGAGATGAATTACTCAATCCTAATCTGTCCAGGGAGCTTGCAAAGTACTCCAAACTCTAAGAGAAGACCCTGCCTGGCAGTCCCGGCATGAGCCCAGCCGTGGAATTAGATCTTTGGTAAACGTCAGGCTTAACCAATTTTCATAGTCCAGGAAGACTAAGATATTTTTGAAAGGATTGTGTAAAAAGAGAATTAAGTATGGCATTCAAATTACTTAAAAGGGTGTGGTAAACAGTCCTGGGAGTTTTCATCGGAAGATGAGGTCAGAGAAACAAACAAAAATGGAGGCTCTACCAAATTAACCAACTTGGAGTTCACAGGAGTAGTCAATTTGTACTCTGCTCATTGGGTACAAGCCGTTAAACCTGTTCAGTCATTGGGATGCCTAGACATAACCCAGATCATTGCTTTTTTGGACCAATTGTTTTTCACAGTATTAAGAGGCCTCTCTGATTATTGGCGGTGTCTATGGTATTGTTAGTGGTACTAATTCCATGAATACTCCCTCAGTTGTGAGATTCTGAACGAAGTACTAGAGTGGATCCATGCTAAATCTTCTCTTATTCATTTAAGTGATTACTAGACTCTGGATAAGATGTCAAACACCTTATTAATTGCAACCAAGGGTTTCCAGCCTGGCTCAGTTCAGCCAGCACTGAGGCAGTGTTAGGGCATAAGCCTGATGCAAAACATACATACCTTCTCTGCATTCTCTCATCAAGCCTGTTCTAGAAGTCAGTCAAAGTTGAAACGGCTGCATATTTTGATAAGCTACTCTTAAGTAAGAAATGATATATGTACATACATGTAGGTAGATAAAGTATTTAGCCTGGAGAAAATTCATCCATGGATTTGACCCATCCTCAAAATGTTGGACAGCAAAATTAGTGATGGAATTGGGCCCTTTTAAAAATTTTTTGGTTTTCAGTTTTTGGTTTTTTGGTTTTTGTTTTTGTTTTTTTAGCTGTGGGTTGTTTTAACTCTTGTTTTAAAGGTTAGTTGGTTGGTGATTTGGCGGGGGGAACGAGGGTTGGGAATCTGACTCTCATTGGTTACATTAAGCTAACTGGCGATTGGTTCTGTGAATCCTCACCTAAGAGCCAAACTGAGTGACTAGAGTAGGTGCAACCACTCCAAACCAGCCAGCATTTACGTATGTTGCAGCTAAGTGTCCCCCTCCCCCTGCACCTCTGTCCCCAGGCTTGAGTGTCTTCATCCACTCCCCAATTCCAGCCACCATTTTAATTCTGTATCGAAAAGCAAAAAGACCCCCTCCTCATCTTTTGATAAGTGATTAAATGCAGTAAATTGCCTGAAGAATGTTTAAATATTAACAGAAAAAACATTGTGATCTTACACATCATTATATTCCTCATTAAGAAAGAGCTCTGTCTATAGGCTTTCCATAGGCCCTCACCTCAACCCCTCTAATTATTTGCTCGGCACAAACACTGGATCAGGGGCCCCCCAACCTGGCATTTGCTTGTCTGATTAAGGATAGTGTACCCTCAGTATTCTCGGTATCATGGAATTGTAAATGTCGGTCTCCTAATTAATTCTCACTGCATGCACACACACACACACACACACACACACACACACACAGGACCTTTGCATTCATTATATATTTGTGTGAGCCGCTAATTTCTTCTACCTGGCAAAACAAACGTATTTTCCCTTTGGAGAGATAAGCCCTTCCTTCTGTGCTAAAATATCCCACACAAAACACTGCAGTTTAATGACGGGACATGTCTTAGGCCTGTAAATAACCAAAAAATGTTGATGGGAAGACTGTGCTTGAAGTGCATGTTCTACATTTAGAAATCATCATAAGGATGCTTCTGCAGCACGGCAGTTTGGGATTGTATTCTGTTCAGATGGTTCCTTAGAAACCAGGAGCTGGTCTGCATAGAATGGCTGAACCCAGGGGAAATATTTTTGTCTAGCTTAAGTGCTCACATTTTGGAAAAATCCGTATCAAGTATTACAGTACATACTCAAATTAATTTAGTCGAGCTACATTCTCCACTGAGCCCTAACATTAAAAAAATTTTTTTCTAACTGGAATTTGGCGCATATCAAGTGGGGAAAGAGGAAAAGACACAAAACAAAGTCGAAACTCTCTAAGCGGGAGACCTCAAACAGGTACCGCACAGCGTTTACTTGGAGGTAGTGGTCCCCATGCTTGGGTCTAATTGGACTACGGTTCTCAGGGTAGGCTCTGCAATCAGCAAGCGGCAGCCTCTTCGGGAACTTACTAGAAATGCATATCTCAGGCCCCACCCTAGACTTGCTGGAATCAAAAGCCCTGGGGGTGGAGACAGCAAATCTGTGTTTTTAACAGGCCCTCCGGGTGCTTCTGAGGCCCACACACATTTAGGAATCACTGGACTAAGGGACATAAGCAATCAGCCCCACCCCTGTATTCTAAATCATAGGAAGATAGCACAGCCCGAGACATTGGAGCTGTGAGTTCGAATCCCAGGCATGCCACTACCTCTTTCCAGGGCCCCCAAAACATCATTCAAACCATCGAGCTTTTCATTTCCTAAAAGCCACAAGAACAGTGGATGCTCCCAGGCGGAGCACTTCTCAGCGCTGGAAGAAGGCACTAATGATTAAGAAGCAAGCACATAAATGTGTGCGAGGAAAGCTCACCACAGTTTACAGTCAACATTTTTTTTTTTCTTTCCTTTCAAAGCTACAGCAGTCGTGGATTCAGGACCCAGAGCATGTAGTCATTTGTAACACATTTGGAACGACTGCAAGAAATGAGAAGCAACACGCAGCAAATTAATAAGGAAAAGATTATTCCATCTGGGGAGCTGGGCCCTGCACCTGCCAACACGGCCCTCTCTCTGTGAAACAGAGCTATATTGGTCACAAATTAAATAAGCTTCCTGAATTAATCAGCTATTAACATCCAGCTGAGGAGTCCGAGGTTCACCCCTCCAGAATGACCAGATTGTAAACACAAAGGGCTTCTCCAGTCTTTGTGGCCAGCCTTTTCCTGATTGTAAGGAACTGTTTTTCTGGAAACGAGGACTGGAGAATAATCTATTCCCACCCCCACCACATCTCTGTGTGTATGTGTATGTCTGTGTGTGTGCACATTCCTGCACATTTTTAGACACCGCAAACAGCATTCGAAGGTTTTCTGTTTGTGGGCTGGGCTGGAGGTGTCCAAATATGTTACCCATTTACTGGGCAATGTGGAAACCTGAATCCTGACAAGTCTGCCTTAGGAGCCAGGAGTCCCAGTAGCTCAGTTAACCAAGTCAGCCAAGCCATGCCTGGGCTCCGAACCTTCAAGTCCTCCCTCGTCTGTCCTAGGAAGAGACTCGGCTGTCTTGGAGGTAAATTCCAGCTCCAAGAGTCTGTCATCCTGTTCTTCCTACTTCATTACTTGTGGTAAAAAGAGATTAAAGAGGTATCAGAAGCACTTAAAGGCTGGGGAACAATCTGAGAATTCACCGCCCATCTCCTGTGTCTGTCCCTGATGCCCTCACTGCTGGCCACTTGCCACAAAATGGAAATCAAGAGGCGCTTGGGTCTGCACGGGAGTTGAGGAAGCAGTGACATGCCCCGAGGAAGGTTTTCACCGCTTATGTGACTATGAAAATGTTACCAACAGTCAGACAATCAGGCAGAAAATGCCTTGGGGAAGGTGCCCAAATATTATTCAAGGGACAAACTTTTCCTAAACTTCATTTCCAAGCCAGACAGTGATAGTTGCCCGTTTTATGCCAAGAGAGATGGCGGCAGGAACCCTGGGGCCAGCTGCAGGATCGGCATCCTGTAGAAGAGCTGTTTATGGAACTCTGAAACAAACAGGGCTTGCATCTCAGTTCCTTTGGGCTTGTAACTTCACCAACGACATGCAGTTACCAACTTGCAGTTATCAACCTGCCTCACGGCTGCCCCGGACACTCTGGATATATCCTCTTTCTCGAGACAATAGACTTGAAGACAAGGGTGTCACATGATAAATCAGGGCAACACTACACCCAATAGCACACTTCTTCAGAGCCGACCTTTAGGGAAGGTCGTTCCAAGTGGAGTCTAGAAGACAAACCTCCCTGGCACAACAGAGTCTGGAAGTCCTCATGCCAACCACCTAACTTTGGCTTATTCCTGGCCCAGAGTCCTTTAGACCTGAATCTCTGAGAAACCTATATTTTCTTTATAGTTCAATCTGCCTCTGCTCCCAGTGTATGCCCCTCCTCCCTTCCTGGTGACCCGAGGAGTCGTTTCTTCTGGAATCCAACTTCTTACCTCTCAGAGCATAGTATGGTAGTTGAGAGTACAGATTCTGGAGCCTGACTGCTGGGGTCTGAATCCCAGCTCTGTTACTAGGGCTGTGTGTCTATGGGCAAGTTACTTAACTTCTCTGTGCCCCAATTTCCTTCTAAAGGACAGGTAAAAAATACGACCTACCTCACAGGACTTTCGTGAACATCAAATAAGTTAATGCACATAAAGCACTTAGAAAAATGATGGACCCGTGCACAAGTCTCAAGAAATTTTTACAAACTCTTATTCTATTGATTGGTGATGAACTGGGCTCACCTAGCCCAGATATCAGAGATTCTTCTCTAATATTCCCCGACTCTTAGAGGGGATCCCATTTCATCTGTGTTTCATTAGCCGCCAGGGCACTTTGTCTTCTCTGGAAGACTCAGAGAGGCAGCTCTTGTGTATCCACTAACAGTACTCCTTGGCCGTTAAGCTGTGGCCAATACACACACTTAGGCAAATGGAGGAGATACACTACAATAAAAGGCATTTTTCTAGACTATACAATCCCAACGAAGCCCATTATCCTTAAGTGTCCATTCCAGCTGAATGGGACGGACTGAAGCCAGGGCAAAGTGGATGAACTCACCGAGCCGGAAAGAGAAACGAGCCACAGTTCTAAAAATAGCCATGGCCCGTCAGGAGGATCTATCAGCCGCTGGTCATCCAGATCATGACACAGTGGTAAGGACTCGTGCTCTCCCTAAGCAAGCGCTGTCCCAGGCACCGTAGGCAGATCTAGGTGGCAGTATTCGTACTCACATTTTAGAGGTGAGGAAGGGAAGGCGCAGGGAGTTCGAGGGAGCTGCCGAAAGTCGCAACGCTGGTGCGCAGCGGAGCAGGGCCCGGAATCCAGGCAGTCTGGGTCTGGAGCCACTCCCCTAACTGCTGCAACGTTGAAAGAGTGTAAAGAACATTGGGGGAAAATAGAAACAAAAGCAATGGAAAGTAGCTCTGTGTCTAAGAAGATCTGGGCTTCCATGGAAAGGGAAGAGCCCTAGTGGTGCTTTTAGTTTCTAGCTTTCAAGAGATCACTGGCTGGCTCTTTGAAGGGTTAACGTGCACAGAGGCTCATGTTGCACGGAGGCCCTTCCAAGAGTAGATAGGACACTGCTCTGTGCTAAACAATCTGAGGGCAGGGTTTCTAGAGCTTTGTGCCAGCTATTTCCAATGCCTAGAAATGGGGCAGCTGTCGCCCCCTTCAACCTCATAGCACATCGGAAGGGTTTCCTGTGAGTTGCCTGGAGTGGGTAGACAGAGTGTTCTGGATCCGCTTGCTAAACTCAGGATTGCCCAGTCCTCCCTGGGTGAAACATTTATGACGTTATTCTGTGTTTGAGATGGGTGGAGGAGAGAAAGGGCAGGGACCCAGACCCTGCTGAGTCTGCAATGGTCTTGGACAACGCGCTGTAGGGATAACACAGACGCCCCCTCCCCTTCACCCCGCCCCTTCCAACTATGGCAGACGCCACTAATAAGTCCTTGCTGAGCTTCGTTTCAGCCTCAGAATACTCAAAATGGGGCTTTGTGTGGTCACGGCCAACTGAATGTAACTGACTCAAAAGATGAACTCAGTTTGCTGTCCTGGTTTCCCCAGTTTCTCAAGAACAGATCCCATAGGTTGTGGGATAGATCAGGCAACAAAGTCAAGTGCTGAGGCCTCGATGTGCCCAGCAGGCTGGAGCAGAATTGGGGTGTGAAAGGGTCAAGAATGTTCTCCAGACAAGTATGTAGAGAGTGGTACCCGTGGGCTTTGGACAGATGATCCAGATGTGAGAAGCCCAGGAAAGGGGTGATGACATGAGGAAGTGGTTGAACACTAGGAAAAAAGTTTGGCAATAGGCAATAATATTATAACCCTGAAGTATTTTGTACAAGATGCCATGGTAGATGCTTCGCATGCTATCTAAAATGCATGTTAACCATGACATAAGAGTGATTAAAGAGATAAGGAAACTAACAACACACAAGCCTAAATAACTTGCCCCAAGGTCACACAGTAATAAATGTTAAATTCAGATTTGAAGCCACATCTATATGATTCCAAGGTCCCCAGTTTTTAAAAAATCAGCATTGTTTTATTTTCTTTCATTGTCCATATGCTACCTAAAAATCTTAGTAAATTTACTGCTGCCTCTATATTAATAATCTGTTGGCATTCTCAGTGTAACCCTGTATTTTCTGGTATTTTTCTCCCCCCGCAGCTTTACTGAGATATGATTGACCTATAACATTGTGAAAGTTTAAGATGTACAATGCGATGATTTGATACCCATATATTGCAAAATGATTTCCACCATAGTGATGGCAAACACTTGCATCCCCTTTCATAATTAACTGTCTCGTCTTTGTGGTAAGAACATTAAAGGTCTCTTCTCTTAGCAACTTTGAGGTATACAATACAGTGTTGTTAACGGCAGTCGCCATGCTGTATGTTGGATTTCCCAGAACTTATTCATCTTACAGCTGGAAGTTCGTGCCCTTTAACCAACATTTCTTCTCTCCCCCTCACCCCCCAGGCCCCTTGTAGCCACCATTCTAGTCTCTAGTTCTAGGAGTTCAGATTTTTTTAGATTCCACATATAAGTGAGAGTGTACAGTATATGTGTTTCTCTATCTGACTTATTTCACTTAGCATGATACCCTCAAGGTCATGGCACAAATGCCAAGGCCCCTAATCTTAACCACCAGACCAGTGGTTCTAGATCTTGAGCTATACATATTTGAATCACTTAGGGAATTTAAAAATACCTATGCCCCGGCCCCACCCCTGGTAAGTTAAATCAGAGTCTCGGGGAGTGGGGCCCAGGCATAGGTATTTCTTAAAGCTTCCTAGTAGTTCTGTTGACTAACCAGAGCAGAACCACAGAACCCCTGCCAAAACAGGGGACGCGCTAACCGCTGCAGGAGGGTGAAGCCCACAGATGAGGGTCAAGTGGCCCAGTGGCGTAGTGGGCAGAGCTCCACAGGCCAGAAGGTAGGCAGGTCATTACCTGTCCCACCTCCAGGTAGCCTGCTCTGAGCCATTGACAAGCTCCCACAAGCCATTTCACCAAAGCTTGGCTTGTTCGGCTAGACTCCAAAGAACTTTATAAGGTGCAAGCAAAGAGAAGAAAAACATGTTTTCTCTGTTTCCAGAAGTGACCATTAGCTTAACATGTGGCTTTGTCTTCTGCTCCTTCTAATATTTTTTTTACCTCTCCCCTGTCCCCACCTCAAGCTGCTATGCAGTCAGTTCTGATTGAGACTTAGTATAAGGAAGAAGCATCTCTACGTCTCATGGCCCCTTCCTCGAGGGCTTCTTTTAGCAACAAAGCAGGACATGCCCGGCTTAGCCAGGCCACGGGGCTCATCGAATTTGGCAAATGCTCTGTGTCAGCAGGCACCAGGGTGCTAACGCCCCGGGTCAGCTGGTTAGAGGGTGAGTGGGCAAGTGCCTGGCTTTTTCCCCATGTTTTCAGAACAGGGATCAGAGTCCCAGTAATCACCAGGCTGTGGGACCAGAGGCTATTTTGGGCATTCCTTTATCCAATGGAAAGTTAGGGCTGGTGTCATCTGAAACTTCCAGGCAGCATCCAGTTTCACCCTTATCCGGGACATGTACCTAGAGGAAATGGAAGCAATGTCAAGGAGACCAAAATGCGGGTGTCACAACTTTCCTGTGTTTTTATTTCTGTGTCATTTCTTTTCATCTGTTCCTTTCATTTTCGGCTAACCTTCCCACCACTCGGTTCAGGTCTTCATTAGATCTCGGCTGGATCCTCACAGCACCCTCTGGGGGGGGCTCCCTACCTCCAACTGTGCCCCCCACCGCAATCTACCCTCCCATGATAGCAAGGTTCAATGGGAATGATGAATGTGAAAATGCTTTGCAACACATGATACAAATAGCAACACCCACCTACATACAAATTTGCTGACTGGGCAGGAGACAGGGATGCAGTCCTTCCTCAGTGGTGAAGACACAGGGATAAAGTGCAGGGCTTTTGCAAAAGGATGAAATAGACAGACTGAGAGGAATGTTTTAGGGTAACAAGGCGACGAATTTGTGCACATGGTATTGGAACCTTCAAACAAGTCCTCCAGAGGCATTCAAGGTGTCCTTGTGTGCTCTGCAATTGTATGTCATTATGATAATCCTGATGAGAAGTGTAGGGTGGAGACCTAATCATGCCCACTTCTCAAAGAACTGAGGATGAGAGTGGCTAGCTGACTTGCCAAACATCACTCAGTAAGTGCGTAGCAGACCCAAAACCCATATTCAGAGGACACATGCTTTCCAGTGCACCATTCTGATACAGATACATTGATGGATGGATGCATGGATGGGCAGGTGGATGAATGGATGGAGCATGTTTCCCTCCCTTTAACATGTTGAAGGGCTCTCCATTGCTGACAGAGTGTAAATCAGTCAGAGTGGCCCTCATGGCCTTTAGGATGTAGTTTTACATTATTTTCTTATTTTAGTGTCCAGACAACTCCCAACACTCCCTACACTGCATTCCCACCCATCTCTCCCTATTCTTCAAATACACCTTGTACTCTTGATCCTCTGTGCCTTTGTGCCCTTCCTGTTTTCCTCTCTGATTGTAGAAAGCCCACCTAATTGTAACTCATAGTAGGATTGCCAGATAGAGTACAGGATGCCCAGTTAAATTTGAATTTCAGGTAAATAATGAGTAATTGTTTAATATAGGTATGTTCAGATACTGCATGAGACATACTTAAATTAAGAAATTATTTGTGTTTATTTCAATTCAAATTTAACTCTGCATCTCATCATTTTATTTGACAAATCTGGCAACCCTACTCATAAGATGTTGCCATATATGTATCCTTTGGTTTTCCTCTGCCCATCTCAAAGTGGGGTTCAGTGCTCCTTTGTATTTTCCATACAGAATTCACTCTTACCAAATCATTGGTAAACAATGTGTATTTTACTGAGGGTTTCTCAGTAAACATGGAAGATGGGGTTTACATTCCATAATACCTCACATTTTGTCTAAAAAAATTCTTACCAAAAATGGCCTCAAGAACCTCTGTTCTTGGTCAAAAAGTCACCAAGTATTCTTTTGATCTCTTTCTTATGTAGCATTCAGCTCTGCTCCCATTCTTTATTATGCAGAGAACCTTCCATTTTCCAAACCTAAGCAGTGGTCCAAGGCTCTTTTGCACACGATGGTTGACTTACCTAAGCAACTTTTCAATTAAGCATGCCCCTCCATACAAAGGAATCATCTATTAAGAAGATAAAAATCATTCACATGTTTATAGAATCTTCAAAGTTCAATTCTACGTGGCCTTCAGGGTTTCCCAGGAAAAAGGAATTGCTCCTTTCCCAGATGGTAGTTACTTGTATAGTGACTAAGCCTATACCCCATGCTTTAGTAGGGCCATGGATATTTCGTTCACGTATACACCCACCACAGTGTGCCTAGCTATATCCCGGAAAGTACTCAATAAGCATCAATTAAATTGAATGACACAGTGTGACACCACATTTTAAATGCATTTAGCGCTATGTAGCTACAAAAGAGTTAGCAGGAGCATAAGGAACCAATCCCAGCAGCCAGGTAAAGCTACTGGACCTTCTAATTGAGTGATTCTTTTTCCCATTTGCATGTTAGACACCTGGGGAGTTTCTTTTAAAAATCATCATGTCTAGACACCATCCCAGGTCAAGTGAATTAGAATCTTCGGGATTCAGGCATCCATATTGTTTTCAAAGCTCCCAGGTGATTTTATTGGGCAGCAAGGTTGAAAATTATGGGTGGTTGCTAGAGAATTGGACTGATACACATCTCTGGGTCTAATGCATGACACAGAAGAGACCATAGGATAATATGAGGGAGAGTTATGGCTTTCTTTTTATTTTTTTTCCTTGTACGTGTTTTATAGTTTACACAGAGCTTCACACATGCATGGACACATGCCACACCCACAGCACAATCTGGCCATTGAGCCTTTGCTAGGTGTTCACTCTGTGAGTATGAGGAACAAGGTGACTACAGAAGTGCTATGCTATGCAGACATGCAGTCTTGGTTTTGGTTGGGTTGGGCATTGCTTCCTGGTTCGCAACTTTTTTGGGTTCTGGTTGCACCAAGAAGTCAATAACGGTGATACATTTTGGGTTCAAATGGATAAAAACTTCGCTAAAGCAGAATTGGCCAGCTTTCCACAGCTCCATCTCCACCACACACCGACCCGAACTAACCAGAGAAAAACCAAGGAAATGGCTTCCTTCTGGTTTGGCGACATTCCACTTGAAGCTCTTCCAGGCATTGTGAAGCAGAATTCCTTTCAGTGTATGTGACTGTAAAGAGATGGATTCTTGAAATGGACACTTGGAAAAGTAAGGGTGAGCATGAATAGAGAGAAAACGTGGGTCTGGGAGTCAGCAGATTGGAATCCCTGACCTTGCTCTGCCCTTCCTGCTGTGTGATCTGGGTTCCCCCCTTACTTCTTTCAGCCTTGGTCATGTCCTCTACAAAAGGAGGACACTGAATTCGATGATCTTAAGATTCCTTCCAGCTCTAAATGCTCCATGGATTCTAAGTCTTGACGCGGTACACGAGAGGTCTGTTGAGACTCTGTGAACCACTCTTAAGAAACAAAATTCTTCCCCCA
This sequence comes from Phoca vitulina, assembly GCF_004348235.1. Classification (NCBI taxonomy): domain Eukaryota; kingdom Metazoa; phylum Chordata; class Mammalia; order Carnivora; family Phocidae; genus Phoca; species Phoca vitulina. The sequence continues at coordinate 7,593,090 of NW_022589719.1, read as the reverse complement.
AGTCCTGCCTACACATGTGCTCAGACAGTGCACCCAAATGAGCACTGGATGGGACACAGTTCCACCTTGAACTGGCTCCATGTTCTAGAGAAAGTTGTACTCCCTCTCTGGGTCCTATTCTTCTTAGCTGTAATTTGATGTTTGAGTACATTCTCTCTACCATCCCTTTCAGCTTGGCCACTTTAGGAACATCGGGCGCCCTAGTGGCTGAGAGTTTATGTCACAATGAATGTAATATTTGATTATAGGACAACATCCATAATATGAAGGCGAGATCAGAATTAAAGATCAAGAAGACACCAGTTGTCCAGGAACCAAGTTGTGAACCAAGCTCAAATGCAAGCAGAAGGAAGGAAGGGAGAGGACGGAGCCAAAGAATTCACAAATAAAATTTAAAGCCTAGATATATTTTATTCCATTGGGGGGAAATACCTATAGTTGCGTTTTAACTTAGATAGGGAAATTATATCATATTTCAGAAAGAAAGCTCTTCAAATGAACAAATATGTTGTTTGCAAAATCAGCTCCCTTTGTGGTTAAAAGAAAAAAGCTTTCTATTCTGGTTAACTAATGTAACTTCTTCAGAAAAGAACTAACTAGATAAATAAGCCCATGTTTTGCCAATTCTTACTAATAAATAATCACCATGTCTCAAAGGCTTAGGTCTTATTTTAACTTTTTGTTCTTTTTCCATTTGGTCTTTTTAAGAGCCATTTTAGGGACCTTCAACTTTAGACGTATACACTTTAGCTTCTTCCTTGAGGTCCCTGGTGATCTGGCTTCACTGAGGGCTTCAGGCCACGTCCCTCCCTGCTCTCTTGCACATATCCCAGGATCTACTTTTACTGAAACACCCACTGCCTGTTTCCCATCTCTACCTTGCCCTTCCCACCCCTGACCCTTTGCTTGTCCTTTCCCACTCCTGCGTCTGCATAAATAAATCTTTTAAGACTCAACTCCAATGCCACTTCCTCCTTGAAGCTTCTCCTATTTCCTAGGCTAGAAACAGTCTCCATCCCACTTTGGTTCGACCTCCCTCAAGGCACTTAGTGTTTCCAGTCCTACAATAGTGCCCCTAGAACATAATCGTGCTTTCCCGAGAGCAAGACTTGCTTCTGAGGGTAGCACACGGCACAGGGGTATGAAGTCCAGCTGTTAGATAGACCTGGGTTTGAATCCTGGCTCTGCCACTGGTTTCTGGGTGACATTGGAGGGGCTACTTGACCCCTCAGCTTCAGTTTGCTCCTTTGTAAAAGGTGGATGGTACCTACTTCATAAGGTTGCTGGGATACTCAGGAAATATATGTGAAATCAAACTTAATATGCACTTACTGTATGCCAGATATGGTAAGCACCTGATATTTTTTAAACTCAGGAACCTCACAGCAACTATTATTAAGCCCCACTTTATACAAAGAACCTAAGATCTCTTGCTCAAAGTCAAGTTAAGTAGCTAGTCTGGCTCCATGATCCATGCACTTGGCCACTGTACTTAATGGCCTCTGTTCTGTAAATGTTACCTCTTTTTGTGAATAAAATTTATTTCTTGGGGTGCCTGGGTGGTGCACTTGGTTAAGCATCCAACTCTGGGGTGCCTGAATGGTATAGTTGATTAAGTATCCAACTCTTGGTTTCAGCTCAGATCATGATCTCAGGGTTGTGAGATTGAGCCCCGTGTCGGACTCTGTGCTCCATGTGGAGCCTGCTGAAGACTCTCTTCCTCTCCCCTCTGTCCTCCCCCTGTCCTTTTCTCTCTCTCTCTCTCTCTGTAAAATAAATAAACACATCTTTTTTAAAAAAAACTTTATTTCTTTACAGAGCCTAGCATACTGTTGGCATGAAGTAGATGCTCAAGAAATAATTATTTGAAGACAGTGGCTCAATATTTAATTTGAAAAAACTGACCTGATTAGGTGCATTTTGGGGATTAGCTACTTGAACGGCACATCTGTAGTGAGCTGATGCACACGCACACGTGGTGAGCCCACACTCCTTTTCTGGTTTCCCTCCACTGCGTCATTTCTACCATCTCCATCAGGAAGCCTAGGATATATGGCACTCTCTTTCCAAGGAAATGTCAGTAATACTGAAGACATCAAAATGTTTCCAAGGAAGAATAATGACATAAAAGAATTACTATTTCACTGTGTGACCTTAGGCAAGTCATTTCTTGTCTCTTAGATGTAGTAAAGTGACAGGGCTGAACATAGTGACCTTTAAGCTCTAACATTTCATGATTCCATGTTGTTATACATTCCTTTCTTCTTCTGATATCTCAATATGTGCCTTAAGGCAGCCAGGATGCAGAAATGTAGAAATTTGACCTATATAGGATATATTTGCCAAATGCAAAAAATAAAACAGAAATAAACGCATTTTTTCTCATAGAGTTATTTGCATGGTGTTAGTAGTAACAGCACCTTCTTTAAATTTAATGCCTTTGCATTTACACAGGGCTTTTTGAGATTTTCAAAGGCTTTCACCCTCATTGTTAAGAGGTCTCCTAACTATTAAAAAGCACTGCAACAAAAATATGAAAGACAGATGCATAGAAAGCCTGAATCCTATCTGTATATCTAACAAGTATTAGGCATCCATCATTTCTAAGTTCTGTAAAGAAACATAAAAGACACACCCTAGACTCAGGACTTGTGCCCCCTGAAAGGGAAGATACACAAACGTATGTGCATGCAGCTACACATTAAGAGCGAAAAAGTCCTGTGCAAAGAATAGCCTGCCTAAAACATCCTGGGAACCAGGCAATAGGCCAGAAGTTCATTCTAGGATTTTTCTGCCTTAATAATAATAATCCTTTCCAAGTGTGTGGTGCCTTAGCGTTTCCAGAATCTTTCACATGCATTTCTTAATTTAATCCTTGGGACGGACACACACACCACCACCACCACCACCTCCCCCTGTCTGCAGTACTCTATTAGTCTGAGTTTACAGATGGGGAAACTGTAGTTCAGAACTACAAAAAGATTTGCCCTAGGTCAAGAAATTAGTACAATGCTGACACAAGAGTCAAATCTTCTGACTCCAAATCCTGCTTTCTTGTCACTTTCCAAACTGTTTATCTGAGGTTTCATGGAGATCAGGGGGTGGCTGGAGAATTCTGGAGGCTTTGGTTACAGTCAGGGAGAGTAAGAACAGATGTGCGTGCTTGGATGAGGCAGAAAAGCCCAGGTACGGGGAAGAAAAGAAAGACGGTCTTTAGTTGCCCAGCTTAAACATTTTGAATTGGAAAGGGATTCTTATCTCCATTTATAGGTGAGAAAACTCAAACTCAGAAGGATTAGTCCAAAATCACATAGCTGGTGGCAACCTCAAGATCTGAAACCAGGTGTGCCTGACTCTGAATATAATGACGAGAAACATGAGTTTTGGTTTGAGCTCTGCTCTCCACAGAGATCTGGAGCCAGCCAGCTCCCTAAGCCTGGTGTTCTCATTGTGAAATGAGCCTAATAATAACCACTGATAAGATCTCCTTGTATGTATTAGGTGAGATGATTCTCGTGACACACTCAGTACGTATCTGGCACCGAGGACGTGTTCAGGAACTATTTGCTATGAGATTATTTGCCAGACCTCGCTGTGTCTCTTGAGTGCCATCCCTTGCCTCCTCAGTGCCTTTCCAGAAAGATACAAGTGGATGTAAGAAGATGGGGGAAAAAATACGATCAGCTAGAAGGGACATGATTATAGCTTTCCAGCTCTCTATTGACCTTCTCTGTGGACTACCTTTGATCTATAGGTCTGCTGAGGGGCAGAACTGATTGGGTCAGAGGTCAACACCACTCTAGGTGGAAACAACCAGGTTCTCCCTCTGGGAATTTGAAACTTGGATTGGGGAAAGACATGGTAAGTTGTGCATTATTTCTGGGACTATCGCATAGAAACCTGAGAGGGATGGGGTGGCCCTATGAACTGGGGAGGCAAAGATGTACAGTCTGCAGAGAGAGACAGGACGAAGCCAGTCTGCAGAGGACGGCAGTCGTAAGAAAGAGTTTACTGCCATAGTTCCTCCCTAAGACCCTCTGAGCCTGTCCTCGGGTTCCACTTCCATCAAGCAGGCTCAAGGAGTCCCACATACTGCAGTAGCCACTGGGGCCCTGTAGCTCTGTTACTCAGCCCACACCGTGCAAGAGTCCAAACCCCCAAATCTCCTTAGATCATGAGGCTTGCTTCTTTAGGAAAGAGGACATGGAAGCTGCGTACCCAGGCACTCAGAGGAACACTGAAGCCAAACTGTGTCTGGATTGAGGCTGTGTGACAAGCCTATTTCAAATGATTTAGGCCTTAAGAACACAAGATAATATAAAATCCTGACACCCAAGATTTCAGGAGTCCCAACTGGACTCGGAGCCACCTGCATCCCTGAGATCCAGTCATGCCTAGTGTGGGCAAGATAGTAGGGGTTTTCACAGAAAACTCAGTCTCGAGGAAGAAGGCAATAGGCAGACATCCTGGGTGCAAAAGCAAAGCCTTAGTCGGAGAGGGATCAGGGCAAACCTTAGCTCAGTGTTGTGCCGCTAGCTCAGTTCCCTGCGGCATCTCCTCTGGATCCTATGGGGCAGAGTAAGGGCAGTGCTGGGATAAAAACCAGGCTAAGACTCTCTCAAACAGCAGTTTGGTAGCCATGCCAAACACAAAACATGAGAGAGAAGCATTTATTCTACCCGCTGCTGTACGGGAGCCTGTAAGACCTTGACATCTGGTGTCAAGGTAGAGATCGTGGTGCCCAGCAAACGTGGCTCACAGGGAGCTTTGACGGAACAAGGCAGACGCCATGCAGAAACCCAGAAGACAAATGTCTGATCCTCATGCAGCCCCTGCGGGCTCTCAGGAATCACTGAGAGAGGGAAGTCTTCTAAAATAACGCTGGAAGTACTGCAAGAGAACTAAGGGCAGTGGGGAGCTGGGAGCAGTAAAGCACAGGTTAGAAATGGCAATAACTCCTGGGACATAAATATGCACTCAGGCGACTGCAAAGATGGGGACCAGATGCCCTGAAAGAGTTTAATGAGGCTGAAAATTCAGGCCAGTGATGTGAAATGCAGATGGCTGCTGAGTTGTGGGACCGAGAATCATCCAACCTCTTCACCTTCATGCAAATGGTAACCTCAGTGATCTACAGAGCAGTTGCTCCTCGCCTATTTGAATATCACTGCATACATTCTCATTAGGGCTTCAGAGAGCAGAGAGGATGCCAGCTAGGGTAGGAGGAAAGCAAGACTCTACTTGGGTTTTCCTGGTATCCAGCATGCTGACTGGACTAATATTAACTCTGAGGGCTCTGGCAATATTAATCCTCAGGTGCCCTGGGGTTTCAAGAATTCACGGACATCCTACTCATACGGGGAAAGCAGATTCCGGATGAGGCCACCATGAGGGAAAGGCAGAGTGGGATTTTGTGGTCACACAACTTGGAGCCAGAGAGCCCCAACCTTAAATTATGGTTCTACCACTTACCAAACATGTGACGTAGAACATGTTAATTCACTTCTCTGGTCTCCAGTTTCTCTTTCTGCAAAACTGGGAGAACGATATATAAAGCCAATAGTTATAAAATGCTTTTTATTTTTCCTGTTATAAACTAAGACTCTCTCTTTTTTTTTTTTTTTTTTAAGATTTTATTTATTTGACAGAGAGAGACACAGCGAGAGAGGGAACACAAGCAGGGGGAGTGGGAGAGGGAGAAGCAGGCTTCCCGCCGAGCAGGGAGCCTGATGCGGGGCTCGATTCCAGGACCCTGGGATCATGACCTGAGCCGAAGGCAGACGCTTAATGACTGAGCCACCCAGGCGCCCCCTAAGACTCTCTTTTAACCCATTGTTATTTTCCTTCCGACTTCCTCTTTGAAAACTCTAATGCAGGGGCGCCTGGGTAGCTCAGCTGGTTAAGTGTCTGCCTTTGGCTCAGGTCATGATCCCAGGGTCCTGGGATCGAGCCCCACATCGTTGGGCTCCCTGCTCAGAGGGGAGCCTGCTTCTTCCTCTCCTTCCCGCTTGTGCTCTCTGTCACTATCTCTGTCTCTCTCAAATAAATAAATAAAATCTTAAAAAAAAAAAAAAGAAAAGAAAAGAAAAAAAGTTCTAATGCCCAGGGGACTGGGCAGATAACCTAGGTGAGTGAGGGACCAGGACATATAGTAGAGGGCCTCCCCCATCCCAAGAGGCTTCTTTAGATCCGGCCTACTCTTGTTGTGGAAATGCCAGCCCAGGATTATCAGACATGATTTTTTAAGAGAAGTCAAAAATGAAGAGTTTTTATGTGTAGTCTCTCATTTTAAATGTCTCAAATAATTCAGTTTTTTTAAACAACCACATAAAGCAAATCCACAACAGGCTGCATTCAGCCCATGGCTGCTGGCCCATCCTGAGAGAAGAGGTAATGATGAGATTCCACCCTTAACCTCTCTTCAGAAACCAGTTCAAACCACCCAAGGCATCTTTGGTTTCCCCCAAACAGCAGGCCATGCTGAATGAGAAGGGAAGATAAGACTCAGGGGCTGTTCCTGTGGCTCTCTAGAGGGGTTCTTGGTTATCCACATTGCATCTAGAGCTCCCGTGTCCCACCTGTAGCCCCCAGGAGTCCCAGGGAATGACTCTTTCTCAGCTCCCATCTTCCTATATTTGGACTCAGGTGCTATGAGACCGCAGTCCCTGTATGATGACATTCCACATTCTAAGAAATGTTCTCCTGTCCTGGTTCTCTTCTGGGTGGCCTCAGCGCTCCTGAGAAAATCAGGCCGCAGAGATCATCCTTTATGCAAAGCTGAGGGATGTATTTATAAAGCTTGTCGGGGGATTGATTGATTTTGACATTATCTCTTAGGCTGCCCAAGCTCAAATGAGAAACAAATCGTCTTGGGAATCAGGTAGAGGAAGAAATGTCACTGAGAGAGACAGCCACAAGCAAATGCAGATGGAGGTCTCTTGGGAGACACTGGCGTCAGAGGAAGTCAACACATTACAATAAGGTCGTGGCCTCGGTGGATTAAGAAGCTATCAAATTCAGGAGAACATGATAGTTAAACCAATCCCAGCCCAGCATAGAGGGAACACTTCCAAGGACTTTATCTTCAATCATCAGATAATTTTAAACTCCTCTATGGCGGGCACTGCAGGCAGAATGAAAGGAGAGAATCCACATGTGTTAAACACCCACTGTGTTTCATGCATGATGGTTATATATATTCTCTAGCTATGGGACGTGGAGCAAGGTATTTAACCACACGGACACTCATTTTGCATCTGTAATATAAGAATGATAATGTGCATGGCTTGTAGGATTATTATAGAAAATAAAGCAAAGTATATGAAAGCCCCTGGTACATATTACGTATTCAATAAATCGTCACTATCCTTATCTTATTGTCTTCCTGCTTCCTCACCCTCAGCCCAGGGATATTATCTACACTTCCTGATGAGAACTGAAGTGCACAGAGGTTACTAGGCCACATTGCTTGCCCAAATTCTTCCAGGTAATAAGTCAAAGACCCAAATTCCAATATAGGTTTGCTTTTTGCTTTTTTTTTTTTCTACAAAGTTCTTTTTCTGGTTTAGTGACATTACCAAGTCAATTTCCTAAATTTTTCTAACCAGAGTTATTTTTTTTTCTCTTGAACCAAAATTGGAAGGGGCAACATTTAACACCCGACTAAACCCTCCCCAGGCCCTTGGTTCATTGCCAATGTTTTTTTCTATCACCCCAAACAGTTTCACGATCTGACACCCGGGGCCAAGCCGTCTCCTCTCGGTGCCCCCTCTGCCCTGGATCTTGGTTTTGGGGTGTCTGTCCCAGGTCAAGCCACTCACATACCACAGAGCTGCCACCTAACATATAGCTGGGTCTGCACCTCCACACTGGATTCCTCCCCCTTTCTTGCTATTCTCACTCCTTTCCTGAACTTTGTCCCCTGTTTGCTCATTGTGTTTCTGACATCTGACATCCTGATATCTGCTGATGTTCTGACATCTTATTTGGCTTCTCCATCTTGACCCTCAGACCTCTGGTCAATGTGGCTTTAATATAGCTCTTGGGTCCCTCTCTTTAAACCAGCTTGTGGAAACCAACTCACCAGAGCTGGCCAGGGCCCAGGCCGCAGGAAGCAGAGAATTATGCTGCCCTTTGCAAATAAACCTGAGTGTCTGATATCCACTAATCACTTGGTCAACCCAGTCACTTCACTTCTAGGAAGCAATGATAAAAAATAACACAAATGCATGCATATATGTAAACAGTACAGCATTACTTGTAATAACAAAACAATAGAGTTTGAGTATCCATCAGTGGCACAATACCCAATGTCATCAAATAAAATAAAGTTAATCTAGAAAGATATTCGAGCTATACTAAGTGCAAAAAGTAAGTTGCAACTGCATATGTAAAGTCTAATCCCCCTTCGGTTTAAAACACAGCTTATAGGTACCTAGATATTTGACTTTGTAAGCAAAAGAAAATTCTCAAAAGATACTCTCCAAGCAGGAACAGTGTGTGGTGGCTCAATTTTTGGCATATTAACTCACATTTATCCTCCCTGTGTTTCTTCCTTTCCTCCATTGTAAACAGATGGCCAGGGCTTTTTGTGGCCTCTTGCCACAAAGGAAATTTTTGTCACAGGGCCAGAAGCCAAAGTTGTCTTTAAGACACTTCTGATCCCAGTCTGGAATTTTATAAAACTTAAATCCATTGAGGAGATTCTATTTGGTATCTTGGAGGAGCAGGAGAGAGAGAAGGGAAGACCTTTGAAATGGAAATGGATAGAAGTCTGTGATCCTGGAGTACTCCCAGGAAGAGGAAGACCTCAGATGAACTGGCTTAGGAAGCTGGGAATTCTAAAGTCTCACCAAAGATATTCCTGGCTTACAAAAAGGCAGAAGGGGAGCCAGAACAGGAAGAGATCATGTGGTCTGAGACCATGAACGTCTCAGCAGTAAATATAGACTACATCCAATGGCTGAAGAGTCCCGAGGACTTGGTGCTACATAAAACCCTGGGACCTTTGCCCAACACTGAGGATGGCAATAATGACTGAGATTGAATTTCTAATAACCTGATAGGATGAGAAGAGTGGCTGTGGACTCAGAATTGGATTTAAATTATGTAAAATAAATAAAGTGCTATTTCTTGCACACCTGAATTTATAAAATAAAATTCACGTTCACTACACGTAATTAGACGGGAGAGTTAGAGGGGAGGACTTCACTTATGAAATTTTCAAGTGGGAGGATTATGGATAGCTTTTATTTTTCTTTTTCTGCTGCCCCTCCCCACCCTCCATGTTTTTCTAATACACCTGTTTCTAATGTTTATTAAGTTATCCCACCCCCTCTCAGTGAGGTGGTAACCTCTCCAGAAGGACAGTCAACTGCATAACCATCATTTCTGACCCTAAGACATGGGTCCTCTTTATTCATTTAAACATCACTTGAGGGGTGCCTGGATAGCTTACCAGTTAAGGATCAGACTCTTGATTTTGGCTCAGGTCATGGTCTCAGGGTCCTGGGATTGAGCCCTTTGTCGGGCTCCACGATCAGTGGGGATTTTGCTTGAGGATTCTCTCTCCCTGCCCCCCTCTCTGCCTCTCCTCCCTCTTTCTGCCCCTCCCCTTCTCCCTAAAAGAAATAAATAAATATATATTTTTTTAAATATCACTTGAAAGATCCACCTGCTCAAATGGTCTGTGATACTTGCACAAATTGGAATGCTCACTCTCCCAGGTCCTGAATTTCGGCTTCCCTTAGACTTTGAATTCCTCTGCTCTCTCAGAAATGAATCCTCATTCTACCACCTCTTCATCCATCTCCTGACTCAAGTTTTCCCCAAAATGTTTGTCAGATTGTGAACTTACTTTCACACTCATTTATTCTCCAGATTTCCTTGATGAGATTGTTTTAAAATTTCTTTGGAGGGCTTCCCTCTTAGGAAGAGAAAATGCCTCTAAGGGTGAGTAGGTAGGAGAGAAGATGATGGCTGGAGACATCTGTGCCCAGTCTGAAGGGGACTCTGCTGTCAGAGTGCTACTGAAAAGATAATTGCCCCTTGAAAAATGCAATAATACCATCTAAGCCCCCTGCATGGAAGAAAAAAGGAGAGGCTGTTTTCTACACATCAGTCCTCGGGTCCCATCAATCCCTCCAGTCGTAGAACCCACTGCTCTCCAACATACAATCACCCGACTATCAGGCCAGGACTCTACACTGATCCCCATAAGGGCACAGTGACAATCTCCACATCTTTGTATAAACTGGTTGCCCTTCATGACAAACCACCTCCATCAGACTTCTACCAGCTGAATCCTGTCTATCCCACTATGAAGCTCCCTCTACTTCCTCCTGGCAATAGTCACCTTCTCTGAACCCAGATGTTTCATAAACACACCTTTATTAGTCAGGGTCCTCCAGAGGAACACAACCATATATATAAGTTTATATGTGTATGTATATTGTAGGGCAAGCCTGCATGTTGTAAATTCAGATACGACTTGAGGTTGCAGTCTTTAGTCCCAAATCCATATCTAAAAATATATCTTCCCAGCAAAATCTAGACTGTTATTTGATCGAACAACTGGGCACAATAGCCTGGTCAAATTGACCCTTTACCATTATTTTATGTATTTGAATTGTCTCTCCTCTGTAGGATTTTAAGCTATTGGAGAGCAGGGAACAGAACGACATCATGGGTTCAGGAAGAGATGTGTCTACTGAAAGCCCCATATAGTAACCAGAATTGGAAATACCGAATCTCAAAGTCTTAATTCTGAATGTCAGAATCTCAAATACATTTCCTGTGACTGTGAACTCAACCATTCAGGGATAGAAAATGTGAGTTCTCATTCTTTCTGCTACAGAATTCTGGATGCTTGCTGTGGAAATGGGGTTTCCTCTGGAGTTTAGCTCTACATGAAGAAAGGAAACAACTGTCAGCTAAACCTGGAGTTAGCAACTGTCATAAAGGGTCAGTGGGGGTAGATTGTTGAATGTTGTGATTGAATTGACATTCAGTTATCAATTGAAATTCATAGTTATCTTTGGATTGCTTTAAGCTGTGCTAGCCATGACGGAGATAACTGGTGAACTGGTCAACAGTAGGTCAAACATTAATTGGGTCATTCTCCCTTCCCCGTCTTTCACCTCTCAATACACACACAAACACACACTGTCCCTCTCTCTCTGTGTCTCCTCTGACTGAATTTTTGCCTGAATTAACTGAAGGTTGACCAGTTAATTACAAGATAAGTCTGAGAATCAATCTTTATGGAGACTACTGGGAACTGAGTCAGAGAAAAGGATACCAAAAGGGGAAGCAGAGGGACAAATTGTTCTTCCTCATAGCCTTGTTTCTGCTACCTTCCAGAGTTAACCACAAGTAATAGTAGCATTTCAAAAAGGGTCAACTGCAGTTGACAGTGATCATACACACAACCCCATTTATAGAATATCTAGAATAGAATAAGATTTAAATGTCTCCTGGCTGTTCTTATCCTTTCCCTGAAACCTGTCATATCTTAAAGGGATGGTATATATATAATATTATATTTTAATATTTAATATAAAACACATACTTAGAGGGATGGTATATATATAATATTATATTTTAATATTTAATATAAAACACATACAAGTAGTACTTCTTCTGCCTGTATCATGTTCCTAGAAGTATATTTAGAATTTTAAGCTGTTCCAACTATTACACATTTTGCCAAATTTTAGTCATTGCGGGAGTTGTGTTTAAACATCTGTTGACTGCAGATGTTAAGCAGTGTGAAATAGTCTTTTAAGATGCCAAAATGCAATTAAAATCATAATATTTTTCTTAGTAACATATCATGCTACATCAATGGAAATTCAGAAAGATAATACTCAATGAACAATGAGTGGTAATAATTCTCTAAACAAATCAGCTGTGGCTCACAGCAGGGGAGAATTAACTTTTAACTAAATTATGTAACATTAAGATGCCAGTTTGCCAGGTTCTTGAAGAGAGGTTTATATATATATATATATATATATATATATATATATATATATTTTTTTTTTTTTTTTCCCCCAAACCAGGCAGTGGTCAGTAAAATGCAAGGAAGGACATCTTTTTTGGCTTGAAGGATAAAGATAATTGGATAACAAACTTTTCCCTTACTTTTAGCTGGACCACTGAACCAGAAGATATCAGTGTTTAAAACACAGAAATGCCAACTCTTCTCTTGAATGCTAATGTGGGGGTGTCTGATTTATATCTGGGCTCAGGATTCAGAGGAAGGTATGTGGAACATGGAAACTGGACATGCCTCAACCTGGGTGTTAAGCGCCACCTCCAATTGTGGAAGAAACACATCTACAACATAAGCAGAGAGGATTCTTCTTCTGTGCTTCCCACCACCTGAAGCTGCCTTGTTTTGGTTGCTAGGTGGGAAGTAGGAGCATTTCTGGAGCTTCTAGAAGGGAGGAGAGAGCTATCTCTTTAGTATGAATTAAGCAGTATCAAGAGTCCTCACAGTTCAAAATAGCTCTCCCCCCTGCCTGGAATTCTACTGCTAGTTTTTCTTTAGGTTTAAAACCTTGGAAGCTCTATAATGTTCCTGCATAGAACAACAAAGCTATTAGCAGTCAATGTCTTTCTTTAATTTCTTTTTTTTTCCTCCCATTTCAGTTTCAGGTCTAATTCTTTCTGCATCCTAAAAATATGTTTTGTATTTTCATGAAGACTAGACTTTCATATGTAATTGATTCAAACATCTTAATTTGTTGACTAAATCAGCTGGAAATTCTTTTCTGGACAAAAGTGAATTCATCAAATTCGGTGACCCGCTGTTCCTTAAATTCATCATTGATTGGTTGAGCGTCTGTTCTATGCCGAGCCCTACAGTAGCTGCTGGGGCAACAAGGGTTAAGATTCATAATCCCTCTTTCTGGCACCCTGTCCTTCTGATGGGGACACAAGCACATAACCAGACAATTATTATGTGGTAAGTGGTAGAGGAGTAGACATAGGGTGCTTTTGAGCACAGAGCCATAGCCAGCCTCATCCTGGAAGTGTATTGATGATAACATCCTTGGGTTTCCAAATATAGTGCATTGAAAAAGTATAATGAGGAGGTGCTAAATTAGTATAGAGTATTCATGTAAAGTTCTACTATGTTCCTACTCCTGTGCGAAGTGTTTGGTTTGGGAATGGGTAGAAGTTGGGAAGGAAGAAAATGTCACCTTAGCCATCAAAGAGTTCACAATTTAATTGTGGGAAATAAGATGGCAATATTAGGAATTGTTAAAAATCAAGGCAATCTACAAATTCGTAAAGTGAGAGCATCGAGTTGTGTGGCAAACAGTAAGTGACACAGGTAATGAGAAAAGGAAAGAAATGACATAGGGTGGTATGGTCTCAGAAAGGTCCTTCCAGAGGAGAGGGGCATAAGATAGACAAGGAGGGGCTGGTCCAATTGACACTGTTAAGGTGAGGGGCCCGAGCTACCTATACAGTGGGGGTGGCAGGGGCAAATGTCCAGAGCTGGCAATGAGTGGGGGACGTTTTGTTGTTATATGGGTGTTACAAAGGTAGAAGCAGGGTATTATGAAATAAGGGACCAGAATAAGGATCTGAAGTTGAGTTTTGTGCAGGGTCTTTTACTCACTCATTATTGAGGGTCATGCACTGAGCTATATGCCGTAGACATAGGAATTAATAAATTCCTGCCATCTTGAATCTTAAAATCTAGTCCTAAAAAGATGCTTAGATTTCTCGGAGCCTCACTGTATTGGTGTCTATGCCCCTTTCATTTCATCCTTCAAATGCTATCCAGTGAAATCTCCCCAATCTGTTCAGCTGAAATAATTTGTAATGACCACAATACTAGCTAACATTATTAAGTACCTCCTGGACCACTATACTGTACTAAACACATCACATGCTTGTCCACAATAATAGTCATCATCTAAGTGTTTCAAGTTACCATGAACCATGTTATAGTTCTTGCAAAAATTACATAATTTAATCCTTACAACAAACTTTAAAAGTATGTGGTATGATTATCCCCATCTTCTATACTGGAAAAGTAAAGCTCTGCAGGGTTAAATGATTTACGCAAGGTCACCCTTAACTTTTCAATGCTCAGAGAATGAAATGACCAACACTGTGTGCCTCCTGATGTAGCACATGGCACCACTTATGAAGTATGTTTGCCAAAAAAAAGTTGAATGTAAATCCAGTTAGCTTTTTAGATCTAACTTTCAGTTTATTGAAAACAGAAGGATAAAGAATCAAGATGAATGACACCATAAGGAAGTAAACAGAAAAATTTAGAATCTGAGAGTGTAATGACTGCTGGTCAACTGCCCTGCAGATAGAGAGAGAGAGAGAGAGATAATAGAACTTGGTTTGGATTGAGTTAATTTAATGTTTAAGCCTTGTTCAATTCCTGATTTGAGCAAACCAATTTTAAAAAGACATTTTTGAATAAGTGGGGATATTTGAATGTGGACTGGTTATTGGAGGATACCAAGCAAATATTCTTTTTTTTTTTAAGATTTATTTATTTATTTATTTATTTATTTATTTAAATAGAGAGAGAGAGAGTGCAAGCGAGGGGAGGGACAGAGGGAGGGGGAGAGAAGCAGACTTAAGCGTGGGTCTCCTCACCATTTCTGGCTCAAAGCAGGGATCCAAGTGGGGCTCCACCTGGGCTCAACCAGGGCTGACCTCAAGAGCCTGAGATCACAACCTAAGCAGAGATCAAGAGTCGGACACTCAACGGACTGAGCCACCCAGGTGCCCTGTAGGATACCAAGCAAATATTCTTAATTTTCTTGGGTGTGATCATCACACCGAGGTTATGGAAGAAAACCCTAATTTTTTTGAGATGTGTATAAGTGAATTTGGAAATGATACGAGATCTGGGTTTTGCTTAAAAATATTTAGCAACAGTAACTGCAACAGAAAAGGATAAATGATGTGAGCATGGCTAACATTTGCTAATTTTTGTAGCTGGTTGATTGATACATAGGGGATCGTTATATTAGTCTCAATTTTTCTGTGTGTTTGAAATTTTTTAATATAAAAATTCATTTAAAAAAATGGCATGGCTTAGGCACACCTGGCTGGCTCAGTCGGTAGAGGGGGCGACTCTTTTTTTTTTTTTTTTAAAGATTTTATTTATTTATTTGACAGAGAGAGACACAGCGAGAGAGGGAGCAGGGAGCCCGATGTGGGGCTCGATCCCAGGACCCTGGGATCATGACCTGAGCCGAAGGCAGACGCTTAACGACTGAGCCACCCAGGCGCCAGGGGGCGACTCTTGATATCAGGGTTGTGAGTTCAAGCTCCACGTTGGGTGTAGAGATTACATAAAGTAAAAAAATTAAATCTTAAAATAAAAAATGTGTGGCTTAAATCATCAATCAGGCTGAAAATGGATCCTCCTGTACCAGTGGGTCCAGCTTTTTGCCGATAGTGGGTGCTCAAGAAGTACATGGAAAGTTATTGGAATTGGAGCATGGAAAACAACTACAGTATGAACGGAAAATGCCTTTCTACTCTTTTTTTTATTATTATTATGTTATGTTAATCACCATACAGTACATCGTTAGTTTTTGCTGTAGTGTTCCATGACTCATTGTTTGCATATAACACCCAGTGCTCCATTCAATATGTGCCCTCTTTAATACCCAT
>NW_022589719.1:7448370-7577324 GCF_004348235.1 Phoca vitulina | reverse complement strand
CCCGCCCCCCCTTGAATATTCTTAAATACACAACCACAGCAGTATGTGCTCCAAACCAGAAACCTCTCTTCTCTTTCTTCTCTTCCAGAAATGAAATGTCCTCCTTGGGTCTTTCCCTTCAGGGCTAACCTTCATGTTAATTTGAATCAAAATTCACACAGATAAAATTTTAAATGTGGGCCTTTGCTGTGTGTGTTCACCTTGGGAGTCCTGCTTGCTTGATTACAAAAAGCTTTGGATGCAGGGCTGGGACTCCGACCTCTTCTCTGAAATAGCAAACAGCAGACACAACTGGGAAGTGGACGTGATGAAATCATTGTTTAAGGAAATCAGTTTCCAGCTTCTCTTCTCAGTGCGCCTCCCGATCTGTCTTCCACCGTGTTGTTTCTCGTGTGGTATGGCAAAAACACCTCTTAATTGTGACTCTGGAGGAGTAGGGGCTTCAGCAGGCAGAAGGACACTGCTCAGGCTAATCTCCCATTTTGAATAGGACCTAGACAATTTTCCCATATCAAGTCTGCAGGGAATAACAAAAATGACATCAAAATTTTTTTTTCCGGAAACTGATTTCTTAGACCAAATATGAAATTACTGATACTTTTCCGAGAGGGAAACAAGACAGAAAGCTCAGCATATAGCCTGGTTATAATAAGATATTTGTTTCTCAATTCCAGAAGCTGGCGACTGAACTCCCAGAAATGAACTGGCACCAATTCCCATGAATGAAATGACTATGAATCATTTCATTCTTGAAAATTAAACAAAGATGTGACTTAACAGGTGATGAGTTGGGTGGATGTGCAATATTTCCACAAACGCTCAGCTGCAATAGGTGTTCATACGATCGGAATGAATCGGAACTCTTTAAACATTCCTGCATCTGAGCTTTATGAGAGAAAAAAAAACCTGAGTGTATCTGTTTGAACATGCTCAACAAATTATTTTTGTGGAAGTCCGTCCTTCAGTGTTTCAGATGAGGTGATGCGTAATTTTTGTAGTATGGCACGTGCCGCGTAGCCTGGGCATCCTATCAGAAACAAGTTTCTGCTTTTGAATAGTTCCCTCACCTAAATGAGAAATAAAGGGAGAGAGGACCAGAATTAACAGTCACTTCTTCACTCTGTTTTTACAAATCCAGAATTCTGCCCATCCATCACGTTGAGCAAGTGCACCCGTGCTGTGAAATACTATAGCCCTTAGCCACATGTGACTATTTAAATTTAAATTAATTAAAATTAAAAATTCAGTTTCTTGGTCGTACCAGCCACATTTCAAGTACTCAACAGCCACCCAAGTCTAGTGCTACCATACTGAACAGCCAAGATTTAGAACATTTCTATTGTTGCAAATAGAGGGGGGGGGGGCATTGACATGATACCCATTTCCATTTTTTCAAGTTAGAAGAGCAGCATTTGGGGCGCCTGGGTGGCTCAGTCGTTAAGCGTCTGCCTTCGGCTCAGGTCATGATTCCAGGATCCTGGGATCGAGCCCCGCATCAGGCTCGCTGCTCGGCGGGAAGCCTGTTTCTCCCTCTCCCACTCCCCCTGCTTGTGTTCCCTCTCTCGCTGTGTCTCTCTCTGTCAAATAAATAAATAAAATCTTTAAAAAAAAAAAAAAGAGCAGCATTTATCTCTGTAGCCCTCATAGAAGGATACCGTAGGATCAGTGAGAAAAATACTTGGCAATTAGTTTCTCCAAAATTCATTCTAAAACTCTGTAGACTCAGTTGAAATAGTATAAGATTTTGACTAAATAGGTCCTGAAATATTCAAAAAGAATGACCAAACTGAAAAATTTTGGAGTCTACTAGAATAGTTACTTGGGTTTTTGATATTTCATTAAAAAAAAAAACCCAGCATTTTGTTAGATCTCATTTGATCCTAAGGGAATGGCCCAGTCTATCTATATGCCTATCCCTATACCCATGCGGGATTTGGTGTGTGCTTGCTCAGCTGAGTTTGTGGACAACACAGCCCTGGCAGACCTCAGCCACGTGGAAGAGGCAGCTGGTGGTCCCCAGCTGGCCCTGGCCTTGCTGCCGGCCTCAGGCCAGATTGCACTGCTTGAAATGGATGCCAGGCTACATGAGGACCACCTGGAGCAGGTGCTATATCTATCTATATCTATATCTATATCTATATCTATATCTATATGTATCTCTATCTGCTACTGATTGGAAAAACCCTGACATAAGGGAGATGGGCTTACGTAATACAATCTTTTATCTTATGTGTTGTCCTTGAGAACAAAAAGACATAGAACAGGACACCAGCAGCAAATGAGAGTTTCTTCTTATATGTGATGTGACAGAATGACTTATTTGTTAGTAAGATGACCAAGGACAAGGAAAGGGACCCAGAAGATCTGAAAATAAAGTTACTTTCAGAGCTCTAGAGTTGGTAGTTTATGTCTATTTCCTGGAAGACTTCTAAATCTAATGAAATGATTTGGATGCACTGCTTGATCCAAAGCTTAAAACTGTGGGCATCTGGGTGGCTCAGCCGGGTAAGTGTCTGCTTTTGCCTCAGGTCATGATCCCGGAGTCCCAGGATTGAGACCTGCATCAGGCTCCCCACTCAGCAGGGAGTGTGCTTCTCCCTCTGACCCCCCTGTCTCGTGCTCGCTCTCTCTCACTCTTTCAAATAAATAAATAAAATCTTTTTAAAAAATTAAAAAGAAAACAGAGCTAAAACCAGTATTAGATCAAGCAGTGTCTGCTAGCCAATGAAGACTAGTGAAAAAACGCATCACTGTTGGGGAGAAGTATTCATTCAACAAGGCATGGAGCATCCACTAGTACCAGTCACTGTCTAGGTGCTTAGAGTATTTTAGGAGAAACAGCACTAAAGAGATAACCAAGTTAATAATTAATTATAACTGAAATAGGTATCATAAAGGAAGAGTAAAGCGTCCTATAAAAGCACATAACAGGAGGACCAAATCTACTTTTGGGAGTCAGAGAAGATTTTCCTAAAAACATGATATCCAAGGAGACACCTGAAGGATGAGTAGGATTTATCGAGTTCAAGAGGTAGGGAAAGAATGTTTTGGGAGGAGAATATGTGCGTTAAAACTGGAAACAGCATTGAGCATCTGTTGTGTGGCAGGGTGCGTGCAGCAAGCAAGAAATAGGGCGGTGTAACTCCAGGCTGGGTCTTATAAGGCTCATGCAGGACCTTATACACCATGATCAGTAAATAAACTACTCAATGAAATGTGCATTTATATAAATACTGCTATTGTTTGTATTTTAATGAACAGTTATAATACATAGCAAAAGGCATAATTATGCAGAAGCACATCGTTTGGAATGTTACTTAGTTACCCAGACCTATGAAAAGGATTTCCAGATGGAAGGGAACAGTGTTTTCAAATTTGTGGAGGTATGAAAGAGTACAGTGTTTTCTGGAAATAATTAAGGGGAAGGGCAAAAGAAAAAATTAAATTGTGGATGAGGCCAGATTGTTGAAATTTTTAAATGGCAGGATAAGGTGAATGAACTTTATCTGTTATGCAGCAGAGAACTATTGAAGATTTTCATTAGGGAAGGAGTGAAACGAGAACTTTTTTTAGGATGATCGATCAAGTGGTAGTGAATGGTCGGGGAGAGAAAAATTTAGATGGATATTAGAGTTTGAATTAGATGTTGTGGCCACAGGCAAGTTATGTTAGAGTCTTGATGTGAGGATAAAAACTTAAGTGAGAAAAATTATTTAGGAAGTGGAATAAAGCCGTTGGAGCAATGAAGTTAGGAAGGCTTAAGAGTGTGTGTGTTGGGGGAGGGGGTGGTTGAGGGGATGTGGCTATGAAGAGCCAAAATCTGAAAGCCAATGAGAATGGGAGGATGAGCTCTTGGTGGGTTTTCCAGCCCCCATTTCCCTCTTCTCTCTTCAACAGCATCTAAATTTTCCTCTGGAGAACTGCCTCCACCTCAGCTTCAGGAAATGGCCAGCTCCTGATTTGAGTAATTGGCTCAGGTCACACAGGTGACCCTATTTGGGCCAATAAGAGACAAGGAGATATTTGCTGGGGCTTCTCTGGGAAAGAAGCTTCTTCATAGTTCTCTAAGAGCTATCAGAGGTGATGGTCTTCCTCTCCCTGAATAGAGTAAGGAAAGGATATGGAGCCTCTTTATACAAAGATAGGGAACCAGGATGAGAATTAGCCCGTCACAGGCGGGAGAGCAGAGGTAAATGAATCCCAGAGAAGTGGGTCAGTACCTGATGACACTGAGAACCTCCACAGTCCAGTTATAGGAGCCAATAATCGCCCCCCCCCTTTTTTTGTATGCGCTAGTTTGTGCAGGGATTTCTGTAACTCGACACCACCACAATGAGGCTAAATGATAAGGGAAACAAAAATGAGTTCATTTTTAGAAATAGAAAACTGATGAGAAATTATCACCAGGAGGGATTAATTTTATCTCAGCTATCTGATGAGAATTGGCTTTATAATCAAAAGGATAGATTAGAATCTATAAATGATACAGTAGCACACGGCATAAAAACCAAAGATCCCACTTAGAGCCATGTACTGCTGCTTATTTTTTTTCCAGAATTGTTGGTTGCAACAAAGAACCATGACTAATAAGTGAAATTCAAAAATTTAAAGAAGAATTTTTAAAAATCACTGCTATTAACATTTCCAGTCATTTTGCACATACACAAATTTATCTTCACAAAAATGGGATCCTATTGCATGCACTGTATTATAACCTGAGTGTTGCACATGACAATATGTAACAGACATGTTTCCATGTCAGAGAATGAAGATTTACGTCATCATCTTACTAGCAGTTTCACATACGTGTGTTTTGTTTTTTTTTTTAAGATTTTATTTATTTGACAGAGACACAGCGAGAGAGGGAACACAAGCAGGGGGAGTGGGAGAGGGAGAAGCAGGCTTCCCGCGGAGCAGGGAGCCCGATGCGGGGCTCGATCCCAGGACCCTGGGATCATGACCTGAGCCGAAGGCAGACGCCCAACGACTGAGCCACCCAGGTGCCCCCACATACGTGTTTTTACAAAACATATCCTCTGATGGTAAAGACAAAATATTTAATGCTAAAGTGCATGCTCAGATCCTGCCTCTGCCCCTTGCCTCTCCAACACTCTCTGGTACCTCATTTCTGTTTTGCAGTTGTTGTTTTTTTTTTAAGATTTTATTTATTTGACAGAGAGAGACGGCGAGAGAGGGAACACAAGCACGGGGAGGGGGAGAGGGAGAAGCAGTCTCCCCGCAGAGCAGGGAGCCCGATGCGGGGCTCGATCCCAGAACCCTGGGATCATGACCCGAGCCAAAGGCAGACGCTTACGACTGAGCCACCCAGGCGCCCTGTGTTTTGCAGTTTGAATGGAATGCTGCCTCCACAGTCCTTAGTACAATGCCTGGCACAAGGTAACACTTGGTAATAAGAGTTACTATCATCATTTTTAATATACTGTGTGCTGCAGGGGCCAAGGTGAGGAGATACATATTAGATGTAAATACAAAATAGAACTTAGGCCATATCTGTACATGATAGAAATGAATCAATTAGAGAAGTAATAAGAAATAACCGAAATTATCATATTCCTTCATTACTGATTTGAAGGTCAAATAATATTTACAGTGTACTCGATATAAAATTTGAACAATGAGATTGTTGAAACAACTGAACCCTTAAACCTTTTATTTGATTTCTTCCCACCTTCTACAAATTAGGATGAACAGAAACGAAAGAGTGGAGTTTATGGTCTTTATGAAAAAGTGCTTTTCTCTGTGTCCTTAGGCAAAATGCCTTCAATTGACACAAGCTCCATCTGCACTCCACGCAAAACTGCACGTTCTTCTTTTTTTAAATGCGCGTCTTTTAAAATACCATTTGGCACCCACCCTACAAAGCTTAAAAATTAGCTTTTGAGAAAAAAAAAAAAATCACCCAAAATGTTGCCTCGCGTGTGGAAGCAAGCAAATCGAATTCATGTAAATGATCCTTAAGAAATGTCTTTAAGTCTGTATTCCAACAACTGCATTTTTAAAAATACACACTGATTTGCTTTTAAAATTCTCATCTCCTTATATCTTTCTCCCTCTTTTAGAAAAGAACCTGAATTATGCAAATACAGCTTGCATTAAAAACCCGAGTAAGTGAAAACTCGTATTTGCATGGAAAAATTGGGGAGTCATTGTTTACTCTTCAGAATGATTTCCGAAAATAATTCAAAGTAAAATCCCTTTAAATAGGAAACTTACCAGGGAAATTTAAAGCATGATTTAAACATAATACAACTTTTCTGGAACTCACCTACTAGGTACAGTAACACAACAGTGCATAAGAAAAAAATTAATATATCCTCCATTATACTCTCAGCGGTGTATGTCTGTCTGTAAATATTTGGAACTAAAATGGGATGGCAGTATCTCCAGCAAAAATGACCCTAATGATACAAGAAATTGCTCTTACCCATGGGAGACTGGCAAATGGTAATAGTAGGAGTTATTTTTCATTTGGCTGTAAGATCTTTCAAAGCAGAGACTACGTCTTATTCATATTTGTATCAGTGTTCTTTTCCCTATAAAATGTTGAGTATTTGCATTCTAAAACTGCCATCTTGTGACTTACTCAGTAAATAATTGGATTAACTGGATGACTTCAGAAAAAATGAAGTAGGATCCCTACCACACTCTTTAATATTTAAAAATTAATTCCACATGGATCAAAGATTTAAACACAAAAAAGCCATAGACTTCTATTTCAGCACCATGAGAGACTAGTCCTTGGAGACTTTTTCACGGTACAGAACACCTAAAAGTTTGAATTAAATTTTAAAATATATTTTAATGCATGGATGAGCTGTCAGGAAGTTAAAGGGAATTTTCAAAATCCTTGAGGCCAGAATCAACAGTAAAAAGAAATAACCTAGTATAAAAATTGCTTATCCCTGGAAGCCCAAAGCCTTGGTTTTATTGGGCCAGACATGAGATATAAAGTTGGAAGTGGCCAAAGTAGAATGAGAAAGTAAAGCAAAAATTCTAAAGAAGGAACCCCACATTCAAAGGTTGATGTCCTCATTAGATGATAAATAAACTTGCAACAAGAAGAAAGTGTTGGCCTATCTCAGACTTAACTCTAAATGGAGTTGGGAAAGCGAGAGTGTGGGAGGGAAGGACACCTCACCCCAAATTCCTAACCACAGGCTCCCACTCACACTATTTGTGGGGATGAATTAACATTATGTGTGGACACCCCTGAAAAAAAATAACTTTAGTCAAAAAATGTAGTTCAAAATGATAAAAATGTAGTTATTGGACTACTTAATAACATTTTGTCTAAGTAATGATGGGGAGAATACTAATGAGATTGTACACCTACTACACACCATACACAAAATATCAGTTCCCAATGGATTGATGACATTGAGAAGGACAAAATTTTAAAACCTTTAGTAAAAAATATGGAATATATTTTTCAACTTGAAAAAAGGGAGGAGTTCTTAAACAAGATATAAAATATGCAGGGACACCTGGGTGGCTCAGTCGTTAAGCGTCTGCCTTCGGCTCAGGTCATGATCCCAGGGTCCTGGGATCGAGCCCTCATCGGACTCCCTGCTCAGCAGGAAGCCTGCTTCTCCCTCTCCCACTCCCCCTGCTTGTGTTCCCTCTCTCGCTGTGTCTCTCTCTGTCAAATAAATAAGCAAAATCTATTTTAAAAATAAAGATATAAAATGTGCAAACCAAAAAAGGAAAGATTGATAAATTTGGTCATTAAAATTAAGAACTGTTTATCAAAAAATACCACAAAGAAAGGAAAACGACAACTCCTAAACAAAAATTATGATGAGCTTGGAAGGGAGACTTCCCATAACTACCTAAAAGCCCTTTCTTCGGGTCAATATGGATCTATCCACCTGTATTCTTCACATAGGGATATTCATTTGGTTATAATGCCACTATATTCATACCATCTTATTTAAAATATTGTCATTGGAGTTGCTGTAAGTGAAGCATATCTGGATTTCAAGAAGCTTTGTTCTGTTCTAGTTTGCCAGTATTCTTTAGGGAATTCTTCCATGTGTTCATTCAACTGCTTATTCATTCATTTATTCATTCATTTTAATTAGTAAACATTCATTGAGCTTCTACTTTATGCTTAGCACAGCACTAAGTCCTGAACATCCTCAAGAGAACTAGACTGGATTTTAAAAATTAATTTATTCATTCACTCAGCTGCTATCTATTGAGCAAATATAACATACCAGGCACTGTTCTAAGCATCGAGATGTATCAGGGGAGAAAATGAAAGAATTTCCTGTCCTTATGGAGTTTACTGTCTGGTGTTATCTATTAGCATCACATTAACATTAATATCTAAAGCTCTCTACATTCCACCCTTACCTGTTCACCCCGAAAATTCCAATCCCTTGCATAAGTTTCCCTACCATCAATGTATTTCTGATGGCTGCCAAGGAGGTATCATTCACCCCACAATTCAGGACAGGCTGCCACTTACCACTGGCCTTTGTGCCACCATTCTGAGCCAACCACCAAGATGGATGGACTTAACTGGCCCAAGCTCTGTTAATTTTATTATTAGAAACACAAATTTATATAACATTAATAGCTACCATTTAGCACGTGGTAGACACTAAGTCCCTAACATGCATCATTTAATTCTATGAGATATTCTGTGTCATCTTTAACTTTGAAATATATCAGCACAGACAGTAATGTGTGTGCATGTTTCAATCTACACCTTAAGGTAGTTAATTATCCTAGGTAATTGCCCTGTTTAAAACCACTTTAGGAAGACTAATTAATATTCAAAGGACTCTAATCAGAAAAACACACTCTAAGGATGTCTAGTTAGCCTTTGAAAGACCTTATTAGAATCCCACATTCCAGATGTGGTTACTACAAAACTACTTTAGTCCTTTAACCATCATGATCTCTGGTCAACACCAAAAGTTTATTATTTAGAATTAGCATAATGGATATTAGAAATCATTTTTGTTAGTGACATGAGGAGTGTTTCAGATGCTGGATTGGCTAGTAGTATTATACAGGCACTCTCTCTCTCCGTTGCTAAAACAGAATATAAAAATCTAGTCACTCGGGGCATGTGGGTGGCTGTCGGTTAAGCGTCCAACTCTTGATCTCAGCTCAGGTCTTGATCTCACGGTCATGAGTTCAAGCCCGTGTTAGGCTCCACACTGGGCATGGAGGCTACTTAAGAAAAAAAAAAAAAATCTAGTCACTCAACAGCCCAGTTGCTTCAAAAATGCATCCCTAGGTTTAGGGTTCTAAAAGAGAAGATGGTGTTACCTGGCTCCTATCAGAAATTTAGGCAGAATTCTACCCTTAAAAATTGTCAGAGTCACCTGAACAGAATCGCAGAGAGCTGAGATTCTGTCACACTTACAAAATGGTTTGTATGACTGGTGCTTCCTTATCTGTGGCAGAATTTGAGAATTTGGCCTGAGATTTGCTTTCACTGCAAAGTAGCACCTGATAGATTCTGGAGAAGGAAACCTACAGCCCTCATCTACCTACCTACCCACCAGGTAACTATTACAAGCTACTTACTCTCTACCAAAAAGGGCCTAATAATAATAAACCCTGGAGGATCTGATATTTCTGAGTAAGCAATAGGCTTAGGTCCATTTGCCACAAGTAGGTATTACCAACCCATTTTAAAGAGGAGGAAACTAATAAGGTGTGAGATGTTAAATCACTTGATCAATTTCTTGAAATTAGTAAGTGAAGGAAGTGGGATTTGAAAGGCAGGTCTGTGTGATTCCACAAGCTTTATAACAACCCCTTAACAATTATATAATGATGAAACTCTGCCTTACATTGTGGGAATTACAGCCATCTGTTACACTGTAGCCTTTGGAGGCCAAGCTTGGTTCTCAATCCATGGGTGTGTCACATGCACAACCATTGCGAGATTGACCATTCAAAAATACAGACTCATCCTATTGAACTTCCTGTCCACATTACCACTCCTTTGATTTTGGGTTTTTCCTGGCACATTTTTGGGTGCATAGGTGGTTCTGGGCCCCAGACATGGAAGTCTTTTTTAACTATGTCTGCCTCAGGAAGGAAGATTCAGGGCATCCTGAAATCCCACTAGTTCTCTAAGACACTTTTCTCTGAAGGATTCTGCATGGAATCATGCAGAGAGAAAAACTGTAGGAAGGGGACAGGTTGCCAATCTTATTAAAATAGTCCAATTGTTTGAACTCAGATGCTTGACAGTATATGAATATGCACTGATCAGTTTACAGCCATGTAATCCAGTCCACATAATGTTCTGCCTAAAACAGAGACTGCTCAGACCCACTCTGATGGCAGCCCAGGCTGAGAGGTTTCCAGTAAAAGCAGTGAGATGCCCAGGCCAGTGGGACTCTAGGGCTTCATCCCTGTTGGGGAGCGTGGCTACCTTCTCTATACATGTTTATAGCCATGCCAGGATGACATCACCTTTCTGTTAACTATGGTTCTGCACAGCTGACTTGTGTTCTATTCTCCTCCCTTAAGCCTTTGAAGTCACCTGTACAAATGGCCCAAAGGCTCCCTGGACGGTGCCTGGTATTGAGGAGAAGGACTCAGTTACTTTGGTAATATAATAATAATAATAATAATAATAATAATAATAATAATGCAATCCTTTTTAGTGTTTATTATATGCCAAGTACTAAGGTAAATGCTTTACATTTTATTATACACCATTATACATTTATTATACACTATTCTAGAAGAGCTCACAACAACCCTCTGACCTGGGTATTATTATTATTATTGTCTTTATTTTACAAATGAGGAGACTGAGGCTCAGAAAGTTTAAATGACTTGGAGCCAGAAATTAATGTGAGTCTGCTTGACATGCACCTTTTCTCTTAACCGCTTTTCTTGCAGGCAATCAGCCCATGGCATATGAGACTCTTTTTGACTACAGTCACTCGGATTTAATGCATTTGACGTCTCTCTTGAAGAAATAAGTAGTGATTTACCTCAATATGGTAAAGAGAGCATAGTATTTGGAATCAGGGGACCTGGAATCAATCCTGGGTCTATTATTGGCAAGCCATCTGATCTTGAACAGATTAATTTCCCATAATCTGCTTTTCTTATCTGTAAGATGGAAATGATACAAACATCACCAGGTTATTGCGTGAAGCAGATAAAATAACAGCTCCGTAACTATCAGTTCTCTTCCTTCCCCACATCACTCAGCTTATTACTGGCTGTGCTAGAATCTAGATCTTGTAACTCCCACTTCTCTTTGCTTTTTAGTTGACCAGGCAATCTTTTGACTCTCCACTTATTGTAATATGCTGGGCCAATGTCTTCGGCTTTTGTCCCATTTGATACGTTGGAGAAGTCTTAAGTACAATGACAGCTGAAAGCCTACTAGTAAGTGAAGAAATGGGAGGAAGACTGTAAAATACAGACCCAAGATACAATACACAGAGGTTATTTAGCACTGGGGCAAATACCCCAAGAACTTCTAAAAGTGTCCCTACTTTAGCACACAGAACTAATTATGTTTGTTCAAAAGTGCAGATAACAGTGTAGTACATTTTAGAAAGCTATCCATTAACCATGTTCAAATTTTAAAATAAAAAGATTTACTCTTTAGTAAGATAGGCCTGCTATCTGGCAATTCAACCATCTAGAAAAGTCTTCTAAAGTCTCTCTATCCATTTATTCAATAATTATCAAGACACTTACCAGCTGGCAGACACTGGTCTTGGTGCTAGGAATACAGTAGTGAACAAAATATGCAAAAATTTCTGCTTTTATGAAGCTCACACTCTTGTGGAGCCTCAGGCAATGAATAAGCTAAATATGTATATATATGTGTGTGTGTGTATATACATATATATGGCATAGTAGAGAGTGCTGAGGAGAAAAATGAAACAGGGAAAGAAGCTAGGAAATATTGGGGTTGAAGGCTAAAACTTTAGATAGGGTGACCAGGAAAAGCCTTACTAGAGAGTGACTTTTGAGTAAAGACATAAAAGAAGTGAGGGAGCACCATCTTAGGATGAAGGAAGAGGAAACGTCCCCAAATGAGAACATAGCTGACTTATTGCAGAC
Source organism: Phoca vitulina (assembly GCF_004348235.1). Classification (NCBI taxonomy): domain Eukaryota; kingdom Metazoa; phylum Chordata; class Mammalia; order Carnivora; family Phocidae; genus Phoca; species Phoca vitulina. The sequence continues at coordinate 7,565,240 of NW_022589719.1, read as the reverse complement.
CAGTGAGACCAGTGGAGCAGAGGGAGAGAGGGGGGCACAGAGTGGTACTGCGGCAGTGGGGAGAGACAGAGCAGTTAGAGTAGTTATGCGGGGGTGAGGGAGGAGATAATTCATGCAGGTTGGGTCTATAGGTCATACTAAGAACTTTGGCTTTTACTCTGCATTAGATCATTGGAATTGATACATTTATAAGATCGCTCTGGCTGCTTCCTGAGAATGGACTACCAAGGGGGGCAGGGCCAAAAGCAGAGAGACCAATCAGGAAGCTATTTCAATAACCCAGGCAAGGGACGATGAGACTTGGACCAGAGTAGGGGCGATGGGAATGGTGAGAAGGGGTTGGAAAACAAGCAAACAAATAAATTGTCTTATTTTGGAACTGACAGGGTTTGATGACAGACTGGATGTGTGGTCTGAGCAAAAGAGATGAGTCAAGGATGACACAAAAGTGTTTTGCCAAAGCAATGAAAGAATGAGGGAATGATATCAAGACAAATCCCAAACTCTGTAGTATGGGAGACAGCACACTTCACAATCTCCTACTCTTCTCCCACCATTTTCCCTCTGTGTTCTGACCCATTTTCAGTTCTCTTAGCTCATCAATGCTCTCTCTTGACCATAGGCCTCCACACAAGGCATTTCTTCTTCCCTTAATTCCATGAGAGAGGGGACATATCTTCAGCATAGGGTTGGTAGTGCTAAAAATATAATTGATTGAATGAATATCTAAATACTGTAGGTAACTGGGGCACCTGGCTGGCTCAGTCTGTAGAGCATGCCACTCTTGATCTTGGGGTCATGAGTTCAAGCCCAACAATGGACATACAGCTTACTTTAAAAAAAAAAAATGGGCCCAATATTCCAGGTAACTGAGGTTTGTCTCTAGGATCCCATGGTGCTGAAAAGAAGTTGGGTCAAGGCTGAAAGGGAAGGCAGGAGTTGAGTAACAAGGAGCTCCAGGGATGTGGATGCCACAGTCACTGAAGAATCGGGATGGGCGGGGGTGGAATAGAGACTGGAGTGTTTCATTCAGATCCCCTTCTCAGGGTTGACATGCTCATTCCTCAGCTATTGGAATTATTGGCTGAGTTTATCACTGGAAATTGTCTCAGCCACAGGGAACCATGTCATCCAAGGGATGCTTGTGTTCAGGGAGCAGCCTGTGTCCCATGACAGCTTATGTGAGGACAATGTCTGGCTTCCTTGACTCAATTTGGGATGACTCTCTTGGGACGTCCCAACAACAGAATATCTGATAGGATGACTGAGGTCTGAGCTGGACCATCTTATAGGTCAGCTGCCCCGCTCTGCCCCATCCTGCCTTCCTCATTTCCTCACAAGAGTATGTCTTAATAAACCTTCTCCGTGCAAGTCCCTGTCTCAAAGTCTGTTTCCATAGACCTCCATCTAGGACAGGACACATCTTTCCAAAAGACAGCTCCACAGTGGACTTGAGCAAGTAGGATCCCTTGTGTATTTCAGGGGCTCAGGGAGCCACAGCGGCTTCAGAAGGTGAGACAGCTGTGAGGCTGAGGCTCTGACAATTGGAAAGGTTCATTAGTGAAACTATGCAGTATAATTTCATAGAAGATTATTCTGTCTGGAAGCTAACAGATGGCCCTGAAGCCAAATTCGGGACTCTAATTCAACAGAGAGATTCTGCTGATGTCACCAGCACTTTAGCTGTGTGTTCCAGTGTGGGCTTTTTAAGGGTTTTGGTTGTCTTTTTTTTTTTTTTTTTCTCTTCCACAAACAGCCATAGAGCCTCGAGAGTTAATTCAGCCTTGTAGTCACTCCAAGGCCATCTGTTGTTCAAATTAAAATACATATTTTTAACTTTAACCTTTCAATCTCTAAAGTTTTAAACCTTTGCAATAGAAACAGTCACTTTGCAACAGCTTTTCAGCTTCCTGATTCAGTGACATCAATGAAAGGGTAATGTCAGTTTCAGGGACGTCAGTAAGGAACGTTGGCAGGGCTGACATCGATAAAGGGACATGGAGAATTTACCAGGCTATTTTCTGTTCTTGCATGACATGGTAACGTGCTATGCTCTCATTAGCTGGAGTTAATCAAAACTCTGAATAGATTTCATGAGGGATAATTTAGGAATTCACATTTATTCTGAGACATAAATAAATAAAGAAGGATCTAGAAAAAAACACAGCAGATTTTAGTTTCCTTTGTTAGTTCTATTAATCTGTTGGCATATTCTAGTGTGGAAGCTAGAATAAAATGTAACCAAAATATTAATGTCTTTGTGAATGATTTGTTTCTTTTTTAAAAAGTCATGCATGCTTATTGTAGAAAATATAGAAAATGCAGGAAACTCCAAAGATACTCATAATCCTGCTGTCCAGACATAAATGCTTTTAACATCCTGGTGTATTACATTCGTATTTTTCAAAGTTTAATCTAAGGGCCTCTTAAATGCAGAGATGAAGGCATGTCATTATAACCTGTGATATGTTGTCCTTGATATTTGAAGAAGCTATTGCTAATAGCTCACTAAAAGGGGTATATGTCTTGAATCTATTTCATGTTGTTTCTTCCCACCAAAGCTTATGGTTTTGGGGGGCCCTTCCATCCACCTTATCTGTAACAAATAAATAAATTTGCCAAAACTATTTGAAACAACACAAATCAAAATGGTGTATTACCATTCTCAGTTTGATTGAATTCAACAATGCTTTTTATTTATAACAGGTGCTACATATTCTGCACTGTCCTGGGGGAAGTATAGGGATGGGTGGGATAAGGACATACAAATGAGTCCGCTTCCTGACTCTACAAGCTCATATGTGTTCATCTAGGCAACAAATATTTACTGAACACCTACTATATGCCAGGCATTGTCCTAAGTATTGGTGACTTAGTAAAGGACAATAAGGACAAGTTCCCTACCTTTCTGGGGCTTACCTTCTATTGGAGTAGACGAAAGAAATACATAAATAAAGTGAGATTATTTCAGGTAGTGTGCATTAATCATGTTTTTTATTTTCTGTATCTTATGATTTTTTTAGATTAATTAATTTTTTATTGAGGCATAATTGACACATATTATCATATTTGTTTCAGGTGTAAATGTAATGATTTGATATTTTATATATTGCAAAATAATCACCATAATAAATCTAGTTAACATCTGCTGCCATACATACTTACAAAATTTTTTTTCTTGCAATGAGTACTTTTAAGCTCTACTCTCTTAGCAACTTTCAAGTATGCAATACAATGTTATTAACTAGCCGCCATGCTGTACATCCCCATGACATTTATTTTATAACTGGAAGTTTGTACCTTATCATATGATGTTTTAACGTATTAGAAGTTTTGCTGGCGGGGGAGAGCTGACCTACCCAGGGCTAACCAGTTCTTAGAGATGACAAAGAGCTCAACCTGGACCATACCTTTCCTGTGCAAACCAACAGATTCTGAGTCTCCTCCCTCCAACTACCCCTTACCTAATTCTCACACACCAAGTCCATACTTCCTCTGCCCGATGTCATCCAGGGCCGAGTACCAGGCAAGTAGAGACCACCCCTATAATCCAAAGCCCGCCTGAACTATTCAAAGTAGCGGATCGTAATCGGTTTTCTCTGCCCTGCCTTGCCTTTCCTGACAAAGACCCTGGCCTGGGCTCTACCCTCACTCCTGCTTCTGCCTCCCAACCCGAACCAGATCTTTGCCCTGTGGCCATACATGGTGCTGAATGTCCCCTTCTTTCCGGAAATGAAAGTGGCACATTCTTCTTTCAACATTGACCTCTCCCTGTCGTCACTCAGTCATCTCCATGAGTTAGAGTCATTGAGACACAGTGGTAAGCCCTATGGAGGCATTGAAACAGGAGTGGTATGGAGAAAAGCCACCACTGAGAGTGGCAGTAAGGAAATGCCTCTCTAAGAAGGTGGCATTTTGGCTGAGACCTGATGGAAGGAGCCAGCCATGCAAAGAATGTCCTAAGCAGAAGTAATCACAAATGCAAATATCCTGAGGTTAGATGAGCTTTGTTTGTCCAAAATACAGAACGGCCTGGATGGCTGGAGCAGAATGAGCTGTGGCAGGAAGAGGTGGGAGAGGTAAGCGGGCAAAGTTCATGGAGGGCCCTGGAAAAGGGTGGGTCAAACACCACATGCAAATAGGCATTACAATATACTGCAAACAGTGCATAATAGATGCATTTCTCTCAAAGTTTTTGGAGATACAGTACTAGTGAACCCAAAGTTTCGGATCTCTGGTGCAATTCTAGGAACCGTGGCACAGCAATGAGAATGATGCATCTGGGTGGATGTGTTTGGTAGTGGCCCCTTAAATCACACCCTGGCCTTGCTCTAACATCTCCTGTAAAGTGAGTCTGTAAATTGAAGGAGGACTACTTTCATCCAGCAGTGTTGGGTGAAATGATATATATCACAATGTGCATAAAAAGGGCCAGAGCTAAGTGCAAGGTACACATCCTTATGTGGGTAGAGGTTGGGGGAGGGGGTGGTTCTCCTTAATAAGTTCTTGTTGAAGCTCAGCTTACCAACTGTTGGGTTCAGAGCCCGCACATGAATCATGATTCACAGGCTGCAGCAGAATCCTGATTAGAATGACAACTAGGTGGCTTAGTCTTCACTGCTTTATAAAATCAGACACAAGAAGACATATACTCCTTTTTGGTTTGATGCAACATAATTGTGTTTCCATTTGCCTGCTAAGCCCATAAAAATATTTAATCTCTAGGTTCAAAAAACAGACTCTCAATATTACAGGGAAAAATTTGTTTTAATTTAATGATATCCTTGTATAATATAATCCATATGTAATTTTCCTAATATATTTTCCCCAAGACAATCCATTAAATATTTATTTTACATATGTTTACATTTATTCCTCATCATATTTCAAAAAACGTATGAGGTATCTTGAAAAGTATATATAATTTAACATTATACAAAAGATTATAAATAAGTGTTTACATAACACAAAGAAAACTGAAGGCAAGAAGTGAAACAGAAGCAGAGACAGGTTATGTTACCCAATATATGTGCTTTAAGGAGCTTTGATCTTACAAGACTTCCTGTGCATCATCCCATTTGATCTTTAACATAATCCTACAAAATAGAAAGGCCTAGTTATTATTAACCCAATTCTGCAGACGACAGAACTGAGGTACAAAGAGCTGAATTGATCTTCCCAAGATAACAGAACCAGTAAAGATAGGCTGGGACCAGATTCATGTTTCCTCACTTCTAGCCCAGGGCCCAGTGTCTTGTGGTGCCCAAGGCTCCAGGGTGGGAGAGATCCAGGGAAAGCAGGATGGCCAACTGGACTCTTTTTGCCCAGTCTTCAGGTATCATTCAAGTCCCTCCCACTGTTGACCTGCCACCCAGTGCCCCCTGCCAGAGCCACTGCCATCCCCAGCTCCTCCACCTTACCTCCCCAGAGTGTCATTTAGACATGCGTCCTTGAACAGCATCATCCCCTCTTGTGTTATGAAAATCACCTACTGCAGTTTTGAGCTCCCTCAGGGTCTATTGCCCAAGTGAGGACCAGCTGAGTGTATATATTGAGGATTAGACATGTGTATATTGGCCAAGTGAGTGTATATATTGAGGATGAGACATATGTATGTTAAGGCAAATCACGAACCAAGGTGATAATTCTAGAGAATGATGTTTTGGTCTCAGTAAAATGAAAATCCTTCTCACAAGGCTGTCTAAACACAGAGGGGGCTGTGCGGGTGAGGTAGGTATGGATGGGTGGCAAGCTCCCATCCCTGCACGGCTCCTACATGGGCTTGATGCCCACTTGTCAGGGATGGGCCTCTCCTAGTTGGATTAGATGCTTCTGTCTCTACTTCCAATCCTCCAGATTCTAAGGTATTCTAAGGGGATCTACACTGATGGGCCACTCTAGCCTAGCCTCTCTCCTCTCAGGCAACCTTTTTACACAAGCCTTCTGGGAGCCACGGACCCCATATAACTTTGTTTCTTGAGACGACCGAGCTCTCTATGAGGTTCCTTGCAAAGCTTCTCTTTTTAGGTTGGTCTTTAAAGGTTTTTCCCTAAAATCACTGAATTGTATCTCTATTTTTAAAAGTTTAGAAGTGTTTCTCAATGAATTTGAATATCAGGAAACATCTGAGCATTAAAGCAGCCTTACACCTTAGTTAAGGCTGATCTCACAGTGATTGTCCCCACCAAGCAGTGAGGCTGGGATAGGAAGTCAGGGAGAGGAGCCCATGCACCTCCCCCAGAAGCGCCCAGTCCAGTGTTTTGAGGGTAACGTATGTTGACAATGCAATTACTAAGACCATCACGAGAAGCTGACGAAGGAAGCAGAGTGAATGCTGGACCGTGAAACACATAGCCGTGATCACCAAAGGCTGACCCTGGTTTTGTGTCCTGCATCACCCCAGCCAAGGAGCAGGCACACCCCTGCCTGCCCCCTCCATAGTTGCCTCCCCTCCAGTGTGACCCGTGCCCACACTACATGTGTCACGCACCTCCTTTGTGCCAAGCTTGTGCTGGGCACTGCCTTGAAGGCCACTGAACCGTATACTTAAAAATGGTTAAAATGGTAAATTTTAAGTCATATATACTTTACCACAATAAAAGTAAAAGACACTGGATTCCAAAGGCTTAGTACAAAAAAATAAAAATAAATAGACAAACAAACAAACAAAAAACCTCATTATGGGGCACCTGGGTGGCTCAGTTGGTTAAGTATCTGACTCTGGTTTCAGCTCAGGTTGTGATCTCAGGGTTGTGAGACTGAGCCCTGCATCGGGCTCCACACTCAGCGGGGAGTCTGCTTGAGATTCTCTCCCTCTCCCACTGCCCCTCCTCCCCCTCAAATAAATAAATAAATCTTTAAAAAAACACTGGGACAAGTCCCACAGGAATTTTCTGACCCCATTCTTCAATGAGGCCCATGTATTTCACAGAACAGTGTCACAAAAACTGTTCCACCAGTGGCCAGAAATCCAAGGAAAGGCAAAGTAGCACTGAGTGAATGGTAGAGCCCATGAGTGCTATTGGCATTCAGAGGAGGGTGAACTTGCTGAGGGATCATCGGTAACAAAGGGCTTTCTAAAGGTGTGGGGCAGCTGCTGGAGCTTCAGAAAAAGTAGGATTTAGACTCATGCCTGGCACATACTGGATACTCAAGAAATGTTTGTTGCATAAATGAGTGGGTAAAGAAGAAAAAGTATAGGCATTTATTTCCAGCCAAAGGAATAAAGAAGGCATTCCGGGGAGCAATCTGGCTGGAGGATATTAGCCTGGACATTTTTAGCAGCAAATGATAAAAATCTAACTTGACCTTGATTTGGCAAAAATAGAAATGTGTGGAAAGCAGATTGAAGTGTCTCATAATTAAAAGAAAGTGTTGAACATTAAACAGTGGAGGCAGACTGAAGGTGGGCCTCTGTGATGGATGTGAGAAGTGCTGTCCACATCCCTTTCAAAGAAGGATGTGTTGCCCCAGATAGTGACCATGTGGTCAGTGGACAGCCATCAGCTCTCAGCTACTTCAGGGTTTGCCTCGGCTGTAGAGAGTTGCCTCACCCATGGATACTTCTTCCATATCCAGTGACTGGTCACTGTGGGAGGATAAAGGCCAGGTAATCTCAGGCCATGCAGGACAATTCCAATGGGCCCTGTACACTACAGAACTCTCTGTGGGGTCATCCAAGTCTTCATGAGACCTGTGTTGCAGTTCAGTTTCCCCTTCTACCCAACCTGTTTCCTCCCTTCCTTTCCATGACTGTTGTTTCCTAATAAATATCCTATACCCTGAACTCCATCCCAGGATCTGATTTCATAGAGCCCAACCTTTGACAGCTTAAGAAACATGTAGAGCAAAGGGCTCAAATGCCACCAGGATGCTCTCTCTGTCTCTCATTTCTCCCTCTGTCTGCATCTTTGCTTCTGTCTCCTCCACTCCAGATTGGCTTTCTCCAAATATTGGGAGACCTGCAGAAGACATACAGATGGCCAGTAGTAACACAAAAAGATGCTCAACATCACTCATCATCAGGGAAATGCAAACCAAAACCACCATGAGGTAGCACCTCACACCTGTCAGAATGGCTAAAATAAAAAACACAAGAAACAAGTGTTGGTGAGGAGATAGAGGAAAAGGAACCCTCATGCACTGTTGGTGGAAATGCAAACTGGTGCAGCCACTGTGGAAAGAGTATAGAGGTTCCTCAAAAGTTAAAAATAAAAATACCCTATGATTTAGTAGTCGCACTACTGGGTATTCACCCAAAGAATAAAAGAACTCTAATTTGAAAAGATTATATACACCCCTATGTTTATTGCAGCACTATTTATAATAGCCAAATTATGGAAGCAGCCCAAGTGTCCATCAATAGATGAATGGATAAAGAAGATGTGGAATATACATAAATGGAATATTATTCAGCCATAAAAAAGAATGAAATCTTACCATTTGCAACAACATGGATGGAGCTAGAGTATAATGTTAAGTGAAATAAATCAGTCAGAGAATGACAAATACCATATGATTTCACACATATGTGCAAATTAAGAAACAAAACAGGGGCGCCTGGGTGGCTCAGTCGTTAAGCGTCTGCCTTCGGCTCAGGTCATGGTCCCAGGGTCCTGAGATCCAGCCCTGCATCAGGCTCCCTGCTCGGCGGGAAGCCTGCTTCTCCTTCTCCCACTCCCCCTGCTTGTGTTCCCTCTCTCACTGTGTCTCTCTCTGTGAAATAAATAAATAAAATCTTTAAAAAAAAAAACAAAACAAAACAAATAAGGAAAGAAAAAAAAAGAGAGAAAAACCAAGAAACAGACTCTTAACTACAGAAAACAAACTGATGGTTATCAGAGTGGAGGTAGGTAGGGGGGTGGGTGATATAGGTGATGGGGATTAAAGAGTACACTCATCATGATGAGCACTGAGCAATGTATAAATTGCTGAATCACTATATTGTATACCTGGAACTAATAGAACACTGTATGTTAACTACACTGGAACTAAAAAACAAGAAAAATGAAAAAGAAAATTCCCAAAAAAGATGTTGCTTTTATTTTTTTTAAAGATTTTCTTTATTTATTTGACAGAGAGAGAGAGAGAGCACAAACAGGGGCAGAGGAAGAGGGAGAAGCAGGCTCCCCGCTGAGCAGAGAGCCTGACATGGGGCTCAATCCCAGACCCTGGGATCATGACCTGAGCCAAAGGCAGACACTTAACCGACTGAGCCACCCACATGCCCCAAGATGTTGCTTTTAAATTAAAAAAAAAAAAAAAAATTAGGAGACCTGAACATGAAGAGTTTCTCATTGTTTTTGCCACAGAAATGGATGGATTGCTATTATTCAGTTTCTAAAAATAAACATTTTAAATCCCAGAGCCCAGCTAGGGGTCAGGTGCCCAGCCCCAAGCAAATCACCTCTGGCCTGGATGTCAAGATATTATAATTGGCTATGCTTGGGTCAAAGCCTGTTTCTCAGGGATAGGATCATATAAGAACAAACATGGCAGCCCCCATAGGGCCATGAGGTTTGGGGGAAGATTGCTGAGCAAAACCCTTGATGATATTTTCTACATTTCAGGGAGTAGGAGCAATTGCCTTTGGAAGATTAATTTGTGATTTTGAATGTCAGGTGCAAGAAAAGATAAGACATCTTTATCTCTTTGTTGATTTTTAAACAAGCACTTAAAGCAACAGGACTCTTAAATAAAATTTAACTTGGGAACACCAACATAATAAGTAGATAACAGTGGGACTGCTGATTTGAGAGGAAGTAGAATCTAGTCTTCTGATCTTCTCAAATTCCACCTTCCAGCAACCAATGAGTCACCTAATTCATTCATTCATTTTATAAATTTTTACTGGATATTTATTCTGCCCCAGGCATTATGCTAGACACTGGAAAGACAATGGCTGAGTAAAAATAAACAGCACAGGGGCACCTGGGTGGCTCAGTCGTTAAGCGTCTGCCTTCAGCTCAGGTTGTGATCCCAGGGTCCTGGGATCGAGCCCCGCATCTGGCTCCCTGCTCAGCGGGGAGCCTGCTTCTCCCTGTCCCATTCCCTCTGCTTGTGTTCCCTCTCGTGCTCTCTCTCTCTCTCTCTGTCAAATAAATAAAATCTTTAAAAAAAAAAAAAACAGCACATTTGTGAGCATACTATGTCTGGTCTTTAGAACACAGTTTGAAACCCACTATTCTGGGCAATTTTGTGGGAGTAGGAGAATGAGGGGCTGAGAGAATTAAAAGGATGCTTTAGGAATACTGACCTGGTGGTTGTTAGATATGGTCAGCTGGATTTGGTGAAGACTGGCATATTGATTAATTGGGAGACCATTGCAATATCCAAGACATGAAATGCTGGTTCTAAACTGGAGAAAAAGCAGAGGAAATGAAAAGAAGCATGGATACAAGAAATATAATGTAAGAAAAATTGATGAGTTTTGGTGACAACCTCTTAATGGATTTGGCTACTATCTATTAATGCACAATATTAAAACAATCCTACATACACTTATAGGTACTAGATACCCCCTACTTTTCCCACTCAATCAAATGTGCAATATAGTCCAAACCATGTCACTGCATGTACATATTAATCATTCCTACATTCTTGACAACCCATTTCACTCCTATTCTTTCAGCACCCTGACCACACATATATATTTCTCATGGCTCCAAGTACAACATTCTCTCCTGACTGATAGCAATCCATGCCATTGCTATGTCTTCTTTGTATTCAACTGTAATCAATGATAAATTCCTGAACATTTGCAGATCAATTAATGTCAAATTCTCCTTTAGACAATACATTGTTCTCTGGTTTCTCAGGGATTTATTTTGTGTGGTATGAAAAAAATTTAATATTCCTTTTACAGTTCATGTATAGTTCAATCTGATAATGAGAGCAGGTCCATTTTTCTGGCTTCATTTAACTCAGTATTTTCTAGCCTCTTTGGGTTGAAGATACTTGTAAAACTATCCCCTTGTATATTCACTCTGCAATTTAGATTTTCTAAAAGTTTTACAAAGATTACCTTTAGGAAGGTCCTTTTCAACCATCACTCCAGTGCCTGACCTCACTTGCATTTCACAGATGAGGAAAGTGAATTCTAGAGAGCTAAGAGACTATGCCCTGGGCTTCTTAATTTCAGTCCTGTGTTCGTTTGCTACTAGAAGATGATATGAGAAAATATAGGCAAGTATATATTTTATTGCAATCACCATAAAGGATCAGAGTAATTTTATTGGTCACTGAGCTCTGGTCACAAATCTGGGGGCAAAAGTTTGAATTTAATTCCTGCTGTAGAATCTTTTTTTCTGTATTAGAGTTTTGCATGCTTGATCCTAAGTGTCTACCTAGGCTGCAGGTTAACTGAAGAGAAAGACCATATATTATATGTCCTTATGTCTCACACACTACTTTACTGGGAACAAAGATTCTAGGTCACATTTTATTCATGTATTTATTCATTGAACAAATATTTATTGAGTAACTCCTATGTACCAGGTGCTATTCTAGGTGTTTGGGATAAAGCAATAGGTAAAGAACACAGTCTTTACCCCCATGGGACATATTGTATAACAGGAAAATAAGACATTGAACAAGTAGAATCTAGTAAAAAAGAGAACCTTCAACAAATAATAGGAAGTCTGATGAGGTTTACAAAAAAGAAGTACAGTCTATGGGAATTGCTACAATAGACCACCACCCATTCCTCTTCTTTCTTCCCCATCTTATACAATGAAAGTACCATAAAGTCAAGAGGCAACTGGCAAACTGGAAAAAAAAAAGATTCATAACATACACCATAGATAAAAGGATAGTTTATCTAATACACAAAGAATTTTTTAAAGATTTTATTCATATATTTGAGAGAGAGAGAGAGAGAATGAGCAGGTGGAGGGGCAGAGGGAGAAGCAGCCGAACAGGGAGCCCGACACGGGGCTCAATCCCAGGACCCTGCAATCATGACCTGAGCCACCCAGGAGCCCTGTGAGAGCTGAGTTTTTTAGCATTGGGAAAAGAAGTTATAAATAAGGAAAGGGGGGATTCTAGAATGAACCCCATGATTTTGGAGTGGAAGCAGAGGTATCAGTATATAGATATGCTGTGTATATATAGGTTCATATGTAAAAATATGTATACATACATATATAGTTTTTCCAGCTCTGTCTGCTGGTAGCAATAATAGTTCAGCAATAATGAATACACTTGGTCCCCAGATCTTGGTCTTTAAACACCATCCTCCAATGAAGAGAAATCCTAGAAGTGGTTGATTTCAAAGCAGAGGCAGGGTAGACACAAGGTGATCCTGGAACCTACTGTGATGGCAGAGAGAACATGCTGAAGTAAGATGGCAGCAGCTCAAAGAAAAGAGGGGGCAACCTGAAGGAGATCCTAAAGGCCAAAACTGGAACAAGAAAATCAATATTGATGTCATTAGATTTTAATCCAGAAAATAAAATAAATATCCATGTGTCCATGTGGTTATAATAAATCATCATATAAATAAACGGGGTTGGGGGGATTCAAGAGCTCTTTCTCACAACAGATCCCAATTGATAATCTACAAGAAAAGAGAAGAATAGAGAATCATCATTAGACAAACCTAACAGTAACTGTTGCAGACAAGATGCACTGATGGATGCTCAGCTTACTGCACACAAGTTTGAGGAGGACTTGGATTTGCATAATCTGAAAGTATCTCTCCCAAGATATTTAGCAATTACAAATGCAAAAGTGATAACTTTACGATGAAGAAATTGTCAGACGCCAACTCAACCAAGTGATCAAGGTAATAATATCACCAGCAGTTAGACACGTCAACCTCATGAACCCCTTGCTATGATGCACTCAGAGAGAGATACAAGAGCATTTTTGTAGTATTCTATCCAAAAATGCATAGCCTCAATCTAATCATGAAAAAATATCAGATAAACCCAAACTGAGTGAAAATCTACAAAGTATCTGACCAGTATTTATCAAAAGCGTCAAGAAAGGACAAGGGAAGACTGAGAAACTTATAACTAGAAGAGGGTAACTAGAAACAACAGCTAAATATAATGTGGGGTCATCCTTAGGATCCTAGTACCAAAATTAGTGGGGAAAATGGTGAAATTCAAATAAGCTCTGTAGTTCAGTTGCCTATTTTGTGCCAGTGATAATATCCTGTTCTTCAGCCTTATACTATGGTTAGATAAGATGGTTTTCTTAAGGGGCATCGGGGTGGCTCAGTCGGTTAAGCATATGCCTTTGGTTCAGGTCTGATCTCAGGGTCCTGGGATCAAGACGCACATGGGGCTCCCTGCTCATCGGGGAGTCTGCCTTTCCCTCTGCTTCTCCCCTAACCCCTCTCCCTGCCCCTCCCCCTTGCTCTTGCAGGCTCTCTCTCTCAAATAAATAAATAAAATCTTAAAAAAAAAAAGATGGTTGGGACACCTGGGTGCCTCAGTCGGTTAAGCATCTGCCTTTGGCCCAGGTCATGATTCCAAGGTCCTGGGATCAAGCCCCACATTGGGATCCTGGCTCAGCGGGGAGCCTGCTTCTCACTCTCCCGCTTCCCCTGCTTGTGCTCTCTCTCTCTGTCAAATAAATAAATAAAATGTTTTAAAAAATAAAGTAAAATAAAATAAAATGATGGTTTTCTTAAGAGATGTGGAGTGAGGAGATATAAGGAAAAGGTACTGAAAGGTACTGTTTTTTAAACTATTTTGTAAGTTTAAAATTTGTTTAAAATAAGCAGTCTTGGGCACCTGGGTGGCTCAGTCATTAAGTGTCTGCCTTCGGGTTGGGTCATGATCCCAGGATCCTGGGATTGAGCCCCGCATCGGGCTCCCTGCTCAGCAAGAAGCCTACTTCTCCCTCTCCCACTCGCCCTGCTTATATTCCTTCTCTCGCTGTGTCTCTCTCTGTCAAATAAATAAACAAAATCTTCAAAATAAAATAAAATGAAATAAAACAGTCTTTTTAAAAAGACCTTCATGTGAATTAGAAGGACCCTTTAGGTTTTAAGGTGTTTGGAATCCCCAGTGCGGCAGGGGATTGAAAGTCTGAAAAGTCTTGAAAGTCTGTGGCCCTGTGTGCCTGTGCTTACACAGAGCTTCCGCTTGAGCCTGCCACAGCATTGAAAATAATTACTGAGCTCCCGGGCTCCCATTTACCATTCTGCCTCTGCCCTGACCTTGAATAATAAGAAGAACCTCATAGTCTACTACTAATTCCTAATGAATGACCATCTGACCTGAGCTGAAATTTCATGGTAGAAAGCTTTTGCTAAGGAAATGTGAAAAATAGGGCATGCTTAGCCCATTCTCTTTTAAGTTAAAAAAAGTACATTGTAACATTATTTATAATGGCCAATGTGTAGGAAAAAAATAGTGTCCCAAACTAGGGGATTGGTTAATAACTTATGTTATATTCATACATGGGAATGCTAAAGAGCATTAATAGTAATGTGGACTATGATATTCCATATCATGTTTGCAAAAAGTTCAACAAATAGGGTTAAAAAATAACATGCAGGCTCAAAATTATTTATGTATCAATTTACTTATAGAGAAATTGAAAGAGAGAACATTTGGAAAAATATTCTCTAAAATGTTAACAGGAGGGACACCTGGGTGGCTCAGATGGTTAAGCATCTGCCTTCAGCTCAGGTCATGATCTCAGGGTCCTGGGATCGAGTCCCGCATCGGGCTCCCTGCTCCTTGGGAGCCTGCTTCTCCCTCTGCCTCTCTCTCTCTCTCTCTCTGTCTCTCATGAATAAATAAATAAAATCTTTAAAAAAAATAAATAAATAAAATAAAATGTTAACAGGACTCACCACTGATTGGTGAATTTATCAGCAATTTTTCCCTTCATTTGTTTCACTTTTCTGCATTTTCTAACATGTCCACAGTGAACATACATCCCTTTCCAATTTATGAAAATATTGTTTTAAAAATAAAGCAAGGGGACTTCTGGTTTTAACATGGTGGAGTAAGAACACCTGTGCCCTTTCTCTTCTCCAAAGTCACCCTGGAACAACAAACAAAAGGAAAACAGAAATGAACGCTCCATCTTTGACAAAACTAGGAAACAAGGAGATATCTGAACCACAGTACGTGAGGAACGAGCTACTCAATGCAGAGACCACCAGGGACGTCTATGGGAAGACAACGCTGGAACCCACCTGCAAACGCAGAGCTCAGGCCAAACGTGCAGAGCACCAGTGCTCCTAAGAAATGGGAGACCCTGAGAAGAGAAGTCACCAGTTCCTTGTTGGAACAACAGTAATGGAACATGCAGTCTTGTAACGGAAGCTTTTTTGGTCTTCATCTGTCACCCCAGACAAGCGGGGAAGCTGGGGTTGAAAGCAGAACCACACAAACATACCTCTTAACAGGAAGCAATCTGTCGGTGAGATGAGGCAAGGTGGAAAAGACCTTGAATTGTCAGCAGCCATCTTCCGTTAGCCCTGAAAATACGAAGTCGAAAGCAATTCTCTCACACACCCATGTACCCACACTCACTCATTCAACCCTCCGTTATAAGAAGTTTTATTACTGGGGTGTCTGGGTGTCTCAGTTGGTTAAGTGTCTGACTCCTGATTTCCACTCAAGTCATGATCTCAGGGTTGTGTGATCAAGCCCTGAGTTGGGCTCTGTGCTCAACGTGAGGTCTACCTGTCCCTCTCCCTCTGCCCCTTCCCCCCCGCCACAATCGCATGCTCACTCTCTCTTGAATAAATAAATAAAATCTTTTTAAAAATTATTTTTAAAAAGGTTTTATTACTGTGTCAGTTAAGATTAAGCTCAGCTATATAACCGAAAAACCCCAAAGGTTTAACATCATAATAGATGTTTATTTCTCTCATTTAAAAGAATTTTTAAAATAAGATTTGTACGGTAGTTTCATGGTGTCATCAGAGAACCCAGCTCCTAACTTTCTGCTCTGCTTCCATCTATCTGTACATGGCTTCCACCTTCAAGGTTACTTCATAGTTTAAGATGGCTTCTGGAGCTCCAGTAATCCATATTCCAGGCTGAAGGGACAAGAGGGCCTCATTCCCCTCCCACATTTAAGGAGCTTACCCAGAAGCCACACTAGACACTTTGCTTCACATATTGGGTTACATATAGAGTTAGTCACACAGCCATAACCGGCTATAAAGAAAGCTGGGAATTTTAACATTTTAGCTGAGCACAATGACAATGAATAGAATCTGGTTTCTGTTGTTACAGAAGAAGAAAGAAATGAATGTTGGAGAATGAATTATGAAGTGGAAAGAATTCCTTATAACTCAGAAATACAAGGGTGCCTAAGTGGCTCAGATCATTAAGGATCCAACTCTTGGTTTTGGCTCAGGTCATGATCTCATGGGTCTTGAGATCAAGCCCTGCATCAGGCTTTTGCGCTCAGCAGGGAATCTGCTTGAAGATTCTATCCTTTTGTACCTCCCCCCACTCGTGTGCATGTGTTCTCTCTCTCTCAATAAATAAATAAATAAATAAATCTTTAAAGGGATAAAAGAAATATAATCTTGTTCTGTCTCTATAAATCTCCTGCAAATAGCTAGTTCAGAAAGAACTTATCTCATTCAAAGATAAGTAGCAGGTAAGTTCCTTAAGCAAGTAAGTTCCTTAAAAAGGAACTAGTATGTAAAGATATTATAAGAGAAAGGAGAAAAGAAACAGAAAAAAACAAATGGCAGTGAAGAACATTCGCCACCTCCCCAAAAAATGTTGCCATCAGACAGTTAAAATTATGACCAAACATATTGCCATATACCCTAAGAATTTAATAAAAACTTTTAACAGTCTCAAAGCAGAATACAAGAGTCAAGGAAGAAAGGAATAGATATTCCTGAGAATACTATAAGGTATACAAAAGACAAGGCTTAAAAAATGAGCAAAATAAATAAATATGAAAAAAGCACTACAGAAGCCAATCAAAGTCAAATGAAAATGTACATAACTGGTATCCTTGGATTACAGGTGTTCAGTTATGTATATAATCAAGATAGATAAACAAACAAAAAGAATCAAATGTACAGTGTTCCAAGAAAATTAATGTAAAACAATTGATGCCAAGATACAGCCTACTAGATTTCAAAGATAAAGAAAGAATCCTTTCAGCATTCAGGCAAAAAGGGCAAGTCATTAATGTGGGTAAAGGAAGGGTGGGCAGGAACCGAGTTGACCTCTGACATCCTCTGATATTTAACATTAAAAGATAGACGAGCAATGCCTAAAAATGTCTTGCAGTCCAAGCATTTTAGAGCTAGATAAACCAGGGGTCAGAAAGCTTTTTCAGTGAAGAACCAGGTAGTAAATATCTTCACTGTGTGGGTCATATACTCTGTCATATACTCTGTTGCAATTCTGCTATTGTGTTTGAAAGCAGACATAGATAATACACCAATGAATGGGCATGACAGTGTCCCAATAAAACTTTATTTACAAAAACAGGCAGCTGGCTGAATTTGGCCCATGGGCCATAGCTTGCTGACCCCTGAGCTCAACTATCACTCAGGTATAAAAGCAAAAGAAAAATATTTTTGAAATTGTGAAATCTTCAGGGATACATCCACATAATCTAGTGTTAGAAGACAAACTTCAGTGGACAAAAAAGATAAATGAAGGAATTGAAGCAAAAGGACTGGCAAGAAATAAAAAAAGCTAAAATATGCTCTACTACCTGGAGAACCAAAAAAAAAAAGAAACAACAGCATACCTTCCGGCTCCTTTGGCAGCAAGTCCTTTAGAAGCCCCATGACGTGAAAGGATAATTCAAGAAACCAAGACATCTGTTGGAAATCATAAAAATTATGATCAGTTCTAAATAAAAAAAGTAATGTCACATTCACAGAACCCTTTTAAAAACATCTCACAATTCACAGGGATATTTGGATTGTTAACCCACGGTGACGGCTGAAGTAAAAAGGCCTCAATTTCTCAGAAGTAAGATGAAGTTGTTGAATTCAATCAGAGTTTCTCAGTCCTGACTGCTCATTAAAATCACCTGAGGCATGTTTTTTTTCCCCAAATGCCTGTGCCTGGGTCCCATCCCAGACCCAAATCAGAATTTCTAGAAATAGGAAAGGCAAAAGTATTTTTTTAAGCTCCACAGATATTCAGATATGTATCTTGTGGTGGAGAACCTGTGGATTTGATGTTTTTGAGGTACAGATCAATTCAGATATTCTATAATTATATATGTCTATATAAAGAATTATTCCAAACTTGGAAATTTAGAAATTGCTACATAAAAGAGGTTAAAATACTTAGTCAATTTTGGATGTGTGTTTCTGTAACAGAACCTTATTGTCCACACTGGTCCAAGTAACAGAGGCTTCTCAAGAGAATCTAAAGAACAAATACCATTCCAACGTAAAGAAGCTGGTAATTACTCATGAGTGAATGAAGTATATAACTCCAACTGACAATGTAATCAATTCTTTACTTAAAAAAAAAAAAAAGTGTCCCTGTAGCTGTCAAGGAACTTGTAAAAGTCAAATGTTTCTTATTTTTGACAGTCTAAGGCCCTTGAGATGATGCTTGTTTGCTTTTTAAAAAATTTTATTGTTTTTAATTTTAATTCCAGTATAGTTAACATACAGTGTTCTATTAGTTTCAGGTCTAAAATATAGTGATCCAACAATTCTATATGTTACTCAGTTCATCATGATAAGTGTACTCTTAATCCCCTTCACTTATTTCACCCAACCCCCCCACCTACCTCCCCTCCTCCCCTAACCATCAGTTTTTTCTCTACAGTTAAGAGTCTATTTCTTGGTTTGTCTCTCTCTCTCTTCTTTTCCCCTTTGTTCGTTTGTTTTGTTTCTTAAATTCCACATAAGTGAAATCATATGGTATTTGTCTTTCTCTGACTGACTTATTTCACTTAGCGTTATACTCTCTAGCTCCATCCATTGTTGTTGCAAATGACAAGATATTAATCTTTTTTATGGCTGAGTAATACTCCATTGTGTGTGTGTGTGTGTGTGTGTGTGTGTGTGTGTGTGTGTATCCCACATCTTTATCCATTCATCCATTGATAGACAGTGTTTGCTTTTAAAGAGCATTTCAGTAAGTCTGGTCCTTAATCTATTTCTCAAATAACTCACTCCAAAAATTAGCAAAGTCAAAGAGAGATTTAAACGCATCAAGAAAAATAAATGAATCTCAATAAAAAAAAATAGTTTCCTAGGTAAACCAGATAATCACTAATAATTAGGGTGACAATAGTTCCAGTCTGCCCAGGGCGATCTTGATGTGTACCGGTTCTTCCAGAGTAATTATTAGCAGTACTTCCTTTCACGCTCAAACATTTCCTGGTATAGGCAATACACTGTATGCTCACACTACTGCTGATGTTCACGATAATAAATGAGCCATATCTCTTCATTAGAGCAGATGCAAAGACCCATGCTTAAAAATATGTTAATGATTCAAATTGTACCCTCAAAAGAGGGGACAGGATCTGCAGTAGGAGTGTGGAATTGGGACTCAGTCTTAGGCTGTGGTGTGGAAGGTGGAGCTAAATATGCAGTTGATCCACAATTAGTATTTTCACAAGAGGATGTCACAAGATATTTAAAGATACATTCTGGAAAGCCAAATTGGAGTTGTTGAGGATGGGATTGGAGGGGTTTGTTTGGGAATCAGACAGCACTTGCTAAAATGCTAAAAGAAAACCAGGCAGAGAGCAATGAGCAAACTGTTCAAAAATGCTCAGCTTTACTTCTTATCCTAGAGTTTAATGAGCCATCCCTGGTTTTTTTTTTTTTAATAAATTCCCCTTTTTGCCTAAGCTAATTTAAGCTGATTTCTGTTAGTTGCAAATAAAGAACACCGACTAAAATGGATAACCATGACAAATCTGATACTTTAATACAAGAAAGCAAGTATAACTCATAGGCATTCCTGACATTTAATAGAATTCATATCAAGAATAGAGCAACCAAAGGGAATATCTTCCTGGAAAGAAATGGATCAAATATGAAAGGAAGGGAAGAAGCCCAGAGATAAATAAGAAAGAATAAGATTAGTGGGAAGTCTCAAACTTGACACTGGAAGCATAGTAAAGGCAATCTGGGTGAGGATAAAATGAGAATGAAACAGAACTGATAGTTACGGAAGCATGCTACTGCTTATTTAATCAATAGAAGTTATAGACAGTGCCTTCCTAAAACATACTAGCAGCCTGAGTTTTTGTAATTACATACTGGAACTCTTAAACTTACTTTTATGTGTTGCGTTTGGACATTCATCCATGAACTTTCGAACAAACACTTCCAGCTATCCCTGGGTGGGATCGCCTGCTGCTTGACCAAGACAGCTTAGTTTTAGCAATGTAGCCACCTGTGCCCTTACTACAGTGTTTGTGCAAATATTTGAGTATTCTCTTACATAAACTTCCGTGATTATTTTCTAAAATGTGAGTGGGGGATAGAAAAATTAGTATTAATGCTACCACTAAGTAATATATTTCTCATTAGCTTATTATAGTTAAAACCAAGATTGAAGTCATTAGTTGTATCAAAAATAGTTGATTCTTTGCCATCAGTTGAGCTCACCTGAATTAAGCTGTCTCTTGATGCTTAGGTTAAAGGAAAATAATAATATTAAGGAAGATGTATTAAAAAGCAGAACTTTTTTCTCTCAAAGTTGTGGTATAATTAAGGATTTTGTTTTGTTATTCTGGAAAGAATCCTCCATTATCATACCCAGTCTACCATTTAGTACTTGTACATCTGACTTCTGCACAGGTGTAGGGAACTAGCTTGCACTAAAACAAGGGAGCGCTTCTGTGACAAATTGGCACACAGAGACAAGCGACATGTTGACAGGAAATCTCAATTCTCTTGACATCTACCAGAAGTCTTTTACAGCTCAGAGTAAAGTGGTTAAAATTGTTTTACTTACCTTACTGAATATCATCTCTGAAATAATAGAAGCTGCAGCAAGAAGACTGCTATTTTGGACCAACTTCTCTCCGACAAGGAAGCTGAGTGGTTACCGTGTCATCTTGGAATTTGTAATAAGGACAGGAAATATACAGCAGAGGCTGATATGTGTTGAAGGTTTTCAGAAAGCAGATGTCAAAAGCTTCAAAAGAGAGGAAGGAGTTATAGCACCGAGGGGTGGGCGAAGGGGTGGTAAGAGCGCAGACTACAGACTCAAGAAAAATGTAGGTTTGAATCCTAGGTGTGCCACTTATGAGCAGTGTGACATTAAGCAAGATATTCAACCTTTCTAAATCTCAGCTCTTGCAGAGTAAGGATAGTAAGGAAGAGCTACAGACTGCCTGGTAAAATTACTTAACCTCTCGAAGCTTGTTAAAAAAAACACACACATACAAGGGTAGTAATTATATATGCCACATAGGTTTGTGGGAAGAGTTAACTATGAAAAGTCATATAAAATACGTAGCACTGTGTTTGGTAAATAGTAAGCATTTTTTAAAAATGCATGCACATACATATTTTATGGTCTCTAAAATTCTAAGAGAGAAGTAAGTGATGGATTCATGAAAGGAACTATTCTAGCTAGATCAAATTTAAAATGAATAGAAGATAGAGTATATGAGGATCCAGCTAAGAATTAACACCAAAAACAAGCACAGGCCTCTAAGAAATGAGTTTTAAAAGGATAATGGTGAAAAAGAAATGAAGTCATATTTCTAAAGACAAGGCTTTTTCAGCCACATTTTGTGGGAAGATGAGAAACAGAATGCCTGTACTCTTTGGGGACTATTATACAAAGTTACCAGGTTAAAAAGAGAAGCGGCGGAGCGGGGGGGTGCGGGGAGCTACATCATTTCTATTTGAGGTCTACATTTCCCAGCAAGAAGAATGGTCCTCAGCTGGAGGAAAAAAAAAAAAAAAGAGGAAGCCAGGCAAAGAGAGTATGTACCAAAAGATGGATTAGAAGAAAGAAAGGGAAGACAGAGTTACATGGATTCAAATCTCCAGATCCATAGACTAGGTGTGTTGTCTCAGATTTTTTCCAGGATCGTAAATGCAATTGCTTGACATAAAAGGATTTGTTATAGCACTGAAGATCTGAAATTATTCTGACAAAGAAACATTGATATGGAGATAAAGATATACTCATTTAAATAAATTGGCCATCCAAATCTTTATAGATTTTATTGGGCTTTATAAATCATACATAGATTTTACTTGGATGCATTTTTGTGTAGAATATTTAATTATTAAAGCCAAATAAGATGCTGCTAAAGCCGGTCAACCATTAGTAGACATCATCCATTACAAAAATCTGCTTCATCCTTCTAAAGTCTGACAAATAGCTCAATGAAACTAATATTTTTTTTTAAAGATTTTATTTATTTATTTGACAGAGAGATAGAAGAGCACAAGCAGAGGGAATGGCAGAGGGAGAAGGAGAAGCAGGCTCTGCACTGAGCAGGGAGCCCGATGCGGGGCTCGATCCCAGGACCCTGGGATCATGACCTGAGCCGAAGGCAGACGCTTAACGACTGAGCCACCCAGGCACCCAAAACTAATATTTTTTAAGAGAGAGAGAGAGTGCACGTGAGCGGGGAGGGGCAAAGGTAGAAGGAGAGAGAAAGAATCCTAAGCAGGCTCCACACTCAACACAGAGCCTGACTTGGGACTTGATCTCAAGACTCTGAGATCATGACCTGAGCCAATATCAATAGTCGGAGGCTTAACTGACTGAGCCACCAAGGTGCCTCTCAATGAAACTAATTCTTAATCATCCAACAAGGATTCAAGCATTTATTATGTGCGAGAGAACTAAAGATGTTCTCTTCTTTCTATGTAGTGAGGGAGATAATCATGTGAACAGGTTGAAGTTCAAAATATTGTTTGACATACCCAATGCAGTTACAAGCAAATTGCTACAGGAACACAAAGAAAAAATAATAATTCTGAGTTGAGAGATCAAAGAAAGGAAAGATTGGGGCGCCTGGGTGCCTCAGTTGGTTAAGCGACTGCCTTCGGCTCAGGTCATGATCCTGGAGTCCCGGGATCGAGTCCCGCATTGGGCTCCCTGCTCAGCGGGGAGTCTGCTTCTCCCTCTGACCCTCCTCCCTCTCATGCTCTCTCTGTCTCTCATTCTCTCTCAAATAAATAAATTAAAAAAAAAAAAAAAAGAAAGGAAAGATTGTAGGCAAGATTGCTACTAAAAAGACATAACAACTTATATGAGATCACCAATCAGAATGGACCTCTGACAAATCAGAATAGGCTCAGGCAGTAAGTATCCAGTATAGCAATACTGGGGTTGGGGGTGCCAGTTGAAAGCTAGCTGTGGTTAGAGGGGAGGTCTCATAAAGGCTAATCCTCAAAAGATATGTAGAATTTTGATAGGTTTAGAATGGTAAAAAACAAACAAAAAAACCCTCTAATCTAAAGGAGGAAGATAAACAATGGACAAAAACATGGATTGCATAGTATGTAACTAAGAACTTCAAATTCATTGGTATACTGGTATGGCTGATCAGCATGATTTGCAGAGAGAAATAGAAGGAGATGTAGCTGGAAACGCTTTTTTTTTTAGAGTTAACTGTAGCTTAAATACCAGAATAAGTGGTTTGAATTTAATTCTGTAATAACCATAATAATTGCTACAATTTATTGAGCACACACTACGTAACAAAAACTTTATGTGCATTATTTCATTTAATTCTTATAATAACCCTATGAGATAGATCCAATTATGACTTCCACTTTACAAACTAAGCCTTAAGAGGTTTACTGACATGCCCAAGTTCACACAGCTAGTTAAAGGTTAGAATTTAGATCCAAATCCATAGCCACAAAATGACTAAGCTGTACATCTTTGATTGTGGAGAAAATGGGAATGATGAACATTTTTTGAGAGGGGGACATAATTAAAACTGATTTTCTGGAAGATAAAATATAGTGGCAATGGATTTTCAAGAGAAGTGAGAAACTGAAGGTGGGAAGTTTAGTTAAAAAGTTATTAGTTCAGATGAGAGACATGAGGGGCCTGAATGAGACATGAGAGCAATAAAGAAAAAAGGATAGATAAAAACACTGGAAGGGAAGAATTAAGAGAACTTAATGTATTTTTCTATGCTAGTTTTCTATGCTACATAATAAATTAACACATACTTAGTCACTTAAAGCAACATGTGTTTATTATCTCACAATAAATATATGTTTATTATCTCCAGAGTGTGGACAAAGTTTAGTTAGATCTCTGCTCAAGGCTGCTGTCAAAGTGTTGGTTGGGCTGTGATCTTATCTGAAGGCTTGACTAGGGAAGAATCTAATTCCAAGCCCATGTTGGCAGAAATCATTTCTTTGTGGTTATATGACTCAGATCCCCCACTTTCTTGGTAGCTGTCATTGGGGAACACCTCTCAGTTTAGGTCACTCTGAGATTCTTGCCCCATGCTCCCTCCTCTCAAACACTGCAGATTACTACTTCAAGGCCAGCAAGGGAATCTCTGCTGCTTCAAGTCTCTGGGCTCAAGGAAGGCTAAATGTGTTTTTTAAAGGACTTATCTGATTAGGCCAGGCCCACCTAAGTAATCCCCTTTTGATTAACTCAAAATCAGCTGATTAGGAAACCTTAATCACATCTGCAAAATCCTTTACCTTTGCTATATAATGTAACCTAATTACTGGAGTGACATCCTTCAGGTTCTACACACACTCAAGGGGAAGAGATAATACACGATGTGTTATATCAGGGGTGGGAGTCTGGAGGCTCTCTTGAAGTTCTGCCTAACACATTTAACAGTTGATTTGATACAAGGAGACAAAGATCACTTAGAGATTTTAGCTGAGTATTTAAGATGATATCCATTAATTGAGATATGACATAAAAGAGAAGAGGTTTAATGAGAAAGATCAAGAATCTTGCTTGGGATTGCTCATCTGGAGGTATCAGTGTTAGGTACATCCATTTGTTTCAAGCAAATTGCATCAGTTGATTTCAGTGGTACTTAATGTTTTATTAAATGATGTGGAGAAGACGGGCTTCTTACATCTGGAAGTGATTCTATCATAAAGTACACAATTTTTAAAAATGTTACAAATAGCCATGTACTTGAGAAACGTTTAGCAAGTTGATTATGTTTTAGATTCATGTCTTCCTTTTATCCCAGCAACCAGTCACAGTGATTTTTTTTTTTAAATTGGGTTGTTTTGATAAATGTTCCTTTCAGGCTCTGTTATTCCTGAGAAATAGCCAAACATCTTTTTTCCTCCATGAATGTTTATCTTAAAATATATCCAGTAATAGCTGAATGAGTTGTTAAGCAAGTAGATAAATGAAATACCCAAAATAACCAAGAGAATATCAGGGTTTTAGTGCTAGTATAAATTAGAACAAATAACCTAAATTCTCATTTTAAACTATCTGAATTATCCCATGGCTTTGAGGTTAATACAGGTTACATGTTCCCTGGCACCCAGTGAAACACAGAATATTACTGATTGGCACACTGGAGAAAAGAAATAGTTCCCGGGTGTCTTCTTAATGCCAAGCCCTATACTAGAACTTTTACATATGCTATCTCATTTTATTCTAACAACTCCAAAATAGGGACATATTAGCCTTATTTTTTTAAACAGATAAGGCAGTTGAGACTGAGAAGTTAAATGTTGCACCCAAGCTAGGAAGTGGGAATAGCCTGATTTCAGGCCCAAATTTATCTTATTCTTCAAGAATACTTACTCTTTCCACTATTAATCTTTATTCAGTTCTTAGATTAGCCGTACCTTCCTCTGAGAAGCCTTCCCTGGCCACTCTGGGATCTTCCAAGACTATACTGGTTGCACATTCTCACCACCATGTTTTCCCATACAACCAATTAGGATTAAAGTGCTTGATTGGAATGCACAGATAGGATTCAGATTCCACCTTTACATTTGCTAAGTGCATAAACTTGCAAAATTGACTAAGCCTCAGGCTTTTCACCAGTAAAATAGGAATAATATATAGTACCTGGCTCAAGGGATAGTTGAGAGAATGACCTAATAAACATAAATCCCTATCATCATCATCAGCAGCAGCAGCATCATGTTATTCCACTTATTACACTAGGTTGCAATAGCCTCTTTACTTTTCTGTATTCCACACTAGATTGTGAAATCATCCCTGGGACAGTGGTTATGTCTTATTAGCATGATTTTCCCAGATCCTAGCACAGTGCCTATGTGGCACATGGCTGGCATTCAAACACTTCTGCTGCAGGAGAGAGGGAGGGAAGAATGGGGGGGAAAGAAGGAAGGGAGGGAGGGAAGGTGGAAGAAAGGAGGAAAGGGTAGAGGAAGAAAGATAGGAGACTGCCAATTATAGAGGTGTTCTTGCTTTTCATTGGCACAGCCTTAATAAAGGTACGAAATCTCACGTTTCTTGTGGTTTTATTCACAACAGTCAAGATATGGAATCAAACTAAGTGTCCATCAACAAATGAATAGACAATGGAGATGTAATGCCTATATATATATATATATATATATATAGACATATATATATATATAGGCATTACATCTCCATTACATCTCCAATATATATATATATCACTCAGCCATGAAAAAGAAGGAAATAATCCTGCCATTTGTGACAACAGGGATGAAACTTGAGGGCATTATGCTAAGTGAAAGGTCTGACAGAGAAAGACAAGTAACTACTGAATACCATATGATATCACTTATATGTGGAATCTAAAAAAGCTGAAATCATAGAAACAGAGTAGAGTAGTGGTTTACCAGGGCAGGAGGGCTAGGAATGGGGAATATTGGTCAAAAAGTGCAAACTCCCAGTTATAAGATAAAGAAGTTCTGGGGATCTAATGTACAGCATGGTGATTATAGTTAAAAATACTGTATTATATACTTGAAAGTTGCTAAGGGAGATCTTAAATGTTCTCACCACAAAAAAGAAATTGTAATCATGTGACAAGATGGAGGCGTTAGCTAAAGCTGCAGTGGTAACCATTTTGCCATATACAAGTGTATCAAATGGACAGGTTTTACCCTTAAACTTATACAATGTTATATGTCAACTATATCTAAATAAAATTGGAAAAAAATTAGACATGAGAATGCATGCTGATGAAAATAAGTCACTACTTCCCTTGAAGTATACTTAAGGACCAGAAGCCTTAGAAAGTAGAGTTTGTTATGACATCGTTAATGCCAAGTATGATCTGAAATCCTAATCTTTACATTGTGCCTGGGAAAGGTCAAGGCAGTCTCTTAACAAGTTAGCATTCTCCCTTCTTAGCCTCAGCTAACACTTCTATCACATAAGATAAATTATCACTTGTTTTTTGCCGTGACAACATTTAAGGTCTAGTCTTTGAGCAACCTTGAGGTATATAACAGTATTGCTGACTATGATCACTGTGCTGTGCCTCAGCTCTCTAGAACTCATCATCTTCTCACTGCAGATGTGTACCCTTTCACCCCCCACCCAGGCCCTGGTGACCAGCATTCTACTCTGTTTCCATGTGGTTGGCTTCCCACTTTTTATTTGATCTATCTCAGCTGTACCTATTTGCATTTTGTCACCTTTGGCTCCTAGCAGGCCAGTGCCTGTTTTTATTCTTCTGATGGAAAGAGCTTATTTGGATTTGTATAAGCATATGGGTGTGTGTACATGTGTATGTGTATATGTACATGTATATGACTTGTACTTGTTTGAAGTCCTGCGTGCAAGTGAGAACAAAATATCCAAACAAGTATATTTAACTAATACAGGGTCAACCAGTTTGGGCTCTTGTGGGCCAAGGTAATTACAGAGCATTCTTCGAATTGTTCACATTTCTTATACTAAAGTCAAAGTCACAGGTAAAAATGCAAATTAGGCAAAAGTAACCCCAGGAAAGAGAGATGAATACAAAGATGAATGGCCCTATTCATTTGTGATGCAAAAATCCATTATTAGGAGCAAATCTCCTCAGACGGTCTCGTGCATGCTGCATAATTCACCGAGCCCAACCGTACTTAGGAAGTGATGGTTAAATATTGAAAATCTGATTGGAAGACAGCGGTGGCTTTCTGCTCTTTCCTGTAATTGCCTTGTCTGATTTTTCTCATGAACAATGTATCACTGGAATTTTTGACTATGAGAGAATGCACCCTGCTGAGAGCTCTACCCTGAAGGCTAGGGCTTCAGCTCCACGGGAGTTATCTGATGGAGGACTTCATATACATCCTCTGCACCTGTCATCCCCCTTCCCTTGTCCAGCCCCAGGGTGGTGTGGGGAACTTAGGAGCCTCCGCAAAGCCTGCCCCCTCCACCCTAACTGCCTCTCGCACATTACAGCAGCCTAATGAGTTGAAGAGACAGAGCCAGTCCAAGCTTCTTATTACAATCACATTCCATTTTCTTCAAATAAATCCTACTCAGAACAAAAGCAGGGCCTTCTGGACACAGCCTTTGTTGTGGATGTTTAATCATAACATTTTGGTGGGACTCCGAATATTATGATGATTGCTTTCAAGCAATTTGTGATATCCATGCTTGGCTGATGATGTCCCTGCACACCGCTGCTGTGCTTTCTGCTCCGTGACCTCCTGCGGCATAGTTTACTGTGACAGCATGCTCTACAAATGCAAACAGATGTGTTTCCCATGACCCTAACCCTGACAAGTAAAGAGTTGTTTTATGTATTTCCCAGTTAACATTTTTTGAGAGCTTCAAAATGCAGCCTCCTAAGGTCTCTCCATACTTGAGCATTTTATACTTTTAACTATTTTAGGTATTTTAGGAATGTGATAACACTCATGAGACATTAGGGCAAGAAAATTAATAAGCCTACAAGCTCCAACTTTTAAAAAAGTTTATTTTAAACTCATTGGTTTCCCTTACGCTTAGCTCTCCATTAACTGACTAAAATGATAATAAAGAGCTTTTTGGAGCATTAAATTTTAACACAAAAATATTCAAGGGAAAAACATCTAGGGTAAGGTGATATCGGAATATAGATATGAATACCTAGCAAGAAGAATTCATAGTATGTTATGAGATCACTCTATCACAAGCAAGTGGGATTTGTCCTAAGAATGTTGATCTATAAAATCTACTGAAACCATCCTGCCTCAGATGCAATAATTATCTCAGGAAACCATTTCCTCTTTTGTGTTTTGTTCTCCTAGGGCCTAAGGAAACAAAAAGAATTTGAGTAGCAGGGAGTGCCCTTTATTTGTGCCTACTTATTAATGTCTATAGCCATTTTCCCAACAGATCCTTACCAGTGTTGGATAGTACGTAAGGGCACTGGCTTTGAAGTCAGACAGACTTGAAACTAGAACATTTCCAAAATTTTGTTACAACTGATCTTTTAAAATTATAGTTTCTTATTTTGAAATAGTTTTTGGCTCACAGAAAAATTCTAGAAATAATACAGAGGAATGTCGTGCATTTCACCCAGTTTCCCCTAATGATAATATCTTTCATAATCATAGCGCATTGTCAAAACCAAGAAATGGACCTGGTTACAATACTATTCTCAAGTACAGACCTTATTTAGATTTCACAAGTTCTGGCATGGACTCTTTTTGGGGTGTGCTTGTGTGTGTGTGTGTGTGTGTGTGTGTGTGTGTGTAGTTCTGTAACTTGTGTAACCATCACCATAGCCAGGTTACAGAACTATTCTATCACTACAAAGAAATTCCTTTGGGTTACACCTTAACAATTATATCCTAGCCCCAAACCTAACTCCTGGCCACCACTGGTCTGTTCACTGTTATGATTTTGTCTCTTCAAGAATATTATAGGGGCTCCTGGGTGGCTCAGTTGGTTAAGCGGCCACCTTCATCTTAGGTCGTGATCTCTGGGTCCTGGGATGGAGCCCCTTGTCAGACTCCCTGCTCAGTGGGGAGTCTGCTTCTCCCTCTGCCCCTCCCCCCCCCAGCTCGTGCTCTCTCTCTCTGTCTCACACAAAAATAAATAAATAAAATCTTTAAAAAAAAGAATATTATATAAATGGAATCAGACCATATGTAACCCTTTGAGATTGGCTTCTTTCACTCAGCATAATTCTTTGAAATGCATCTAAATTGTTAACATGTGTTAATAGTTACTTTTATTGCTGAGTAGTTACTCCACAGTGTAAACTTACTGCAGTTTTCTTATCTATTCACTTGTTGTAGGACATTTGGGTTGCTTCCAGTTTTTGACCATTACAAAGAAAGCTGCAATGAACATTTGTGTACAGGTTTTTGTATGAAGTAACTTTGTTTCTCTAAGATAAATACCCATGACAGGGATTACGGGGTCATATGATATATGTATATTTAACTTTATAAGAAACCGATACACTATTTTCTGAAGTGGCTAAACCATTTTACATTCCTCATCAACACTTAACACTATTGATATTTTTAATTTTTGTTGTTTTATATGTGTGTAATATGTAACACATGCAGCTTTAATTTGTATCTCCCTAGAGGCTTACATGTTTATGTATCATCACTATGCCGTCTTTAGACAAGTATCTATGCAAGTGTTTTGCCCATATTCTAATTGGATTGTTTGTTTTCTTACTATTGAGTTTAGTGAGTTCTTTATTATTCTAAATACAAGTTCACTATAAGATAGTAATTGGAAAATATTTTCACCCAATCTGTGACTTATTTTTTTTTTCATCCTTTTAACAGGTATTTTACAAAAAGCAAGATTTTCATTTTGATGAAGTCTGATTTATCCATTTTGTTTCCTCATTAATGCAGGACAGGGATGCAGGCAGGGACGGAGGTCATGCACAGGCTCTGACAGAGAGATACACCTCTTCATTACTGCAGGACAGGATTTGTCATGAACTGAATTGTGTCCCCCCCCATCAAAAAAATCCATATGTTGTAGCCCTAACCCCCCAGTGTGATTGTATCTAGAGATAGGGTCTAGAAAGAGGTAATTAAGGGTAAATGAGGTCTTAAAGGTAGGACCCTAAACTGATAGAACTAGTGTCCATATAAGCAAAGGAAGAGACATCTTTGTCTCCGGCAAGCGTGTGAAGGGAGGGTCACGTGAGGACACAGTGAGAAGGCAGCCATCTGCAAGCTAGGAATCTAGATCTCACCAGAAACCAATCCAAAGACACCCTGAACTCAGAGAACCATGAGAAAATAATTTTCTGTTGTTTAAGCCACCCAGTCTGAGGTTTCCTGCTATGGCAGCCCAAACTGACTGATAGAGGGCTGGAAGTCAGAATTCCATCACAGTTCTGCAGGGGAGGGCCCCCACCTCCTTACTGCAGAGAGGCTGGGCAACAGGGCTCTGCCCCATGGACTCTATCCCTGCACCTGTTAGGGTGGAGGAGGGACATGACTTGCCCATGGTATGAGCCCTTTGAGCAAGCAGGTATGGATAAAGGTTTCTGACCCACTGGGCTGTACTTTTCACAAAGAACTTTTCACATACTTTGTCTAGAGAACCCAGGCTCCTCTTGTGGCTATTTTTTGGTCTTCACCTGTTTCCAGTTGTAGGCTTCTCTAGTGCCAAGACCAAGACAAATAGGAGGCAAGAAAAAAACCAGGGAATTCACTTCCAGGTAATTACTCGAGTCCTGAGGCTCCTAGCCAACACAACTTCTCTTCTCTATTTTTCAGACTTAACGTATTTTGTCCAGGGGGTTTTGTTGTGATTAGTGGGAGGAGCAAAATGGAATGCCAGAACTGGAAACTACAACTGATTTAAAAAAAAACCTTAAAAATAACTGCAGCATTCTCAAGGGTTAGAAGTTTTCTTGACTGAGGAACATATCTAGAATTTATTGACTCAGTCCAATATAGAAAACACTGTGCAAGGTAGGCTCAGTTCTTGTCTCAGTTTTTGTGTGACCTTGGGCAAATTGCCTCACCTGTCCATTTCTAAAACTCTTCATCTCTCAAAGACATACTTGGACTTGATCTGGATTAGTAAATAAGGTTCATCTCTTGAGCCATCAAAATGAAATAGGAAAGCTTTTTGAGACATACTTTAAGACCATGATTAGGCTTAGTGAGAAAGAACACTGTATTTTATTAGGAATGTCTGCCTTATATACAAGATAAGATTATAGCAGCATACCTTCTTTGTTTTTTATTCTTTGGACTAGAAGATCTCTCAGAACCTTTCTAGTTCTAAAATTCTATAATTCTAATACAAAAAAGAAATTAACTTCAATATATAGATATTTTAAATGAAGGTAAAAGAGGTAAAAATTATCTTATGAGAAGGAAAGATAAACCACATTAGGAACACAGGATGAAATAATTAAGAAAAAAATTTGTCTCCGTTTCCTGACAGCCACAGCAAAAAGGGAAAGTCATTGATTATCTAGATCTCACTCTTCTTCGTTGCTTCTTTTTACCTCCTTTCCTACCTTAAGATGAACTTATAAATTTTTTATATTCTCTTTTCTCTCTATGAATTTGGAAGCTGTAAAGAGTATTTCTATCTTTTAATGGTTATGCTTAGATTTAAAAAATACATTCTTTACAAGGGTTTCAAGAAGAGTGTAAAGTTATTCAGCCTTAATACCTCTATCCTCCTCACAAACAGAACAGAGATGTTAACCTACTAAGTATCCAGGGAAGACTCCATCTTATTTTCTATTATTCTTGTTCAAAGATTTAGGTTCATGTTTTGGATACTTTGCCACTTACTTTTTTCAGTTTCTCTGCTTAGTTTTGTATCTTGTATTACAGTCTTCCTCTGAGTTAAAATTTCTTCTTGCTAATGTATATCCTTTATAATTCTTTTAATGATGGTTTGTGAGTAAAAAATTCTCATGGTCTTATATGTGGGAAAATGTTTTTATTTCCCTACAATAAGAGTACGACGCCACTAGCAGTGATCACAAGTTAGGATTGGCAATCAAACTCACATATCACAATATGGTTGAATCTATCATTATATTGATTTAGATTTATAGAAGGATAGAAGTCAGGAAAAAAAGTATTTCTCCCATTGGGAAGCCCTAAAACTATATATGTAGACAGCTTCTTTTCACTCCCCTTACCTACCCAGGATGTGTGCAACAGATAGGGATAACTTCAATATGTATGTGTTTTTGGTTTTGTTTTTTAAGATTTTATTTATTTGAGAGAGAGTGTGTGTGAGAGAGAGAAAGAGAGAGCACGAGCAGGGGGGAGGGGTAGAGGGAGAAGCAGTCTCCCCACTGAGCAGGAAGCCCGATGCAGGACTCAATCCCAGGACCCTGGGATCATGACCTGAGCTGAAGGTAAACGCTTAACCCACTGAGCCACCCAGGTGCCCTGGGAGGACTTCAGTGTGTATGTGGTTTAACTTAGCACAGAGAAGCCACAGCTTTAACCCATCAATCTTTTATATTGTTCCTGTCCCATAAGTCCAAGTCTTGTATGCCTACCGATAGCAATCTCAGTCCAGAAGTACTCCCACCAAACCAAAATTTCACAGTAAATAAGACAAATTTTTGTTTCTTATATGTAACACTCCACATTTGTCTTATCTCAACATGTGTCCAAAGAAATGATGCTGTGAGAAGGAAAACAGAGATTTTCTTCCCAGGAAAGCCTTTTTATGTTTAGGTTCTGGGCCTAATCTCACAGGTGGTTTAGCCAGGCATAGAATTCTAGACTGAGAGTGATTGAGCGTGAAGGTATTGCTCCATTGTCAACTAGTATCTATAGTTGCTGGTGTGAAGTCCACTGTCTGCCTAACGGTCATTTCTTTAACAATCTAATTTTGATTTTTCTTTTTCTTTTACTTTCTTTCTTTCTTTTTTCTTTTTTTTTTTAAGTAGGCTCCATGCCCAGCATGGAGCCCAAAGTGGGATTGAACAACCCTGAGATCAAGACCTGAGCTGAGATCAAAAGTTGGACACATAACTGACTGATCCACCCAGGTGCCCCAAGAATCTGATTTTTCTAATAGATTTTAATATTTTCTCCTTATTTTTAATTTCATTATAATGCATCTAAGTATTCATTTATTTTTATTTATCTTTCTTAGAACCTGGATTACTTTTTTAATCTGAGGATTTGTGTCTTCAACACTTAAGCTAATGTCTCTTCAACTATTGCTTCTCTACTCTTTCCTTTATTTTAATTTTTTGAAGCTTCTATTAACCTAAATTTTACCGATCTATCCTCCAACTCTCCAAACTTCTCTTTCGTAAGTTCTTCAGTTCTACTTTGTTTTACTAATTCTCTCTTTGTGTCTTTTATAAAGTTTATACAATCTTATTTCCAGAAACTCTAATCACCCATTTCTAGATCTGCCTGTTATTGTTTTGTTTCTGCATGTTTTTCTTATTCTTTATTATGAATTGTTTCCTTATTTAACTTGTTGGTGAAAGTCTAAATATCTTACCATAAAACCTTTTTCAGATTGTTAAATTATTTTCCCTTCTTGGATATTCAAGTAGTACTAGACAGAAGTTTGTTTGTTTGTTTGTTTATTTTAAGTTTTCTTTCATGGCATGGTACCCCATCTCATACCCTAATTTCAAACAATTATCCCAGGTCTGATCCCCACTTGCTTGGCACCTTGAGACCCTGTCACTCCATGGGAACTAATCTCTAGTTATCTCTGCCTCTTTACTGTGCCAGGGCCTAGCAGACCCTCAGCTACAACCCCATTTATTGTTTTGCATTTCCATTCACTTTATGATTAAAAGAAACATATATGTGTTCTTTAGAGTATTGTTATTCTTTAAATTTTTCTCTTTTATTGTTTTTTCTATAGTAACTGTTACCAAAGAAGGGGGTAGCTCAAATGTTGAAACTTTGTCTTGAAGAGAATTATAATAGATCTCATTACCCAATATAAAAAGTATTCCACTTCTTTAGAAACATCCTTTTTTTTTTTTTAAGATTTTTATTTATTTATTTTTTGACAGAGAGAGAGAGACAGCGAGAGAGGGAACACAAGCAGGGGGAGTGGGAGAGGGAGAAGCAGGCTTCCCTGCTGAGCAAGGAGCCCAATGTGGGGCTCGATCCCAGGACCCTGGGATCATGACCTGAGCTGAAGGCAGACGCTAAATGGCTGAGCCACCCAGGCGCCCCTTTAGAAACATTCTTTTGAAGATACATTTAGTAAGATAATGGAAAAAGACTTTGGAGGTGGTTCTTCTGAAGTAGACATTTCTTTACCATTCCTGCATAAAACCAGATAGCATATTACTTAAATGTCATTCAATGATGACATTTCTAATGGAATTAGAGCTGTAGTCTAAATAAATTTTTAAACTTGGTTTAAGGTTAAAATGTAGAGACTGAATGGTTAGCTTCAAATATCCCTCAAATATCACTCTTCTCAGCTAAGCTTTTTGACAGGGCTGAATTTCAGTCAGTCCAAGATTGAGCT
The DNA here is from genome assembly GCF_004348235.1 of Phoca vitulina. Lineage (NCBI taxonomy): Eukaryota > Metazoa > Chordata > Mammalia > Carnivora > Phocidae > Phoca > Phoca vitulina. The sequence goes on along the minus strand of NW_022589719.1, from coordinate 7,529,961 downwards.
CTTTAGAGGAAGTGAAGACATTGTGTTGATTGAAAAGAGATCCATATGCTTTAGGCATATGTTTTAGACTGTCAGGTGGCAAGGCTGACATTCTGTTATAAAAATTCAGGAGCCTGACTTGTATTCTCACCCCAGCAGAAGGCCTTCTCACCCCCCAAAGTGAGCCATAGCAATGCCTGTGAAAAAGATAAACTTTTTATTTAAAAAGTGCTTCAAATCCTCTCAAAGTCTTGGGAGAAACCTCCCTTGAGGTTTTCCATAGCGCAGGAGGAATTTCCTAGGACCCAGAAGGAAAATATTGATAAAAGAAGACCTTAGTTCAGAGGGACTTTTAAAAGGAAGGAACACACATGTCCTTTTTATTCAAAGTTGAATTCAACAAGGAACCTCATACTCATCTCATACTCAGTTCTGAGGATAAGAGAGATGACGGTCAGTTGGTTCCTATCCTTGAAGGATCAGAACAAGACTAGAGACAGAGAGAGGAACCAGAAAATGACTAGTCCTCATGAGACAGAAAAAGACCAAACTAAGGCAATAAGAATGTAGAAGAGATAAGGAAGGTTTAAAATGTATTTAGGAATTTTATAATTCCAGAATGATTCTTACATCTTTTGCTTATTTGACAGAGATGATTGATAGGGCCATTAATCAACACAAAAAATATGGGAAGAAGAGAAGGAAAAGGAGCAATACAGCAAAGAGTTCAGCTGTTAGATTGGACTTTAAGTGTTTGGGAGACCTCCAGATGGAAGAATCTAGTGAGCAGTGTATATACAGTAGATTTTAGTATAGAAACTATAAATTTGGGAGTCATCAACTTATGGGAATATAGAATGAACAGAGAACTCCTGGGAGAGCAGGAGAAAGTTACCACTTTTGAATCCATCAAAAATTTCTCAATCAGTTGAGATAAATGAGTAAAGATCACAGATGTGGCATTTTTTTAATATCATGAAGCCACAGAACACCCACCTATCCTTCTTTACCTTTGTTGTATCTTGAAATTGGCTCAGCACATCTCCAACTGCTGACAAAATAACCAAGTAACCTGAAAAGTTGGATTTGGAACTAGATTCATTTTCTGAAATACATAAACTGCTAGCAAAAAGCTCAGTCTGAGAGAGAGAGAGAGATCATGGAATCCCACAGAGGTTCCAGTCCATGATATCAAAGGAGAATGCAAATCTGAGTAAGCAGTATCTCTCATAGGTGGACCAAAAAAAAAAAAAAAAGAGAGAGAGAGAGAGAGAGACATGAGGTGGGAGAGGTTCTCCAAATGCTTCATAGAGGGTCATTGGGAGGTATCAGGGCCCCAGGGATCAGGCAAAATTAAGAGAGCAGGTTAAGAGAAGACAGAAGCTTCCAGAATCTGGAGAGATTCCAGAAACAAGGCAGATGATGTATTATCAGAACTGTAGTACTTAGAGCTTGGGGGCTAGATCTCAGAGAAGAGGTATTAAAACGCCTGATAGGGGCACCTGGGTGACTCAGTCAGTTACGCATCTGCGTTTGGCTCAGGTCATGATCCTAGGGTCCTGGGATGGAGCCCCACTTCAGGTTTCCTGCTCAGCAGGGAGTCTTCTTCTCCCTCTCCCCCTCCCCCCAGCTCGTGTGCGCGCTCTCTCTCTCTCTCTCTCTTTCAAATAAATAAGTAAATAAAATCTTAAAAAAAAAACAACCCAACACCTGATAAATTACTTCCTCAATAGTACTCAGATCCACGACCTTTTTTCATCTCCGCTGCCACTTTGGTTTAGACCACCATTACTCCCTTGCCTTTATTGAAACAGCCTTTTACTGGATCATTCTGCCTCCAGTTTTGCTCTCTCCTCTTTAGTCCACTCTTGTCACTGCAACTGGAGTGACCCTTTAAAAGTATAAACCTAGCCCCGGCTCCGGAGCATAAACAAGAGCGTGCACGGGATGAGGCGGCGGTTGATCCCCCGGGAAGCCAGCTGTGGCCAGCGAGGCAGCGAGCGGGCCGGCGCCGACCCTGAGCGCACCCGACACGCCCCCCCACCCCCCCGCCCGCCGGCCGGGCCGCCCGCCGCGCGCCCACCATGAACCTGGCGAGTCAGAGCTGCAAGGCCGGCGCCGGCCAGCTGCTCTTCACCAACTTCAACCAGGACAATACGTCCCTAGCTGTTGGTAGTAAGTCCGGTTATAAATTTTTCTCCCTTTCTTCTGTGGATAAGCTGGAACAGAGCTATGAATGCACTGATAATGAAGATGTGTGCATTGTAGAAAGATTGTTTTCAAGCAGCTTAGTGGCCATCGTTAACCTCAAAGCTCCTAGGAAGCTCAAAGTTTGCCACTTTAAGAAAGGAACCAAGATCTGCAACTACAGCTACTCAAATACCATCCTGGCTGTGAAGCTGAACAGGCAGAGGCTAATAGTATGCCGGGAGGAGTCTCAATATACACAACATTCGGGACATGAAAGTCCTGCACACGATCAGGGAGACCCCTCCCAACCCTGCAGGCTTGTGTGCACTGTCCACACACAATGACAATGGTCACTTGGCGTACCCAGGCAGTGCCACCATCGGAGAGGTGCAGGTCCTCGACACCATGAACTTGAGAGCTGCGAACATGATCCCGGCTCACGACAGTCCCTTGGCAGCGCTGGTGTTTGACTCCAGCGGAACCAAGCTCTCCAGTGCCTCGGAGAAGGGGACAGTGAGTAGGGTATTCTCCATTCCAGAGGGACAAAAACTCTTTGAGTTCCGGAGAGGAGTTAAGAGGTGTGTGAGCATCTGCTCCTTGGCCTGCAGCATGGACAGCATGTTCCTCTCCGCATCCAGCAACACTGAGACTGTGCACATCTTCAAACTCGAGACTGTGAAAGAAAAACCTCAGGAGGAGCCCACCACCTGGACCGGGTACTTCGGGAAGGTACTCATGGCTTCCACCAGCTACTTGCCCTCCCAAGTAACAGAAATGTTCAACCAGGGCTGAGCCTTTGCCACAGTCCGCCTGCCTTTCTGCGGCCACAAGAACATCTGCTCGCTGGCCACAATCCAGAAGATTCCCCGGCTCCTGGTGGGAGCTTCCGACGGGTACTTGTACATGTACAACCTGGACCCCCAGGAGGGAGGCGAGTGCACCCTGATGAAACAGCACAGGTTGGATGGCAGCATGGAGACGACCAATGAAATCTTAGACTCAGCCTCTCACGACTGCCCGTTAGTGACCCAGGCCTACGGCACAGCTGTCGCCACAGGTACTCACGGGCCTTCATCCCTGACCAGACCTGCCTACACAGATGAGCTGGGAGCAGTGGGCGGCACGTGTCTGGAAGAGGAGGCCAGCGCTCTGCGGCTGGAGAAGGACAGTGAGCATCCTCCTATGATTCTTTGGACTGACTGAACTTGACTTGTGAATTCTGACCCCCAAAGCAGAGAACACTGGCTTGACGGAGGACTTTGTGTTATGCTGCTATGAACTTTGACCCGAGCTGGAGAGAGGATGACAGAGACTTAAAAAAAAAAAAAAAAAAAAAGATTGTAGCTGTGATCTCATTCCATACTGTTGAGAAATACATCGTTTTCACTTCAGTGGCTTTTAATCCTGCTTAGGAATCTTAGCTTTTTGTTTGTTTTCTCTTTTTGCCAAAATTAACTGTTTGGTGAAGCCCTTGAAACCTTGCTTTGCATGCATTAATGTGCCAAGCCAGAGTAGGAGAACTAGAAGCCACTTTATGACAACGGCAGTTGTTGGGTTTTTAAAATCTGTATAGAATGAGGAGTGTACACGAGGAGGTGACATCGTGCAGAGTGGTTCCGGGTGTCAAGGCGGGTTCTGCTCGGGCGGGTCCAAGAGCCCTCTCTCGGCTTGCCAGGCTTGGGGGCATCAGCCGTGGGGAGGAGAACTCTCTCCCCAGAGCCCCCCATGGGCCCTTTTCCCCCATTTTATTTTGTTAATTAAATTCTTTCCAAATTGGAAAAATAAAATAAAATAAAATAAAAGTATAAACCTGATCATATCACACCCACCTTCCATTTTAAAATCATTCCCTGTAACCCTCTTTCTCAAAAGATAAAATCTGAATCCTTCATGTGACTTTAAGTTTTCTTATGAACTGGTCCCCACTCACTTCTGTAATTCTGTTTCTCACCACATGCTGCCTAATATTCCATGGTCTAGACATACTAAAGAATGAGCAGTTCTCTAAACTTTCTCTCTCTCTTCCGGGTCTTTGCAAACTGCTGTTTTTCCTGCCTAGGATACTTTTCAGTTTCTTCATTTGGGGATGCCTGCTCTCCTTGCATCTCAGCCAAGATATCACTTCCATATAAACCAGAGTAAGTTGAGTATGCAACATGCTCCCAGAGCATCACATATTTTCTGTCATTCATTGTCCTGCCCTGTTCTAATACTCTCTGTCTAGCTCCTCCTCTACAACTTCCAGGACAGTATGGGCTATTCAGGTTACCATTTCATCCTCAGCACTTACCCTGGTTTCTTGAAAATGGCCAGTAGCTATTTGTTGACTGAATACTTCATTTTCCCACTGAACTACAGAGTCATGGGCTGTGGCTGGGAAGGTATCCTCTCCGTTACAGCTGATTTAGTACAGTGACTGAGGTGGACCTAGGATGGTAACAGTTAGGAGCCCCAGCTGAAGAGAAAGGAGGACTGCCAAAACCCTGATATCTCTGTATCCTGTTCTTTACTGTATAAGCATCAGAAAAAATAAGTTTGTGTCTGCTTATACTGGACCTATGTTATCTTGTATGTGGGACCTCTCTTTTCTAACTTCTGTTGTGTGGGATTGGCATCACATTCAAACTCTAAGGTTGGCCCTTGACCCCAACATGGTCAATTAGAATATGCTATTCCCTATGCTCCATTAATGCTCACATGACCTTAGATGAGCCAATGGGAGCCTTCCACGGACTTTTGCTGAAGCAAAGAAGAAGTCTTCCTGGAGAGAGTGTAAATTAAGCACAAAGAAGGTTGCAACTCTGATCTACCTAAAGTGTCGAGTAATAGAAGACTTGTGAAAGAACAAAAAAAAAAACATAAGGAAACCATTTAAAATAATGATATCTCCGATGGATTGTTCAGTGAATAAAATTACATATTTTACGCACATAACTGTAGTACACAGGTGTATATGTGTATTTATAATTCACGTTATGTTTATGTAGATAGATAGAGTTAGGTAATAGAAAACTATTAACAGGATTGTAGTTATATTTTTTCTGACTTATACATACAGTACCTATAACAAAGTTACCGGAGATAAGACTGAATAGCATGATTTTTAGAAAAATGATCCCTGTATTTTTAGGGCACGACTGTTAGGTGGGAGTTCATAAGGAGGACCATTACTTAGCAGTGAGAAATATCATTTCTCCCCTGAGGGGAAGGATGTTTCCACTAGGCAGAAGTTAATCTCTAGGCAGGAAATATGGCAGGCCTACGAACTGGATAAAGGGTGGACAAACTTTTTCTGTAACGATCCAGATAGTAAATATTTTTGGCTCCGCGGGCCATACTGCCTCTGTCACAGCCTCTCAGTTCTGCCACTGTAGTGCGAAAGCAGTCACAGACAATATGTAAATACATGAGCGTGGCTGTGGTCCAGTAAAATTTTATTTACAAAAACAGACGGACAATGGATTTGACCCCTGAGTCATAGTTTGCTGACGCCTGGACTATGGGAATAAAAGCCTTTCTCTCTGCGAGACCAGTTGGACGGCAATCCTACGTGTGGAGACACTCGGAGGCGTCCCACCGCTCAGAGTAGGCTGTCCTCGTACAGGGAGCAGGCCGGACTCCGGGGCTGCACAGGCGCAGAAGATGCCGGCCAGAGGGGAAGTGATAGGGCCGCCCTCCAGCTGCAGGAGGTTATGCTAGTCTTCTACGAGCAGAAAGCAAACTATTTGCAACCAAGAGTAGCAGTGCTGACAGAACCAGCGGGAGACATGAGCGGTGGGAATGCATCAGGATAGTGGTGGGGTCGCAGAAGGTGGCGATGAACAAAGATGGGCTCAGAAGAGCAGGAAACCACGAGAGAAGAAGGGCAGGAGCAACAGTACAACGATTAAGATGAAAAGCTCAAGTAGGAAGAACCCCAGAGACCTGTCCTGTGCCCATGGAAACGGTCAGAAATAGCTGGATGACACTTTGAGTGGGCCAACTTTCAAGCCGTAACCATTTGTAGAGCAAAAGGAGTTGCAATTGTATTTGATGTCACCAGCTAATGAGGCCAGAGACATAGGGGTTATTTACATAATAGCCAAAAGCTTCTAGGAATTCAGGAGTACTTGAAATTGAATTTGAGTTTTAGTCATCACAACATCTATATTCATTTGGAAAATAGTAGTATATAAAAATGCAAAACATGTTTTTATTCGGACTGAGATTGGCATGCAAACAGATTTATGTATTTACAATAATCCCATCCTCCCCATCCCCACCCCCCCGCCAGTGGTTCAAAGGTTGGTGCCATTTGATGTAACAAAAGTCCAAAGAGAGTGTGCTCAGGCTATTTAGGAAGGAACCTGCCAATCTAGCTGAAGAAGCAGAAGACGAGCCCTCAGTGCCCTTCGTGATCTGCTCCTGCTACACATTTTGCCTCATCTGATAGCAATGTCCATGTAGCTTTCCTTGGTCCAGCCTTACTGGCCTGCTTTTGGTTCTCAGGGAGCACCTTTTCCTCTCCTTCCTCAGGGCCTTGCAAGTGCTATTCTTTCTGCTTGGAACACTATTCCTTATCCCCACTTTCACCTTTGCTTAATATCTTCCTAGACATCCTCCAGACCAGGAAATTCCATGTTCTGTTCCAGTGGCATTATGGTGTAGGGACACAGCCTTGGTCTGTAGGTTGGGGGAACTGGTTTCTAGTCCTCGATCAACTTCTATCTAGCTGTGTATTTTGGGTTACTTTACCCTCTCTTAAAATTAATTTACTTTTAAGAAAATGGCTAAAAATATCACCTGTACCTAACCCAAAGAGCAGGCTGGAAATTCTAGGAGAAAACAGTGAAGAGTGCTTTGAAGAGCAGAAAGCACTATATTTGGAAACCTCCACAAGGACCTTTCTAGGATTCAGCCCAAAGCTCCCTCTCAGACTGCTCCTCACATGCTCTTTTCCTCTTTACAGTAGGTGTCAGAGATTTCAACTTGCTTTCCTCTCTTGTGATAACTGCCACTGATGAGGGATAGAAACAGAAAAACGTTCAGCTTTAGCCCAGAAGGCTGACCTATAGCTTGTGTAATTCCAATAAGGACCAAATATGTGCTGGTTGCTTCATTCTTAAAGGGTCTCATGACTGCTTGTATATCCCACTAATAGTTAATATCGAGCTGAATGATAAGCACCAGAGAAATCCTGTGAAAAGTAGCTTCACCAGTAGAAATTCAAAGAAGACATTTATAATCTAATACTGTCCTCTGCCCCTTGAGCACTAAGCATATATACAGCAAAAGTGCAGTTCTTTCTGCCCATGGGTCTTGTCTCCATGCTATTTAAATACACTTACTCATTTGCACCATACAATGTCTCAACAATTCTTTTTTTTTTTTTTTAATTAACACATAACGTATTTTTTGTTTCAGGGGTACAGTTCTGTGATTCATCAGTCTTACACAATTCACAGCGCTCACCATAGCACACACCCTCCCCAATGTCCATCACCCAGCCACCCCATCCTCCACACCAACCTCCCCTCCAGCAACGCTGTTTGTTTCCTGAGATTAAGAATCTCTTATGGTTTGTCTCCCTCTCTGGTTTCATCTTGTTTCATTTTTCCCTCCCTTCCCCTATGATCCTCTGTCTTGTTTCTCAAATTCCTCATATCAGTGAGAGCATATGATACATGTCTTTCTCTGACTGACTTATTTCACTTAGCATAATACCATCTAGTTCCATCCACGTCATTGCAAATGGCAAGATTTCATTTTTTGATGGCTGCATAATATTTCATTGTGTGTGTGTGTGTGTGTATATATATATATATATATATGTATGTATATATATATACATATATATAAAAATACCACACCTTCTTTATCCATTCATCTGTCGATGGACATCTTGGCTCTTTCCATAGTTTGGCTATTGTGGACATTGCTGCTGTAAACATCGGGGTGCACTTGCCCCTTCGGATCGCTACATTTGTATGTTTGGGGTAAATACCCAGTAGTTCAATTGCTGGATTATAGGGTAGCTCTATTTTCAACTTTTTGAGGAACCTCCATACTGTTTTCCAGAGTGGCTGCACCAGCTTGCATTCCCACCAACAGTCTAGGAGGGTTCCCCTTTCTCCTCATCCCCGCCAACATCTGTCTTTTCCTGACTTGTTAATTTTAGTCATTCTGACTGGTGTGAGGTGGTATCTCATTGTGGTTTTGATTTGGATTTCCCTGACGCTGAGCGATGTTGAGCACTTTTTCATGTGTCTATTGGCCATTTGGATGTCTTCTTTGCAGAAATGTCTGTTCATGTCTTCTGCCCATTTCTTGATTGGATTATTTGTTCTTTGGCTGTTGAGTTTTATAAGTTCTTTATAGATTTTGGATACTAGCCTTTTATCTGGTATGTCATTTGCAAATATCTTCTCCCATTCTATCGGTTGTCTTTTGGTTTTGTTGACTGTTTCCTTTGCTGTGCAAAAGCTTTTTATCTTGACGAAGTCCCAATAGTTCATTTTTGCCTTTGCTTCCCTTGCCTTTGGCAATGTTTCTAGGAAGAAGTTGCTGCAGCTGAGGTTGATGAGGTTGCTGCCTGTGTTCTCCTCAAGGATTTTGATAGATTCCTGTCTCACTCATCCATTTTGAGTCTATTTTTGTGTGTAGTGTAAGGAAATGGTCCAGTTTCATTCTTCTGCATGTGGCTGTCCAATTTACCCAACACCATTTGTTGAAGAAACTGTCTTTTTTCCATTCAACAATTCTTTCTTGACCATGTGCTCAACAACCCCACAACCCCACCACCCATGTTGTTCCAAGGCTGGTTGCTCTCCTTACCCATGATCATATTTAATGACCCAAAACACACAAGTTGTTTGACTGCTAATTACCACCAGGAAGCAGAAATAGCAAACTTGGTGTTGTTAGTCACAGAGCTGTGGAAATATTTTATACTTTACCCATCCACATTTCATTTCAGAGTCACTGAAACATCCTTGCACCTCTGTCTTCTAGTTTTCTTCTCAAAGATGAAGCTCAACAAAACTTCCTTCTCCTTTTTTTTAAGATTTTGTTTTTAACTAATCTCTACACCCAACGTGGGGTTCAAACTTACAACCCTGAGATCAAGAGTCGCAGCCTCTACCAACTGAGCCAAACTTCCTTCTCCTTTTGACCCTGATGTTAGCAAAATCCCCAAGAACTCTTCCTTGAGGATGCTCTTCTTCCTCAATTGAAAGTGTCAGCCAAGAGAAAAGGTTATCCCCTTGTCTTAGGTACAGTTGGCAATTTGGACACCCCTAGGCTGGGTGATTCCATTGAGCCTTGACCCAGGTGGGAATGACCTGAAAAAAGAGAGAAAATAAATAGCTCATGTGCTGGCACTCCCTATGCCAATATCCACATGCATGTTGCTAAGTGAGCACAGTGCTCTTTCCAGCTGATCCCAGCCCGAACTCAGAGTCTACTCAGGCCAATGCTCAAGAGAGCCGTCATAAATCAAGAGCTGGCAAGTGAGATAAAACCGATTAGTCGTAAATACCACTGAGGCAGAACCTTTCTCCCAAAGTTCAGTCTTAAAGTACTCAGAGCAACCTTTTATATACAGCCTTCTGTTGTGCCAGAATTGGAAAGTGGCCTTCGCTCTGTAATTTGTATGTACTCTGGCTCCCTGCGATGGTGTTTGGTTCAGATTAGTAGACTGCTCTCAGAGAACATTATTAAATGGAGCAATTCTGCTTTGGGTAAAAATTCTTAGGCTGAAATTGTCCTTATGAGGTGATTTGGTCCTTTCTTTAAAGCAATTCTGCACTTTATTTTCTGCGTTTGCTGTTTAGGTGCTAAGAACCAAGGTTTTTGCAGCCACCATTGGGGGCGCACACAAATCCTTTCCCATCTTCTTCCTTGCTGGCAGAATCAGATTTCACTCGGTATTCCTAGGGCTTTATTCGCCCTGTTGGGCAGTGTGTCCATTCTGACTGCTTGGTGCCATGCTTTATCTGATGTTGAATATTTTGAATATCACACTCTAGTTTTCCGCCCTCTGTGTGGTCCTGTGCTCAGGGAAGGGGCTCCTCCTCACTGCCAGGAGTGAATTGCAGTTTTTCTAAGCCAAAGTGACCTCATCCCCTGCTAGTAATTGGTTTAGGCATTGGCATGTAGCCCCATGTAGTATGTCTAGTGGGAAATTCTGGGAAAATGTCTTTAGTATTAAAAAGAGAAGTCCAAAGGGCTTCACAATAAAGTTGACAGATTAAATACATGTATTCCCCACTGGTCCTTTCCAAAACCCCACTAAAAAGATGGTAAATAAAAATTCCTCCAAGGCATAGATCTGTAAAAACAAAGAAACTAAGAGAGGAAAGAAGACCAACAAAAATTTTAAAGCTAAGTTTTTAAATGTAGGAACTGACAGCAGACCCAAAAAAGCTGAATACTAACCCATCAGTGCAGAAGGCTAAGAAAAAAACCTAATTTCACAAGAGTGCCCCAAAATATCAGAAAGTGGAAATTCTGGGCACGGGAGTAAAGACCAGGCTGAAAACAAAAGGATTTTTTTTTTTTTTAATCTGTTAAAGAAAAAAAAAGACATCTGCAAATCCCCTCGGTGCATCTGGTAATTTCTTCTCCCCACACTGAGAGGTGACAATGCAAAAGGCAAGAGAGGATGTCTTTCTTAAGGACCACCAAGCAAAGCCGAGCACAGAGTGGCTGGATTGAAAACAAGGAGACTGAGTGAAATTCCACACACTCAGACCTCTTCCATAAGTTGGGTCCCCAAAATGCTGACACTCAGGATTATACCCTTTCAGGCAGGAGACTGGAGGATTCTTCTTTGGGTAATCTGTCCAACAGTTGACAAGGCCCAAGCATGTGCAAAGTGTTTGCAGTTAGCTTTTTAGTGGTCCACTCTCCAGTAAGATTAGACTGCAAAGGATCATCAGATATTTGAGGAAGGCTCTGACATAAAGGGCAGAGTCCAGGCAAATATAGAAAAACAATTTGGAAGATACAGCTATGATATAGGGAGAAAAAATTTCACTGATGTCCTCAGAGAGATAAGAGTACATTTTGCATCTATAAAACAAGAACAAGATGGGGTTTGGGGGGGTTTAGTTTTTTGGTTTTTTTCATTTTTACAAAAGAGGTAAGGGAGAGAATCAAAGAACAGGAAAGATCTTCTGAAAATTAAAAATAAGAGAAATGACAAATTTCAATAAAAAGGTTAGATGATAAAGCTGAGGAAATCTTCCTAAAAATAGAGCAAGAAGTAAAAAAAGAAAAAAAAATAGATGGAGGAGGGGCAACAATTAGAGCAAAAAAGGTCCAACATCCAAGTAATAAAACTTCTAGAAAAGAGAAAGAAAACTTATGGGGGTAGATATAATGAAAGAATGTAAAAAAAAAAAAAAAATCCCAGTACTAAGGTCATAAATTTCCAGACTGAAGGGTTTTACTGAGTGCCAAACAGTAAAAAAAAGAGGTTCACGCTAACACACCAAGCACATCATTATGAAATTTCAAAACACCGGGGACAAAGAGAGTCTATTATAGAGGCGAAGGAAAAAATCGATTACATACTCAGGATCAAGAATCAGAATGACATTGGACTTCTCTACAGTAACACAGCAAGCTGGGTCATAATAGAGCAATACCTTCAAACCTCTGAGTGAAAATTACTTCCAAACCATAATCTATACTTGGCCAAACTATCAATCAACTATTAGGATAAAATTAAGATGCTTCAACTATTCAATGTCTCAAAAAATTTATTTCCCATGTACCCCTCGAAAGCTACTAGAGAATGTACTCCACCAAAACAAGGGAATAAACCAAGAAAAGTGAAGATGAGAAATCTGGGAAGCAGGGGATTCAACACAACAAACAGACCCAGAAAATTCCAGAATGATGGTGGAGAGAGACCTCAGGGTGCCCACTGGGCAGCAAGCCAAGGGAAATTGAGCCACACTGGCACAGGGTAGGAGGTTGCAGGAGGTACATCTTTGAGAAAATAAGGTTGATACATGGAGCTTCTAAAGGTATCTGGCATCCATGAGGGAACTAGGCTTATTCAAAAGTCGAAACATTGAGTATAGACCATCTTGGTCTCCAGACTTTGTGTTATGTGAGATAATAAATGCCCCCCCAGTTTAAATTGCTTTCACTTGAGTTTTCTGTTCCTTGTGGCCAAAATCATCCAGTTGATACAGAGAAAAGAAAGGATAGGGTGCTTGACACCAGTCTGGAAACCCATCACCAATTTAGGCAGCTCCCTCATGAGGTCACATGAACATTTGACTCGCTTTCTCTCTCTTGCATCTATTCAATCTTCTCTCTTCAGCCACTGTTTCCTCCGCTTACGCACTCTTCTGCTGCTTTTTAAGCTAATGGCCAGTCACAACCCTCCTCTATGCCCTGGCTGCTTTTCAACTTCCGCTCCCATTGTTGAAATACATATTCTCTAGTGATTCCTTGAGAAAGTAAATAGGATAGGTCCAGCCATATTTTAATGCCAGGCCACATGGTGTCTCTGATGTTTCTTAGTGGTTTCCATGATTAGTACAATTCCCATTCCTGGTCCTCCCAGCTGGTGTTGTGGGGAGAAGCAAAGAGGCACTGGGATCATGATGATACAAGACTGGCTCCTTCTGATGAGATCCACCCACCACCTCATCAGAAGTTTCCTGAGAGTAGGAAGGGGACATGTCTTAGAATGGGCTATATGGAATAGACTGACTTAACCAATTTCAGATAACTGGTTACCTTTTTGAAACAGCAAAAAAAAAAAAAAAAGAGAGAAAATACATAAACTCCTTTAATGGCCCATTCCTTCTATACTACCTCATGAGAAAGGCATTTTAAAGCCTAAACCACAGCTTCCTGCTACGATCGTGTTCTCCTGTGGCCTCATGGGAAATGAGATACAGCAGCTTCTCACCACATCTACAGTATCCTTTCTGGAAATATTATACCCCTGGGGTATTCTCATCTCCAGGGAAAAGAGATCCCGTTTCTTTACATTGTCATTTTAAGGACTAAAGAAAAAATATCTCATTCATCCCATTTATAAAACTTTTCTCCACAAAATGAATGTGTTGATCAGTTTTTGTTCAATAGTAATGAAGACATTGTGCAAATACCAAAGGCTATATTTTAAGTTATGGCCTTTTTATTCATAGAGTATGTATTGAATACAATCTAAATATGCAAATCTTTTGTCCTTCCATTGATCACAAACTACATAGTCATTTTCTATGGGGAGCCAGAAATTCATGATGAGTGATAGAATAATATGTAGGTATGCATATAGACTCATAGTCCTTTATAGAAATATATATGTAGACAAAACTAATATGCCTTTAAGTTCATATAAACTTTGTGATAGTTTGATGCACGTATATCTATTTCTAAGTAATGTTATTCTACCTTATGTACATATATATAGGGAAGCTTGCATATATATGTGTAAATAAATATGTTGAGAGAGGGAGAGAAAGAAAGTGATATCTTTAAAGACAGGTATTAATCTGTCCCAAAGACACATTAACATTATAATGTATCTTTAATATATATGTTAATAAACCTTTAATGTTAACCCTGTGTCAGCCCAACAAAAATAAAATATTGGCCTGGCTGGGGTCATGGCAGATTCATCAAGCCTTATTCAAATATAAGGCCTTTCTCTTTAGTAGCCTATGTATGTCCAGTCATGATTAGTATAAGCTCCTGTTTACTGAGTACTTACCAAATGCTAGGAATAGTGCTAAGGGCTTTTCCTCTCATCTAATTGGAGGAAGAATAGAGGAAGCGAGTCTATACTAAATATATCAAATCTACATGGGATCTTCCTTTGTGTTCTTCTCATATTTGGCCCTTCCTCCCCATTTCAGTTGCCATCACCCCAGGCAGACCCAGTCACCCCATATCTGAGCTTGGCAATGGCTTTGTTTGTCAGTTGGTTACCCTCTAGACCTCCCCCCCCCACTCCCTACTTTCCTATGGTGAATATTTCATGGGATCTCCTCCTATTAGCCTGTGAGTGTTTAAGGGCAGACACTGTCTTCCTCCCCATTCTTCTCCCCAGTTTCATCACAAGAAAGAGCATCATCTGGGAGGGCCAGAGAGAAAATGGCGGGAGACCACTGGCTTAGCAAAGTTCAAATCCACCTTGCCCATTTTGGGTATTCTTGGATAAACTGGTGTGACCTTTATCATCTGGGAAATTATCCAAGTAAGTAGATGATCTCCAAGACTCATCTGCAACAGTCATATTCTGCACACTCCAAAGCTCACCCAGGTTCTGCTCACAGGCGTGACAGCAGCTGTAGGGAGGTTAGGCCCTGGAAGTTATCAGTGACTCCTCAAGGTAACACCAGTGGCTCACCCCTTCTGAATGCACCTTTCCTTCAGAGAGAGGAGCCCTGGGAGCTTTCTGGTTTCATCGGTTGGGGACAACCTACACAAAAACAACTAAGAAACATATACAAGGGAGTGAGAATATTTTCTTCCTTTTTGTTTAGCCCACAACGTGACTAAGATCAACCACACTCATGTCCTCTTCTCACACAGGAGAACGATACATCCTCTAACAGCAGTCGTGAATTCATCCTTAGATTCTAAGCTGATCTGAGCTCCAGTTTGGTAGAAGGGAATCTGCTCGCTTTATGATTGTTTACATGGATTGCCCAATCAGCTAAGATTATTGTGTTCTCCCAATCTAATGTTGAAAAACACTGGGAAGTGTTCATACCATACCACCATTATCACAACAGTCCGGTTCTTCCACAGGACACTTAGATTACATGTTTTAAAGCAGATGAAATGTACAAATTTCCCAATCCACTGCCTTGTCTACTCCACCACTTCCTTGCCTTAGAGATAGATTTAACTTTCAGGGGTGGAGGATTGAGAGGAAGAAGAAACCTCGTGCAAAGCTCAGAACGGCTGTTCCTAATTAGAAAACATTGAGGAAGAAAGCAACCTGTTAGTTCAGAACAACTGCAAAAACCAGTCAGAGAGCCCAAAACCCCATCTCCCTCTGTCTTTGCCAAATTAAGCCAGTTGTTCCGGACTTTTCTTCCTAAATCATAGTCATACATTGTATAAGGACTTGACCATGGTTATTTTTACAGAAAAATCAAAGGTGTTCCTGTAAGGCTCTTTTACCTGTTTACACATATGTAAAATGATGGTGGCAATTACTTTTTTTTTTTTTTGGTGGCAATTACTTTCAATATATCAAATGAGTAGCTCCATAGAGTAATGTTTCAGATGTTTAGATTTCTATAACTGCTTTTAATCTAATAACATTTTTTTCATTATAAAAATAATTTATGCTTAGTATAAAAAATCCAGAAAATAATATTAGGCCTAAGAAAGAATATAAAAATCATAATATTTCCCATCTTAAATATTTACTGTTTTGGAATATATTCCTCCAGTCTTTTTTCTTTTTCTTTTTTTTTTAATTTAAAGATTTTATTTATTTCACAGAGAGAGAGACAGCAAGAGAGGGAACACAAGCAGGGAGAGTGGGAGAGGGAGAAGCAGGCTCTCCCGAGCAGGGAGCCTGATGCGGGGCTCGATCCCAGGACCCTGGGATCATGACCTGAGCTGAAGGCAGATGCTTAACGACTGAGCCACCCAGGTGCCCCTATTCCGCCAGTCTTTTTTCTATTCATACAGTTTTGTGTTTTTTTTACAAAGAAGTATATCTCACATACATATTATTGTATAACATCCTTCTTTGTCTTAATAAATTGCATGCATGTTAAATGCATTAGGTAATTCTCTCACAACATTATTTTTAATGGCTACAAAGTAGTCCATTAAATGGTTGTACCCCAATTTTTTTAACCTTAATTATACTCAATTAGAAAATCCTCTTAATGCACATTTAGATTATTTCTCATTTTTACTATTAAAAAAATTGTTGCAATGTGTCATGGTTGATAAATTTTGGAATGCATCTACGACCATTTCCTCCTGCTCTGTTCCTCAGGATAGATGTGCTGGGTCAGAGTTTGCAAAATGCTAATACCCTAAAAGTTATTCACTGAAGGTTCATTAAGCCAAAAATTTCATTATAAGAGGGAGAAATGTTGTGCCAATTCTATTTTTTAAAATCTTAGATTCTTTTAGAGTAAATGAAAGGAAATTACTTCTGGAGAGTCTAATTTAAATGTTCTGGAGTGGAGCCCAGGCCAGGCTCATACATTTTTTTTTTAAGTTCTGCAGCTGATTTTACAGTCCAGCTAGGGTTGGGACCACTGGGACTCGTTAGTGAGCTTCCTGGTCTACCCAGGAATTTTACTTCCAGGGAAGAGGTAACTGAATTACAATCCCATAAACAAATTTTTTTTTTTTTAAAAAACATAATGACTGGACAGAAACTTGTTTGAGAGATGCAACTATGAGTCCTCACAAATGAATTTTATAGAGTATCTTTTGTTTGCATGCATCTGTAAAGTGCGCATGGACTAAATATCTAAGTTACAGCAATGATTGATAAAAGGAATATAACTTGTACTCCCTGCCCCATCATGTCCTTACTCTGGAGTCCACAAGTAAATCTGCAAACACAAAATGAGGCAGGCATTTTTCACCTCTATTTTGTCATCTTTATTTAATATATTTTTTAAAAAGGAATGGATGAATAAAAAGCACTGGAAACACGGTCTCCAACATCATAAATTCTCAGGGGCAGGAAGATGAGAGATCCTACTACTTCCTCTTTCTAAGCTTAAGTAATCTCTTAGAACATTATAATCCCCTCATCATCCTAGATAAATTCAATCAGCAGCTTACTCATGCTGCTCTCTGTTTCTAGGACCCTTTTGCTTCAATAACTGCCTTCCCCCGTCCTTCCTGCCTTCCAGCCCCCCCTCCTCCCACTGGTCCAGTCTGCTGTGGACACTGATGCCACTTGACAAATAATGCCTCTCCTCCACCCTCCAGCCTCCTAGTATAATGTGCCTTTCCATTTATATCTTTAGTATTGTCTCAGTTGAGCTCAGGCCTCTGCATTCAACTGTAAATATCTCTACAATTCCCATGGAGGGGACTAGTCATACCAGCTTAAACCACATAAAGATCAATTTACAAATGACAGGAACTATTTCTGTCCAAAAATGTTGGCTTGTATTGTCTTTGGCCATTTCCTACAGAACGGAGCTACATACCTAATTAATAATAAAAGTAAAGCACAGCATTTATTAAACATTTCATTTACTAAGTCTGGCACCTACAGTAAGTGCATTATATGTATTCTCTTCAGCACTAACACATTCCCTATTTTTCAGGGGAGGAAATTGAGACTTACAGAGGTCGAGGCACAAGTTATACCACTGGTAGGTAATGCAATGAATTCAAGCAGAGATCCCCATCTAACTTAAATACTCACATGCTTATTTATTATGTTCCTAAACTTAGTCTCGAATTGAAGACCATCCATTCTCCCCTCTAATTTATCTTCTAGCCGAACTCCAGCCAAATGGTCCTACTCCCTGTTCCCCCAGAACACCATCTGGGAATATGGCAAGGGAACAATCTCTTTCACTAGAGTAAACTACAGAAACTTTCAGAGTTTTACTAGAGAATTCTAGAAGGATAGTTTCCAGGTAGAAAGAGAATAAAATATCTGTTCATATGTATCTACCCTGGCAATATTTTTCTGCCAGAGGTCTTGTTTTGTTTTCGAAATACAGTCTGTTTCCTTGTACCTCTTCTTTCTGTTTATACCAAGTCTACACATCTCTCAAGACCACACTCATACCCTCTTGCAGCCCATTTACCGCCAGGGAAGGTAACTCCCCTTCTCCCATAATTTCTGGTTCACCTGACTACACAAATGCATTTAGAAAGGGACCAAACATGCGGTTATGTGTACTGCTCTGTGTGTGCAATAATTGTGGTGGAGAGTAACTTCATGTTAACAGGAAGATTTGAGAACTAGCAAAATATGGCCGTGGGGGGGCAGATTAAGCATTATTTTGGTCAAGTGACTTCATTTCTGAGCCCTCAGTTTCATCATCTTTCAAATGAAGAGGTTAGGTTAAATAAATTCAGTTCTTATTCCTTGCACAGTTTTTTTTTTTGTTTTTTTTTTTTAAGATTTTATTTATTGGGTGCCTGGGTGGCTTAGTTGGTTAAGCGACTGACTTCGGCTCAGGTCATGATCCTGGAGTCCCTGGATTGAGTCCCACATCGGGCTCCCTGCTTGGCAGGGAGTCTGCTTCTCCCTCTGACCCTCCCCCTTCTCATGTGCTCTCTCTCATTCTCTCTCTCTCAAATAAATAAATAAAATCTTTAAAAAAAAAAGTTTTATTTATTTATTTGATAGAGACACAGCGAGAGAGGGAACACAAGCAGGGGGAGTGGGAGAGGGAGAAGCAGGCTTCCCACAGAGCAGGGAGCCCAATGCGGGGCTCGATCTCAGGATCCCGGGACCATGACCTGAGCCGAAGGCAGACACCCAATGACTGAGCCACCCAAGCACCCCTCAATCTCTGCATTCTTGAGCAATCTCATCTAAACCCCAAGTTTCCTAAACAGAATATCTCACCTCAGCTCTCTTCTGCATTTCAGATGTGTATATAACAAATATCTACACCAGAAATATCCCACAAATACCTTAAGGGCAACATATTCAGAGCTCAATCATTAGATTTCATCCAAAAGATACATTCCAACTTCATGAATATGGACATGTATGTAAACTAATCATCTCCCCCATCACCACGCTTCCTCTTTCTCTTTTTCTCTGTAGGTGATAGATGAATATAGCTTATTTAGGAAATAAATGCAACCAAATTTGTAAAACGTTATTTCAAGTTCCAACTCTTTTAGTCCTTCAGCAACAAAAACTCCCCAAGTAACCATTTTACTTTATCTTTATTTTTTTGTTATACACAACTAATGAATCGTTGTACACTACATCGAAAACTCTATGCTGGCTAACTGAAAATAATAAAAAAATAAAATAAATAAAATATGCCCTGAAAATAAATAAATATTTATTTAATTTAGAGAGAGTACGTGCACAAGTGGGGGGAGCATCAGAGGGAGAGGGACAGAGAGGATCTCAAGCACACTACCCGCTGAGCACAGAGCCCAACCCAGAGCTCGATCTCATGACCTTGAGATCATGACCTGAGCCAAAATCAAGAGTCAGTCGCTTAACTGACTGAGCCACCCAGGCACCCCACTTTATTTTTAAATTAACATATAATGTACTTGCTTTTTGTATACAGTTCTATGAATTTTAACACATGTATGTATTTCTGTAACTACCTCCACAATAAAAGTACAGAATAGTTCCATATTTTGCTCCAAAAAAATTTCCCTTGCGTTATCCCTTGGTAGTGAGACCCTCTCCTTACACCTTAGCCCTGGAAATAACTAATCTTTTCCTTGTCACTACAGTTCTGTCTTTTAGGGAATGGCATATGAATAGAATTATATAGTATGTAAACTCTTAAAAAGCAGCTTCTTTAAATAGATATAATGCCTTTTAGATCAATCCGAATTGTTTTGTGTACAAATAATTTGTTCCTTTTATTGCTGAATTTTATTAGTATTTTGTTGTACAGATGCAGCACGGTTTGTTTATACATTCACCCATTGAAGGACATTTGGGTGTTTCCAATTCTTGGTGATTATGAATAGAGCTTCTATAAATATTCATGGACAGAGATTTATGTGAACATAAGTTTTCATTTTTCTAGGGCAAATACCTAGGAATGGGATTGCTGGGTCATACGGTAAATACATGCTTAATTTTATTTATTTTATTTTTTTAAAGATTCATTTATTTATTTGAGAAAGAGAAAGAGTGTGAGCAAGGAGAGAGGCAGAGAGAGTGGGACAATCTCCAGCAGACTCCCCGCTGAGCACAGAGCTGCTCAATCCCATGACCCTGAGATCATGACCTGAGCTGAAATCAAGAGTCAAACACCTAACCAACTGAGCCACCCAGGCATCCCTATATGCTTAATTTTATAAGAAACTGCCAAACTGCTATCCAGAGTGGCTATTTCATTTTGCTACCAACAATATATTGAGTTCCAGTTACTCTACATCCTTAGCAGCACTGATAATATATTTTTTTTAATTTTAGCTATTCTAATAGATGTGCAAGAGTATCTCACTGTGGCTTTAATCCACATTTCCCAAATGGCTAATGAACATTTTATATGCTTATTTGCCATCCTTTTGCTGAAATCATTTGGGATATTTTAGTTCCTTTGTGTTCTCATATAAATTTTAGAATGAACTTTTATATACCTTCAAAAAATCTGTTGGAATTTTTATTGGAATTGAGTTAAATTTATAGATAAATTTGAGAATTAAATTTTAGCTATGTTGTGTCTTCCAATTCATGAACACAGTGTTTTTTAAAAACTGGGTAGTTTTCTTACAGTTGAGTTATGAGAGTTCTTTTTATATTCTAGATACAAGCCCTTTGTTGGGTATGTGATTTGCAAATATTTTATCTCCGTCTGTAGCTTGTCTTTCCTTTCTCAAAATAGTGCCTTAAATGGAGCAAAAGTTTTTCATTTTGCTCAAGTAGAATTCACTATTGTTTTATGGATTGTGCTTTTGGTATCACATCTAAGAACTCTTTATCTAACTCCAAGTCACAAAGATTTTTCTGCCTGTTTTTTTTCTTTAAAATGTCATAATTCTATGTTTTACATGTAGATTTATGATCTTTTTTTTTTTTTTTTTTCTTAAAGATTTTATTTATTTATTTGAGAGAGAGAGAATGAGAGACAGAGAGCATGAGAGGGAGGAGGGTCAGAGGGAGAAGCAGACTCCCCGACGAGCAGGGAGCCCGATGCGGGACTCGATCCCGGGACTCCAGGATCATGACCTGAGCCGAAGGCAGTCGCTTAACCAAATGAGCCACCCAGGCGCCCCATTTATGATCTATTTTTGAGTTAATTTTCATATAAAGTTTGAGGTTAAGATCCAGGTTTTTTGTTTGTTTGTTTGTGTATGGCTATCCAGTTGTTTCAACATCATTTATTGAAAGGCTTCCTCTATTGAATCGCTTTCACAACTTTGTAAAAAATCACTTGGACATATTTATGTGGGTTATTTCTGGGTTCTCTATTCTGTTCCATTGATCTGTGTCTATCATTTTGCTAGTATCACACTGAATTGATTGCTGTAGCTTTATAACAAATCTTAAAATCTGATAGTGTGATTTCTCCAACATTATTACTGTCTTCCAAAATTGTTTTGGTTACTATAGTTCCTTTGCTTTTCCATTTAAATTTTAAAATCAGCTTATCTGTGTCTATAAAAATAATGCTGGGATTTGATCTACCAATCAGTTTGGGGAGAGTTACATCTTTGCTATGATGATTCTTTCAAACCATAAAATAGTAATTTCTTGATTTATTTAGGTCTTTTTTATTTATTTTATCATTTATTTATCATATATTCTTGTAGTTTTAAGCATACAGACTATTTTCATGTTTTTTAGATTTGTACCTAAGTATTTAATTCTTTGGAGCTAATGTAATTTTTAAAAATTTTATTCATTGCCAGTATAAAGAAATACATTTTGTTCTTGTATGTTGACCTTGTATCCTGCAACCTCATTAAATTCACTAGTTTGAAAGTTCTGTCATGGATTCCTTGAGATTTTCTGCATAGATAATCATGTCATCTGAAAATATGCTTACCTTTTATTTCTTTTTCTTACCTTATTATACAGGCTAGAACATCCAATACAATGTTGAGTGGTGAAAGTGGACATCCTTGCTTTGTTCCCAAATGTAAAGAAAAGGCATTCAGTCTTTCACCATTAAATATGTTAGCTATGTATTTTATAGACACTCTTTATTGGGTTAAGAAATTTTTCTTCTATTCCTAGTTTGTTGAGAGTCTTTCTCATGACTCGATGTTGAATTTTGTCAAATCCTCTTCCTGAATCAATTGATATGATCATGTGATTTTTTTTTCCTTCTTTAGATTGTTAATATGGTGGATTACATTTATTGAGTTTCCAACACTGTACCAATCTCACATTCCCACTAGAATCTTGACTTGGTCATGATGTTTTATTGTTTTTATATATTGAAATATTCAATTCCTTAATGTTTTATTGAGCTTTATTACATTTATGGTCATGAGGCATATTTAGCTTGTAGTGGTTTTCTGTTTTGATTTTTTTCTACTGCTATCTTTGTCTAGGTTTGGTGTTTGGGTAATGCTGTCTTCATAAATTGGGAATGTCCTTTCCTCTTCTTATTTCTGGAAGAGATTGTGTAGAATAGGTGTTAATTCTTCTTTAAATATTTCTTAGAATTTGCCAAGACAACCATTTGTGCTTAGAGATTGCTTTTTTGGAAACTTTTAACTGCAAATACAATTTCTTTGTTACTGAATTATTTAACTATTACATCTTGGGTGAATTTTGGTAGTCTGTTATTTTCAAAGAATTATTCTATTTCATCTGTTTGCAGATTTGTGTCAATAAAGTTGTTCTTAGTTTTCCCTTAATATCTTTTTAACGTCTATGGGATTTATAATGATAGCCCCTCTTTCATTCCTGATATTGGTAATTTATGGCTTATCTCTTTTTTCTTTGTCAGTCTTGCTAAAGGCTTATCAATATTGAGATTTTTAAAATATTTTATTTATTTATTTGACACAGAGAGAGAGAGAGAGTACAAGCAGGTGGAGCGGCAGAGGCAGAGGGAGAGGGAAAAGCAGGCTCCCAGCTGAGCAGAGAGCTGGATGTGGGACTCGGTCCCAGGACGCCGGGATCATGACCTGAACCAAAGGCAGACACTTAATCAACTGAGCCACCCAGGTGCCCCAAGGCTTATCAATATCGTTAATGTCAAAGAATCAGTTTTTGTTTTTATTTTCTCCAACGTTTTGTCTTTTCAATTCCATTGATCTCTAGTGTTATCTTTATTATTTCCTTCTTTTTGCTTGCTTTGGGTTTATTTTACTCCTATTTTTCCAGTTTTTCTTTCTTTTTTTTTTTTAAACACTTCTAAGAGGCTTTATATTAAAGATTATGTAGAACAGAACCGTCTCTCAGAAACCTAGGCATGAGGAAGGAACATTGATGGGTTCTTTCTGGGGCTTTTCTCGTGGGGACAAAGAGATGACAAGAGGAAATGTTAGAACATGAGAGCATATGACAGATGAAGGGAGGCAGAGGTGGGAAGAGGGTTTTCTAGCCACAAGGCCACCACATTCATGTTCAAAGAGAAGTCAGAGCGATTGGAGGGGGAACGCCAAACACAACAAAATAAAACCCAAGTCAGAGGAAAAAAGGGTTTCATACAACACAGTATCAAAAAAGTAAAAGGAACACACTAAATGCACAAACTGGTGGCAAGTTAAGCCCATAGCCTATTGTGATAGGTCCTTCCAGCATCAGTCAGGTTTCTTCTCCATCTGTTATCTCAAGGTTATTTACAGATGTGGTGACTTTTGAACAAGAGTCTCTCACAGGAGGGTGGGCAGGTTTCAATCACTAGTTTCTGGATCTGTTTGTGCCATGTAGGCATCCAACTCGGCATCCAGGTGTCCTTTTGTTTTCGACATGTATGCATCCAACTGGTTGTCCAGCTGCTCCTTGGTCAGTACAGGGCGAGTGAGGGCACCTCTCCCTCATCCACGTCCTCGGCCTTGACCTCCAAAGCCCCCTCTTCGCCGACCTATCATACCCCGACCTCTACCACCAATTCCGCCACAGCGCATAGCTCCACGCCCTAGGCCCCCTCTCTCAGGACCTCTACGACCTGGAACACCACCTCTTCTTAAGCCCATTCGGGGAGCTACGGCTCATCCACCTTGGAGCGACATCCCACCCCTAAGCAGGGTTCTGGTGGCACGTCTCCCACGTAGTCCTCCTCGGGGTAAGCCTCTCTGGATTATGGGCAGCCCTCGTCCTCCGATTGCTCCCCTGGCCAGGGTGCCTATGGGTCAGCCTAACGGTGCCTGGATGTTACTCTTACCCAGGCGCTGCTTTAAGCTCTTCTGCTTAAGTTTTAATGCTGCCTGGACAGAGGGTCTATTCTCCATCTGCTGGGCCAGTCTTCTGTTTCTGGCACTGGCTAGCTGCTGTTGTTGCTGCACGGAAGCCCGAATATTCACTGGCATCAGCTGTGTGTTCTTCAGCATATTAGTAAAGTGCTCATTTAGAGCACTTGGTGGTGCTTTTTAGCACAACTTTCGCTGCTGACTGTGCAGCCATCTTCAAATCTGAGTAAGCAGTATCTCTCATAGGTGAACCAAAAAAAAAAAAAGAGAGAGAGAAAGAGACATGAGGTGGGAGAGGTTCTCCAAATGCTTCATAGAGGGCCATCAGGAGGTAGCAGGGCCCCAGGGATCAGGCAAAAGTAAGAGAGCAGGTTAAGAGAAGACAGTTAGAAGCTCCCAGAATCTGGAGAGATTCCAGAAACAAGGCAGATGATGTATTATCAGAACTGTAGTACTTAGAGCTTGGGGGCTAGATCTCAGAGAAGAGGTATTAAAACACCTGATAGGGGCACCTGGGTGACTCAGTCAGTTACGCATCTGCATTTGGCTCAGGTCATGATCCTAGGGTCCTAGGATGGAGCCCCACTTCAGGTTCCCTGCTCAGCAGGGAGTCTTCTTCTCTCCTTCCCCCAGCTCGTGCACTCTCTCTCTCTCTCTCTTTCAAATAAATAAGTAAATAAAATCTTAAAAAAAAAAAACAACCCAACACTTGATAAATTACTTCCTCAATAGTACTCAGATCCACGACCTCTTTTCATCTTCGCTGCCACTTTGGTTTAGACCACCATTACTCCCTTGCCTTTATTGAAACAGCCTTTTACTGGATCATTCTGCCTCCAGTTTTGCTCTCCTCTTGAGTCCACTCTTGTCACTGCAACTGGACACAGAACGCCAGTGCGCCTCCCGGGGCTGCCACCGCAGCTGCAGCGCGCGGGCCCGCGTGAGGCCCGCGGAACCTGAGCTGACTTGGTGGGCGGTTGGTTAGAGGTGTAAGCGGCAGGCTGCTGGGTGAGCTCGTTGTTGCCAGCCGGCTGTGTGGTCGGGGGGCCGCCTGCTCGCCCGGCCTGCCCTTTCCTGCCTTGCGTGGGTTCCACCGCCGCCGCCTCCCGCTCGGTGTCCAGTTTTTCTTGTTTCAATGGAAGTTTAGGTTATTGATTTGAGACCTGCCTTCTTTTCTTAGATAAGCATCTAAAAAAAAATTGTTTTTAAGATTTTATTTATTTGACAGAGCGAGAGCGCGAGCACAAGCAGGGGGCGTGGGAGAGGGAGAAGCAGGCTTCCCGCTGAGCAAGGAGCCAGAAGTCATCTAAAATTCTTAAAAATCTTTATGGAAAATTCTGTGTGGTATAAAAATACTCAGACCTAGCATTAGGAGCATTAGGGTGCCTCAGATTTCATTTTAATGCAAGGCAAGAATTATGAATCCATCAGCGCATTTGAGACAAGGGAACAAATGATTCCAATATAAACTATCGGAGGGGGAGACGAACCATGAGAGACTATGGACTCTGAGAAACAAACTGAGGGTTCTAGAGGGGAGGGGGATGGGAGGATGGGTTAGCCTGGTGATGGGTATTAAGGAGGGCACGTATTGAATGGAGCACTGGGTGTTATATGCAAACAATGAATCATGGAACACTATATCAAAAACTAATGATGTAATGAATGGTGATTAACATAACATAATAAAATTAAAAAAAAATAAACTGGATGGTCCAGCACAGAATTAATCACAGAGTAATAATAGGGCAAGAACTGTCAGGGAGCAAAGAATGGACAAAGCATTCTCTGCAACAGTGTAGGAACCGCTCCTGCAAGGTTCTTGGTCTTTTCTACTAAAAGGCATTAGGATAGCTTTACGGATTTTCTTCAGTCACACATGTTCTTACCTTTATGCCTCTTCTGCTTGGGAACACCAATATGCAGTGGAAGTGTCCATGGAATATTGTTTATAATATACTCAATTGCACCCTATGTGATTCACACGATAAATATTAATAAACATTTCTGGTGTGTCTGAGGTTACAAAAGAATTACTTTAAGCCCTATATTTTAATGAACTTAGGGGAGAATATAGTATACACAAATGAGATCTACATCAATCAGTAACAGCTATTATTTGTTTAAAACATACTGTGTGCCAGAGACATTGAATATGCAGTATACTTTACATGCACTTAATCTCTATCACCATCTGATGGCTTCATGGGAAGAATATAAGTTTGGGAAACAGAAACCAAGTTTGAATCTCTGCTCTCTCTCTTAACATGGCTTAAGCCAGTTATTTAAACTCCCTGAAGTTCAGGGTTTGGTTTTTTGTTTTGTTTTGTTTTGTTTTTTCCTTTAATTAAGAAATGGGGATAAAGTTGTTGTGAGGATTAAATGTGATAATATATGAAAAGGGCTTAGTTGGGTAGAGAAAGCGGGGTTTTGAAGTCTAAAACTTTGGCTTCAAACCCACTGTCAGTACATATTAGCTATGAGAACTTCAGCAAATTACTTAGCCTCTCTGGACTTTGATTCATATATAAAGTAGGGCACAGGTAGATGATAGATAAAGACAGACAGATCATATTCCCCTTCACCACCACAAAAACCTCTCCTGTAGGTGTCCCCTTTCCATCTGTCCTCTCAGTTGCTCAGCTCAAACAACTTGGGATGATTTTTTACTCTCCCTATAACTCATACTCACTCTAAAAGCAAATCCCATTAGTGCTACCTTCAAATCTATTTAAATTTCTTCCGCCTCTCCTACCTCCTCCTCCATTGTCATGGTCTGAGCCAGCTGCTCTACTGTCATAATTTTCTAACTGCTTTTCTCACTTCCTCCCTTATCCAACACTATTCTCATCACAGCAGCCAGAATGACCCTTTAAAACACAAGTCAGATCAAGTTCTCTAACAGCCTCCCATCTCAATCAGAGTGAAAGTTGTCTTGACAATGGCTTACAAGATCCCTCCAAAACTCGCCCATCCCTGCCACCCATCCTACCCCCCTGAGCCACCCCTACAATCTCTTCTCCTCTGTGCTTCCTGCACCTGCTCTACTCCAGGTCCACCAGCCTCCATGCCATTCTAGGGACTCTTTAGGTTCTCTTCCACCTGAGTGACCTTATACTTTCCATTCTTTCCACCTGGAATGTTCTTCAGCCAAATAGCCTCAAGCCTCCCTACTTCACCTCTTTTAAGTCCTTGCCCAAATTTCATCTTCTTAGTAAAGCCTTCCCTACCCATTCCATTTAAAATTTGGCACCTGGGGGGCTCAGTCAGTTAAGCATCTGACTTTTGATTTCGGCTTAGGTCATGATCTCAGGATTGTGAGATCAAGTCCTGCATCGGGCTCCGCCCTGGGAGTAGAGCCTGCTTGGGATTCTCTCTCTCCCTCTCCCCTGCTCACTCTTTCTCTCAAAAGGGAAAAAACAAAAAACAAACTCCACAGCCCTCCAACACTCCATGCAGTATTCTATCCTCTTACCCTACTTACTTACTTTTCTTTTTTTTTTTTATTTAAAAAAATTTTTTTTTTTTTTTAAGATTTTTTATTTATTTGCGAGAGAGACAATGAGAGACAGAGAGCATGAGAGGGAGGAGGGTCAGAGGGAGAAGCAGACCCCCTGCTGAGCAGGGAGCCTGATGTGGGACTCGATCCCGGGACTCCAGGATCACGACCTGAGCCGAAGGCAGTCGCTTAACCAACTGAGCCACCCAGGCGCCCTACTTACTTTTCTTTATAACATTTATCTCCATCTAGCAGTGCTATATTGTACTTACTTACTTTTTGGTGGTGTTGTCTATTCCTCCAACACACACACACAGGAATTCCATGACAGCAGGTATTTTGGGCTGTTTTGTTCATTGTTGTATCCCTAGTTTTAGAATGGTATCCAGCACATGGTATTCTCTCTCACCTTCTCTCTTGCTCTTTGGCCCTAACTTCTCCCCTCCCCTCCCATCTCCTCTCTTTTCTCCCCTCCTCTTTCCTCCCTTTTCCTCTTCTCTTTCCTCCATAAAATATCTATGTACTATACATATCCTGATAGAATTTCTGGAACCCTAGAACAACAGTATAAAGCCAATCTTAGTTTCCTTAGCTTGTTAGAAATAGCACCCCTTCACTGGAAAAGAATGTAGGATTATGGTTTATGTAACATGTGTCTACAAGCACCTATCATGTATCAGGTACTACTTTAAGATAAATAAGAAATAATCTGAGTCCTCAACTCACTAACTGTCTAGTGTGAAAAAGGATCAAGTAAACATGTAAGAAATAAGAGAAAGGTGCTCGCAAAAAAGTATTTCACTTGGTGAGGGGGGGATTGTGAGAGGTTTAAAAATAGGTCTGATGGGGTCAAGACAAACCAGCAATAACAATCAATTAGAAGAGTAATGGCACAGCGTGTTTGGTGCAGAAGTTTTGATCAGTCTGGGGGGTTGATCAAGATGATTCAAGTGTTCCTTTGACAATGAGTCATCCATAATCTCATGACTGCTGTTGCCTGTGTTCGTGGTTATGAAATGATCCTCACACTACAATTCCTAATATTAGAAGCTTCCCTTCCACCGGTACAGATTGTTAGGCCAGGGAGTAGGTGTTTAGAGTATGGCTTGTTTGTTCTCCACTGGGCTGGGGTTACAGTGCACTCAGCATTTACTGAGTAAGAAACACATACTAGACCCTTCCCTAATATGCTGAATGGGAGTAAACAAGAGGTGCTTGGGCGCACATTCAGGGGAACTCAAAGAGCTAGATGAAGGAATGGGGAAGGTGAATAGGAATAGCTGAAGTGTTCCTGTATTATTAAAACAAAATTGCCCTTCTGAGTAAACATTTAGCAAACTGGCAGATTCTTAACTCCAGGGTGCAGAGGGCTGAACGCACCAATAACAATGGGGAAAAGAAGCCTTGAGGACGTACCTCAAATTTCCAAGCCTTATTTTCATTAGTGGAAACTTCTGGGGTGTTCTGTCATGCCCTAGAAGTCTAACTCTGTGCAGGGTTGAGGGTAGAAACTTAGACACAAAGCAACACCTGAGGAGAACCACACGTTCTTTAAAGGTACTCTTTGGAAATTTGATGATAACAGGATGGTATTTGGTGATGTCACGTGTGTTATCTCATCTAATCCTCACAACATCCCTGAGAGGTAAGTACTATCATTTCCTTTATTTGATAAAAATAGAAAACTGAGACGCAGTGAGATGAAGTGACTTTCCCAAGAGTCAGAATCAGGACTTGAATTTTGGTCTTTTCACTTCCAATTCTATACTTATCTTCCCCCACTTGCCGTGATGAAGTTCTGGAAAACTGTTTGGAAAGTTCTGGTCTAGAGCAGTGTTTCTCAAATCTGATTGCATAGCGAAAGCATTTGGGCATATCTACAAACCCTGATGTCTGGTTGTCAACACTAGAGATTCTGGGGTACAATCTGGGTAATGGGGTTTTTGTTTATTTATTGTTTGTTTTTTTAAAGCAATCTTTACACCTGAGGTGGGGCTCGAACTCGCAACCCCAAGATCAAGAGTCACATGCTCTACTGACTGAGCCAGCCAGGCATCCTTGGACAATGTGTTTTTTTTTTTAAGGCCCCTGGTGATTCTAAAGTTTAGTCCGAAATGAGAACAACTATGGGGAAATTATTTTAAATAACAGATTCCCTGAGCTCCAACCTAGGCTTATTGAATTAGAGTCCACAGATGACTTGGGGTAATTGTGTGATTTTACAATCTTCCCAGGTTATTCTAGTAAGTAGCCAGATCTGGAGACTCCTGGGGTGAATAATACCTGAAGATCCAGGTACTAGTCCTACCTCTGTCCTTGTTCATGTTCTTATAGGGACCTGATTTATCTTCACAGCATCTCTGTTGTTTCTTCATCAGAAAATGAGGCTGTTGCTATTTGTTCCATCAGTCTCTTTGGAACGTTCAAAGGAAAAGTGATGGATGTTTTAAAAGTTGTAACACATCTTACACTTGCAAAGTATTAGTATTATTGCTCCCCACTGGTGTGCCTGGCTTTTATCTCCAAAACTGCCTGCCTTCTGAACAGGCCATTTCCATAGGAGAAGGATTCTGGTCTTCCCTTCCTACTCTCTCTTTCACCCTTTTTATAACTCGCAAGGAGGCAGCGAATGGCTGAGAAAAAGGGTCACTACAGATTCTCATTCCCATCAGAGGAAATAATACAGGGAGGAAGCATGCCCCAGTGAGGGGAAATGGAGAGAAAAGGGAATGTATCGCCCCAACTGCAGGCACTTGTCAAAGATACAAGTGTAATTAAAAGACTGAAACATTAGCCGATACGCTTTCCCAGCACTCCAATTCAGAAATGAGACTGCCTGTTGCCAATATCATCCCATCCAATCCGGAGTGTGCAGCTTCTCCATCCGGGCTATGCAGGGCTTTCTGCGTCTAGCTCTACAACAGGCACATTAGGAGTGACGGGGAGGGGGAGGAGATACATAAAGGAAGAGAGCACATTATCCAGATGCTTTCCCACTTCAGATCCAACTTCTAGTTCCAACAGCTCACTACTCTGCAAATTTCCAGGAGGGTGACATAAGGGGACTGATGACCTTCTTAGAGGTTTTAACCCTTTCAACGCTAGGGAATACTCTGCAAATTACTGATGCCTGGGGTCCACGTCTGCAGATTGTGACTTAAATGTTTTCAGGTGGCATCATGTAGTAATCTCCAGGGAGATTGCAATGGGCAGTCAGTGTTGAGACTCCACGGAGAAAGGGATGACAGAATAAGAGGGGCCCATCTGTATCTGCTGGCATTTACTCTCCCCTAGGAGTTCTTCTGTGGTCTTACTGCCAACCCACTGCCATCCTGACCTTAAGGGAGTAGCCATCCTCACTTAAAGCTCTGAGCCAAGTGTCTCAAGTTATGGGAGTGATTCGGCCATTATTTTTTTAATATTTTATTTAAATTCAATTTAGTTAACATATAGTGTGTTATTAGTTTCAGGGGTAGAATTTAGTGATTAATCAGTCGCATATAACACCCAGTGCTCATTACATCAAGTGCCCTCCTTAATGCCCATCACCCAGTTACCCCATCCTCCTCCCCACCTCCCCTCCAGCAACCCCGTTTTTTCCGTACAGTTAAGAGTCTTATGGTTTGCCTCCCTCTTTGTTTTTATCTTATTGTATTTTTCCTTCCTTTCCCCTAGGTTCATCTGTTTTGTTTCTTAAATTCCACATATGAATAAAATCATATGGTATTTGTCTTTCTCTGACTGACTTATTTTGCTTAGCATAACACTCTCTAGTTCCATCCACATCGTTGCAAATGGTAAGATTTCATTCTTTTTGATGGCTGAGTAGTATTCCATTGTATATGTATAGATATTATATATATAATATATATACACCACATCTTCTTTATACATTCATCTGTTGATGGGCATCTGGGCCCTTTCCATAGTTTGGCTATTGTGGACATTGCTGCTATAAACATTGGGGGGCATGTGCCCCTTCGAATCACTGTGTTTGTATCCTTTGTATAAAATACCTAGTAGTGCAGGGGCGCCTGGGTGACTCAGTCGGTTAAGCATCCACCTTTGGCTGAGGTCATGATTCCGGGGTCCTGGGATTGAGCCCCACGTCGGGCTCTCTGCTCAGCGGGGAGCCTGCTTCTCCCTCTCCCCCCACTCCCAGTCATGCTTTCTTTCCCTATCTCTCTCTCTCTCAAATAAAAAAAATCTTTAAAAAAAATTACCTAATAGTGCAATTGCTGGGTCATAGGTTAGTTTTATTTTTAACTTTTCGAGGAAACTCCATACTGTTTTCCAGAGTGGCTGCACCAGTTTGCATTCCCACCAACAGTGTAAGAGGGTTCTCCCTTTTCTGCATCCTCACCAACATCTGTTTTTTTCTGGGTTGTTAATTTTGGCCATTCTGACCAGAGTGAGGTGGTATCTCATTGTGGTTTGGATTTGTATTTCCCTGATGCCTAATGATGTTTGGCATTTTTTCATGTGTTTGTTGTTGGCCATGATTTTTTTTAAAGACTTGACTAAATTTTGAGGGAGAACCAAAATAAAATGAACAAGAAAACACAAGAGATATATAGTGTTATAAGTAAAAATTTTTGACCATAGTCTCTATCAACTACAGCACTTACTAACAGCCTGATCCCACCCAAAATCCTCATGACCACAGCTACCCACTTGTCCGTCATTGCCAAGAGAGTGTTTCTCAGAATGTAAATAGGTCTTTCAGCATGTGTGTTTGGGCGCGCACACACACACACAGATTAAATCTATCTCTCAGAAAAGAAAGAATTTTTATATATTCCAGTTCTTACACAGTCTTTTATATTACTGGGCTCTCTTATAATTGTTTTATTTTTAACAACAATGTACTATTTAGGATAGGCCCGTTAACTTGAGGTGTCTAATTTGTAGAGGTTACCTGACAAAATCATTGAATAGAAGGCAAGTAAATTTAACAAAAATTAGTAATTATTCCTGGGATTATAATGTCACAATTTTAATTGTTTTAAGAAAACATCTTTTAAAGATAATGTAACATAACAATCACAAATACATACTTGCAGGGTGAATATTTTTTAAAAAGCAACATCCTGGTGTTATACAAATGGGTACTTGAAACTGGGAATAAAATTTACTGTGGCAAATGATACCCATTTAAAAGATGCTGTGCCTCAAACTAGTGAGAAGGTAAGTGCTCTAGAAAACTATTAGATGACCATAAAGCAATCCTAGGAATGACAAAAACATTGATGCCTTTCTCATAAAGTGTGAGTGGGGAAAAAAAAACTTATGAAATTTGAGTTAAGAAAGAAGTACTTCTAAATATATATTTTTATACAATATTGTCATGAATACCTGTGTTCATCAAAATTTATAAATTAAATATTATAAGTAAACATTTTACTATTTCACTCATTTCCAAAGTTGACATATGTATACACTCCCAAGTCTTTTTTTAAAAAACTTTTTTTTTCATGGGGAAAATTAAGGAATCGCCCATGATTAAGCATGAATAGGGGAAGGGTTTATTCTCACAGTATTTTTAGAGCCTTAAATATCTCATAGGCATTGTGACTTCCTAAAGTGGGAAACAAATATAACATGGTGTATTCCCCATTCTTATTTGACCCTGGAGACTTTATCCACATGAGACAAGAATTCCATAGAATGCATTTCAGGAAACACTGCTCTTGCCCAAAAGGATCCAACCCACCTCAAAACACCTTTAACAGCTCCTTTTTCTTTGATCTTCAAGCAGAATGCCTCCATGTGTGAGTGCCGTCTTACCACCCACCACACTGAAGCTATCTCCTGGTAAGTTAGTACATTTAGTCTAAGAGAAAACTTTTCACTTTGTTCTTCTCTGGGTCCTGCCACTCATTGGGGTTCCAACTTTATTGAGTGATTGACATGACAAATGAGCCCACTGTTCAGGTGTGATCCTCGCCCCTTAAACAGAGAATACTCTGGTCATTTTCAAATTCAACAGTATGATAGAGCCTTACCATGCAACATCTAAACCATCCACCCCAAATCATACACCACGTAATGGGGAATCAAGTAGCACTTTCCATTTGCTAGGTAATGTGTGAATATACAATAACGGGTAGCAACATAAATTGTAACTACGATGAAGTGAGCGTACCTTGACCTGTGATACTGATGACAAAATGAATATAATGATTACCCGTGATATTAATGACCATATATGGAGTATATACTATGTGGTAGCTCTGTACTAAACTCTTAACATTTAATTCTCACCACAATGATGCCCACAAGATTGGTACTGTTATCTCCTTTTACAACTAACAAAACTAGGGGCCAAAGTCAAAATAATTTGCCCCAAATCACATAACTAGTAAGTGACCCAGTCCAATTACCTAGCCCTCTAGCACACTGAATTTCTCAATCTTTAATTCTTCAGTGTATCCTAAGCTGTTTGAGGTGGGAGGCAGTCCAGCTCCGTATCCCGGAGTTACACCTTGAACTCTAAGTGAATGGCTTGCATACAGTAGCTCCAGCTGCTGGCAGACCAAAGGAAATCAAATGGGCTTGTAAAAGGCCCATCTAATATTGACGCAGAACTTCAAAAAGTCCAACAATGGACTAGAAATGGTTTCTATAAACATTTTTTTTATCTTTACATCCTTTTTAAAACTAATTGTTCTATTATATTTGATAACTTTTCTATGAAAAAAATCCTGGGAATTGTTTCCCCAAAGAGGAGCTATTGATACGGTAGGAAAAGAACAAGCTGACCTAGGTTTGAATCTCAGCCTCCCCATGATTTTGGGTCAGATACTTAAGCACTTCTTGTCTAAAAAAAATGCAGATAATTATATCTTCCTTTTAGAGCTGTTATGAGATATAAATCATATAATGTCATTTGTAAAGACAGGTACATAGTATTTGTCCAGGAAATTGTAGTTCTCTTCCCCCTGAAAAAAAAAAAAAAAATTGGAAAGAGTCCATCTGTTCTATCCTTTAGCTTTTTGGTGTGGGTACCATTGGCAAGTTTCCACTAGGGGGTGATCACACTGTGCTCAAAGTGGTATTTTATTTTCAAGTGGCTCAGATTTGGCTCAAAAAGGTAGCACTAACTATAAGGGAGTTCTAAATCCTGTCTAGGCCTTACCTTGTGCAACAATGCTACAACTTCCCCACATGTGAAAAAGCAGATATATGCACTGATGGAACCTCAGTGATGAAAACCGTAGACCATGGGAGAGTCTAAATCTACTCGATGCACTTTAGTCAGTGTGGAAGCTGGTAGCTCCCCGCCACCCCCGCAGAAAAACTTTCTACCCAGAGAATCCTGGGTAGAATTCAAAGAACAGTTATAGGTACTATTTTCATACTCTATTAAAATCATATAATGCAGTTTGGGGTATTTAATTTAAGCCATAATAAAAGCTGCTAAATCTTCATACAATGACATATGTAGGAACACTAATATTTTATTTTCTCTTCGTATTTGGATTATAAATTATTAATAAAGTATTTGTATTGGCAGTTTTTAAAATTTATATATATTTTTAAAATATACCTAAGTCTTTCCTACTTTGCAGATGGGATATTTTTTAAAAAAGAAATCAAATACAGGGGCACCTGGGTGGCTCAGTCATTAAGTGTCTGCCTTCCGCTCAGGTCATGATCCCAGGGTCCTGGGATCAAGCCCTGCCTCAGGCTCCCTGCTCAGCAGGAAGCCTGCCTCTCCTTCTCCCACTCCCCCTGCTTGTGTTTCCTCTCTCGCTGTGTCTCTCTCTGTCAAATAAATAAATAAAACCTTTTTAAGAAATAAATAAAATACAGTGGAGTTTGTCAATGTGGGAGACATGACTATAATTTTGGAAAGATTAAATGTTTCAAAATGTAAATGCTGTAAACTGAAGCAGATAACACAGGTATGTTTACATCCTGATGATGCAACTCACTAGCCTCAATTACTTGTCAGTAAAATGAGGATAATTTTATATAATTTGTGGAGTTGATACAAAGATTAAAATGACCTTGTGTAAAGAGCCTACCATGAGACCCAGCATGGCATAGACACTCAATGAATATTAGTTCTTTTTGCTTTTTCCTGCTTGAAAATGGGCTTCACTGGCAGATTCTGGTTCCACAGAAGTGGTTTACATATTCTTTGGGGATAGAGAAAGCAGCTTCTAGCAGGCAGCTTTAAACCCTCAGAAACCTCGAGTGAACACTAACCAAAAATAAAATAAATTAAAAGTCAGTGTGAAAATTATAAACATAGACATATTCAGTTATTTTTTGTAAAGCTTGTAGAAAACATTTAAAATATGTAAATGAAAAAGAAGGAGGTGAGGAGCTGTCACAACTCAGACAACAATTCTGTGGCTTTGAAGAGTTTATGCTCATCATTATGCCTCGGTTTATCCACCTTCCTCACAGGGATAAAATAGAGAAAACAAAGAATATACTAAAAGGCTCAAAGCTCTTCCCCTCAAAACTCATTTTTATGACATAAAAGCAGCTCTTTGTAAGGCAATGCTTAGAATTCTTATTGCTATATAGTTAGAATGAATTACATCCTCCTGTCCTCCATTTATTGAAAATCAGGGGAAATCAAATTTTGCATGGTGGCCATTTGGGTGGAAATGCCTGATCACCAAAAGACTTAGAATGTTGCTTTTTATTTCAACCAAATTCAACCTATATCCCAATGAAAAGAATATAAATAACATACGTAATCACTGAATGAACTACCCAAAAGAAATTTTCTTTATATTGATTCATTTCCAGTCATTTTCTTGGGGCTTGGAACTGGATCTTCAACTCACTGGGACCAACAGTCTTCCTATATTTGAAATATAAAGTAGGCTATGCTTTTCAATAAGGAAATGATAATAACCATAGCTTACATTTGTAGAAATAAAGCATTTTCATAGCCATGATCTCATTTGATCATCAGTAATTTTGTGGCATGTGGCAAGCCAGGTCTTTCTTACTATCCCCATTTTATTTACAAGGAAAGGACATCAGCTCTCTAGGGGGATGGGGCAGCATATAATAAATGCGAGTTTTTAGCAAAGTGAGATGTGGCTAATATATGACAGAACTGACATCCACCTGCATTCCATCTCCCATAGGTTCCTGGGCTCAACTCTGGGATGTTTTGCAGTTAGTTACTAGAATGCAAGCTATGTGATTCATTTTGGCACCATTGAAACTTTAAGTTCAACTCAGATGCAAGGACAAAGGAGAATGTGCCACCAGCTTGGTTTATTTGGGTAAATATAAAAGCAGATTACCCAAAGCTTTAAAAAAAAAAAAAAAAACTGAAACGGGCTGTCTTCCTTACCCCACCCTTAGGGAGTGTTGGCTCACAAACTTACCTATTGTGTTAGGTAAGTAACATGAAAGGGGAAAAACAGAGGAGGGCAACCCAAAGTCAAAATCAACAACCTTTGTGAATCAGAGCCATGGACTCTTTGCCTAAAGGGGATAAGGGAGGAACCAAGTTTCCACCCTCTTAATGCAGAAATGACAACAATTGTTGATAGAAAAAGGAAAATCTTTTCCTCTTCTCCCTCCCCAGGAAAAGCATCATTAAATAACAACACAACAATGCCACTCCAAACCCCCATGTCCTAATTAGAAAACAAAAACGACATGCTTTAAAAAAAAAATTATACGTTTCAGATCAAAAATAACAACAAAGTACAGTGTCTCCAGCCTTGGGTGTAATGTGATTACACACCGTAATTAACAACAAATTTGTAACCAGCCCTGTTGGCTCTGTTCAGAAGCCAAGAATGCGAGTCCAGTGGATCATCAGTTATGGGTGTAGATCACTAATCTAAAGGCACTGAAACTTCTGGGTGATGAGCGATGGATTTCAAATGGTTGCAGTGACTTGAAGGAAAAGAACAAGGCTTTTGAGACTGAAAACCAGCCAAATGTCTGGGTTGCTTTCTTGGTGCCAAATGTCATCCCTCTGGTCCACAGACCTCTTTGGGACAGAATCAAACTCAAGCCCAGCATATGCAGCACAGCCGAGACCCAGCCTAGCACTTAACTCTGCCAGCCTGAGATGAGCCCTGAGGACATCTGTCCCAGCCAGGAAAGGAGGAGTGCCAGAAAGTCTGAATTCAGCCTGCCATCCTTGTGTTTGCTGGGACTTGCAGCAGCAGGATCGACAGAGAGCATTCTGATGCTGGATGGCAAATTCCTGTAGACTTGGCTTTGTACAAGGCCAAACAGAAAGATCTCCTTAATGAAGGATTTGGATGATGGATTTTGGTCCCACGGTGATCAAACCATTTCAGCCATTCCCACACAGAGGGATCACATTACCATTGATGGAAGCAGCCCAGCCCTACGCCAAATTAAAAAGCAGGACAAATCTGTCCTTGGCGTGCTCAAAGCTGGGTGTCCCTACCCACCTCCCTTCTTTCAACATGCCCCACCTTCCCTGCCTTCTCCCTACTTTCTACCTGAGGAAGGCCCAAACCCTCCTTACTGCCTCTGGCTATCCAAGGATCCCTCTCAGTAAACCGGTTATCTGAAGCAAGGCCTTACTCCACCCCCAACACATGTTGTTTGAGTCTTAATTATGAGACAGACAAAATACAATATAAAGAAAGACAAATATATAAAAAATGCTCCTGAGCCTTGATGCGAAAAGCCGTATAGTTCACTCAACAGCATTGTAGTGAGTCTCCTACTGTGAGCAGGACATAGTGGTACATAGCTGAGCCTGCAGGAGGATATGGAGAGGAGGAATATGCATTTTCCTCCTCCAGAAATCCCTTGAACTCAAGAAAAGACTTAAGAAAAAAGAGGAGTAGAGCCATGTAATGGAAAGAACCAGAATGTCTTGCCCAGTCACTGTAAAAGCTTCTAACCGCTCTCCCTGCTTCTGCTTCTGTCCCCTGGAATAATAAAAACAATAATGATGATTATAATATAATATAATATAATATAATATAATATAATATAAATCTATTCACCACTCAGGAGCCAGAGTTTTCTCTGTAAAACATACATCAGATCATGCCACTTCTATCTTGAAACCTCCCAAACACTTCCCAGTGCACATAAAATAGAATCCAAACTTCTTCACCATAACTGGCAAAGCACTATCTGGCTGGTCCTTGCCCACCTTTCCCTCTTACTCACGGCAGACACATTGGCCACTTCTCTGTTCTTGAGACATTCCTGCCTCAGCGCTTTTAGCTTTGTAATACCCCCTGACTGAAATGCTCTTCTAGATTTTGCATGGCTGGCCTCATTTCGTCATTCTGGCCTTAGTTTAAATGCCCCTTTTCAGAGATGCTTTTACTGACAAGTCTGACTCAGGAGCACTTCCCCAATCCCTCCACAGCTTTTTCTTTTCACTATGACACACATCACTAGCTGAAACTATCTTTTTTTTTTTTTAAGATTTTTTTTATTTATTTGACAGAAAGACACAGCAAGAGAGGGAACACAAGCAGGGGGAGTGGGAGAGGGAGAAGCAGGTCTTCCGCTGAGCAGGGAGCCCGATGCGGGGCTCGATCCCAGGACCCTGGGATCATGACCCTGGGACCCTGGGATCCCGACTAAGTCACCCAGGTGCCCTGAAACTATCTTTTTTTTTTTAATTTGTCTAACAGAAAACTCAAACTTAAGAAATCCCAAATTGATCTACTGATCTGTCATCTTTAAACCTGTTCAGTTGACCAACTCCCTTGTCTCTCATAAAAAGCAGCTCCACTCTTCCAGTTCTTCCACTGGCCCAGATCAAAACCCATGATCACCCTGGACTCCTTCTTTTCTTGACAATCCATCTGGAAGTCCCATTAATTCCATCTTCAAAATATAACCACTTGTTATATTTCTTATAATTCCTCCACTCTCTCACTCTCTTTCACCTGTAGTAGCCCTCCTACCTGGGCTCTCTGCTTCCTCCTCTCTCCCACTTCATCTATTTTCAACACAGCAGCCAGAGTAACCTTTTTAAAAATAAGTCAAGTCAAGGTATTTCCCACCTAAGAACTGCATGGTAACTCCTTATCTCACTCAGTAAAAGCCAGTGTCCACCATCTAGAGCCATGCTATAGAATGCAGTAGCCACTAACCACATGTGGCCACTGAGCATTTAAAATGTGGCTAGTCCAAAATGAGATGTGCTCTAAGAGTAAAATGCACACTAGGTTTCAAAAACTTGGTATGAAAAAAGAATGGAGAACATCAATAATTTTACATTGATTATACATTGAAATGTTAAAATTTTGGATATATGGAGAAAAAGAAAATGTATTATTAAAATCTGTTTCTTTTTACTTTTTATAATGTGGCTACTAGAAAATTCAAAATTACATCTATGACTCATATTTGTGGTTCACATTATATTCCTCTTGGACAGTGTTGTTATTGATAGTACATCATTTTAACATTAGATGAGATCATCTAGGGAGTGGTATAGACAGAGGACAGAAGAGGTCTATAGATAGTATTCTGGGGGCCTTGCAGAATTGGAGGCCAGGCAGATAAAGAGGAGCCATTAAAGAAGACAGGGGTAGCTGGGTGGCTCAGCTGGTTGAGCGTCTGACTCTTGATTTCGGCTCAGGTCATGATCTCAGGGTCGTGGGTTTGAGCCCCTCATTGGGCTTGGTGCTCAGCAGAGTCTACTTGAGATTCTCCTAAGAATCATAAAGATTTTAATTTGAGAGAGAGAGCAAGAGAGAGCACGAGGTGGGGGGGGGCAGAAGGAGAGGGAGAAGCAGGCTCCCCACTGAGCAGGGAGCCAGACTTCGGGGCTTTATCCCAGGACCCTGAGATCATAACCTGAGCAGAAAGCAGATGCTTAACTGAGTCACCAAGGTGCCCCTAAATAAAATCTTTAAAAAAAAAAAATAAAGAAGACAGAAAGTGTCCGCTGAGTTCAGAGAAGACTTGAGAGGTGATACACTAGAAGGCAAATGCAGGTGTTTCAATGAGGGAATAATCAATTGTTTCAAGTGAGATGAAGACTGAGAACAGACAATTAGCTTTGACAAAAGGGAAATCACTGGAGACATTGACAAGGGCTGCTTTGGTGGAATGGTGTAGATAAAAGTCTAATTATAGTGGCTCATGGGAGAGCATGGGAAGCAGACATGGAGACTACAAATATGAACAAGTTTTTAAGGGAGTTTTGCTATAGAGATGATAAGAAAAATGCAAAGGTAGTTGGAAGGAAGCTTGGCATCAAGGGGAGTATTTTACTATGA
The DNA here is from genome assembly GCF_004348235.1 of Phoca vitulina. Taxonomy (NCBI): domain Eukaryota; kingdom Metazoa; phylum Chordata; class Mammalia; order Carnivora; family Phocidae; genus Phoca; species Phoca vitulina. The sequence goes on along the minus strand of NW_022589719.1, from coordinate 7,489,083 downwards.
GAAATATAGCATGTTTATATGCTGACGGAAATAAACTGATAATGAGGAAGAGAGCCTCTCTAAAACTGCTAGAGTAAAATTGTTGGAGTGATCTCCTTGAGTAGATGTGAGGTCCTGGGACCTACTGCACAAGAGGAGAAGTGTGCCTTAGATAGGAACATGAACAGTTGCTTATGCAAGATGGAACATGGGTATAAATACCAGGGGATTGGTAGAAGTGACGGAAGCAATATGTGAAAGGTCTCTTCTAGTTGCTTCCATTTTCTCCATGAAAAGGAATTAAGGTCATCAGCTGAGAATGATGAAGGAAGAAAAGGGTTGAAAGTTGGAAGAGACATAAGATATGAAATAAGAGTTGATAGATTAGGGAAAGAGTTAAAATTACTGGGTCCACTTGAGTTTAGTGGTTCGTGAGTTTCAAGTAAGGCCATGCGGTAAAGCTGGGTATTTTCCTTCAGCCACGTTCAGCAATCAGAAAACAGGCACAGAATAGGAAAAGAGTTGCCAATTACCAGAACTGGAGTTTTGCCAGAGAAAGACCAAGAAGTGAGAGAAGCTCCAGGGAGTTAAGTGTGTGTTAAGTGAGTGACTGTTAGGATAGACTATAAAATCTAGGATGGATAAAGAGGTAAGTAAGGACATGTGGGGTACGAGAGACAGTGAAAAGATGAAATACATTGTCTGGTCAAAGAATTTTCAAGTCAGAGCACCAGAGATATTGCACTGGAAATATATGAGGTGTGGTCCTAGAATGGAATGCTTAAGATCATGGAAGGGTAGCTGTTACTGAGTGGCCCATTTGTGGGGATGAGTAGCTGAAGTTGAGAAAGAAGGAGATCATTAGAGAAGAAGAGGTCAAGGAAGTCAGAGGCCAGAATATTGAAATGATAATCAATATGGAGATTGAAATAGCCAAGAATTATGACAGGCACATTGTTGGAAAGAATGAGGCTGAGCTTGGAGCTTAAATTTTCAAGAAGTGTGGGGGAGTGACCCAATGTCAGCAAATGACTGCAATAATAAGGGGTTGCTAATAGTAAGGTCATAAGCTTCACGCCAAAGTGCTTTAAGAGAGAAGAGAATTTGATCTGATAGGCGCAATGGAAACCGAAGAGACATCCCCTCCACCCAGGTCTAGAATTCTATTCCAAATTCACATTCCAAATATAGGTTTTTTATGTCAAAAAACTTATACTCTGTCCCTAAAGAAGCTAGTATGACTAGAGGCTTCATGCTTTAGCTCAAAGGAAATACTTACTAATTGCTGAGACCAGAGGCATCACATACCACCAGTGTGGGAAAGATATTTTGGAAAAGGGTATTTAAACCATCCCCAGGGCACTGTCCCATATATGCAGCTGTTCCTGTATAGAACCTTCTTCACATCAACAGCAACAATAAAAATGCATAAAAATCAGATAAATGTTTACTAATGATTAAAAACATAAAATTTTATCTGATACTCTGAATGAGGGATGTTCAGGTCAAGCTAATTGAAAACTAGCATGATGAGTCAGTGGCTAAAATCTGTAGAAGTGCTCTTAATGATTTTTACAATTGTTTCCTTAATAATGGAATCTTAATAAGCAGGTCGATGTTAAATTAATAACATGCAGGCATTCTAAAAAGCATATTGAAACATGATTTTAGTCCATTCACTCAAGGCTTAAAGCCATACTCTGGTTTTTTGATTCCTGGTAGAATATCATTTATTGGAAAGAGTTTTTTAAGCTAGAAAATGAAGTGTTTTTTTTTTTTAAGATTTTATTTATTTATTTGACAGAGAGAGACACAGCGAGAGAGGGAACACAAGCAGGGAGAGTGGGAGAAGGAGAAGCAGGCTTCCCGCCGAGCAGGGAGCCCGATGTGGGGCTCAATCCCAGGACCTTGGGATCATGACCTTAGCCGAAGGCAGATGCTTAATGACTGAGCCACCCAGGCGTCCCTAGAAAATGAAGTTAAAACATAATATTGATAAGAAGGAAAAGTGTAGTTTTTACAATACGCACACAAAGGCAATGTAGGCCCAGAGCTACAACCTTTCTGCCATTCACTGACTTCACTCCACTTCATTCAGTGAGTGATTACTGAGCATAGGAAATAGACCAGATACTTTGCTACCCGTTGGAGAGTCAGCAAAGAATAATATACCATTCTCACCCTTCCACTGAACCTAGGGGTAAGAGGGTTCACCTAAGTGTTCACTATCTGATTGGTGGAAACACACACTTTCGTAAACACAATACAATATTGATATTTGAGTAAAGTGCAGCACAGAGAATGGAACATTTGAAGTGAACTTGAAGAGGAAGCAGAAATTTGCTCAACAGAAGAAAAGCATGCCAAGCAGAAAGAAGAGCAGGTAAGCGTGGGATATTTGGGGAGCCTGAGCAATTCTGTAGGGCAGGGTTATAAGAACTTGAAAGGAAGGAGTGGGAGGTGAAATGACTTATTACAGAAGCAACCAAATTCTTTGCCCCAATTCTAGCCAGCATTACCCCTTTCTCACCACCCTTCTCCCCTACCATCTAGTCAATCCAAATATAGTCCTCTTCCACAAGAAATCCAAATACGAGTATGTTGTGGTGTTTGAAAACATTACTGGAGGTTTAGAGGACACAAGGAAAGATCTCACAGTATAAAATTCAATGATGACCCCCTGTGTATCACCTCCCTGCCCCTCCTCACTTCCTCACTACCCACACCTAGTCCAATTATGTAGAATTTTTCCTTTCTTCTCTGAAGTTTTGGTGCTTTCCAATCAGAGCTTAACAATAGACAATACCCAAACAAAGATGACTCTTTCCTTCAAAGGAATTTTCTTACTATCTGCTATAATAATTGAAGCTTCTTCCTCAGATTGTATTTTTTTTTTTTTTAAGATTTATTTATTTGGGACAGAGAGAGAGAGAGCTGGGGCAAGGAGGCAGGGGGAGAGGGAGAGAGAGAGAGAAATTTAAGCAGACTCCCACACTGAGCTTGATCCCATGACCCTGAGATCACAACCTGAGCCAAAACCAAGAGTCTGATGCTCAACCGACTGAGCCATCCAGGTGCCCCGTCCCTCGGATGGTATTTCTAAAATATTTCTAAAAGCTAGTTCTAATTCTAGCTCTTCAATTTTTAAAATCCTTCAGTGGCTCACTCTAGCCCAGAGAATAAATCCAAGCATCCAGGAACCTCCACAATCTGCCTCAACCTAAATGTTAAGCTCCTTTTTCTTCTATACTTTCCCCATCACCAGGTGTATACCCTTTATCTCACTGAAGCCCTCCTCACTTCCTAAACAGGGCATTCATTTTCTTCCTGCATGGCTTTGCTAACATAGCCCTCTCTGGCATTCCCATTCCCTACTTCCCCACTTGTTAAAATTCTAACCATTCCTGTAAAAATGTTCCCTTCTTGCTAAAGCCAGGTTTATCAACCTTGGCAATCTTGGCATTTTGTGCCGGATAATTCTTTGTTGGGGGTTGGGGAGCTGTCCTGGGCAAGGTGAGATGTTTGGCAGCATCACTAGCTTCTACCCTCTAGATGCCGGTAGCAACCCTCACCCCCCAACCCACCATCTGACAATTAAAAATGTTTCCAGACATTGCCAAATGCTCTCCAGGCTTCAAAATCACCCCTGGTTGAGAACCACTGCTTTTTAAAGCTTTCTGTGGTTACTACCAATGAGATCATTGCACTCCACTCTACTCCACAGCGCCTTGCCCTCTCTTAAAGTCCTTGCAACTGAAGCAACAAGAGCAGCAACAATAACAACAATTAGCACCATCTTTATTTTGTGTCTGTGACTGCTTATATGTCTGTTCCATTCTGTGGGTCTGTGAGCTCTTTGAGAGCAGAGTATCTTCCCGGTATCTCTAGGACCCAGCACAGTGCCTTACTACAGTGGGTAATCAGGACAAATTTGCTGAGTCAAAGTGGTAAGACTGCTGTCAGAGTCTGTCCTCTGACCAGCCATTTGATGGCCACATCACCTGCAAGATTGAGAAGCTAATGATTCTAATGCTGTTTTGCAAGGTTCTGTCCATACCTGGCAAGTTATAAGACACATTAAGAATAATGGATCCTGGAAAGTTTTTGTTTTTGTTTTTTTAATATTTACATTTTGGAATGGTTTGTCTTTGAGTAAATATTAATTTTCAGATTCAGTTTAGGTTAACAAAGTAATGTAGTTCATGTCAATAAATATTTTAGTTTAGTTAGATTTTAGAAGCTGTGGTAAAGTATAGCAAAGATTCCTAGAGGATTATCTCCGCATTTATTTCCCTCTTCCTCCCCAGGGACCGGGTTGAGATTTTGTGTAGCTGTGCCCTTTGTCAATCAAAATCAAAGACTTAATTTCCCATTTCCATCACAGCAAGCTGAAGCTATGTAACTGAGTTCTGACCAAAGAGATGTAGGTTAAAATATTATGTGAGACTTCTCGGAAAGCTGCTTAAAAGATGCTGACTTGGGCACCTGGGTAGCTCAGTTGGTTAAGCGTCCGACTTCAACTCAGGTCATGATCTCAGGGTTTTGGGATTGAGCCCCACTTCAGCCTCCCTGCTCAGCGGGAATCCGTTTGTCCCTCTGCCCACCCTCCGACTCGTGCTTGCTCTCTCTCTCTCTCTCTCTCTCAAAAAAAAAAAAAAATCCTTAAGAAGATGCTGACTTGACTAGGAAGGGTGATTATTACTTTTATGCAAAAACATATTCTATTTTTCTGGCCTGCAACTCACATGTAATAACCGGAACTCCTACAGCCATCTTAAATCATGAGTAAACTTAATGATCAAAGCCATGTCCTAGGACGGTGGTACAAAATGACAGAAACCAGGAATCCTGATGAAACTGAGGAGCTATCATACTTGCCCCAAATTACCTATCTCTGAATTTCTTTTACTTACTTTATTTATTTTTTTCTTTAAACAGATATATCTAATCTGGTACATCTTTCCACCCAGAAATAAAGAATTTCTTTGTCTTAATTCTCATACATCTTTTACTTACTTTAAATGCACTATTACTTTGGACTTTCATGTTTTTATGAAGCCGCACCTAATATTAACTGATACATAAATATTTCATTGTAATTCAGCAATATTTTTGAAGGACTAATACGTGCTAGGTAGGTAATTCTCAACAAAGAGAGCACATCACAAATACCTTCATAATTTTCAAAAAATGAAAATGTTCATTTCATCCTCAAGGCTTTCTGAATCAAAATTTACATGATGGGCCTCTGGTATGAAGAAAATTAAATATATATATATACACACACTATTATATACATTAACAAATTATATAAATTAGATGTATGAATATATATAGTCATATATAATATATACATAGTTATATATAATATGCATAGTTACATTTAATATATATTATATATAATACATATGTAACATATTTTTTATTTCTGTAAGGTTGGTAGTAATTCCTGATTTTAATAATTTGAATTTTCATTATTTCCTAGTCAGTTTAGCTAAAGGTTTGTCAACTTTGTTGTTCTTTTCAAGAAACCCAGTTTTAGTCTCATTGATTTTCTTGTTTTTATTTCTATTCTTTTTTCTATTCTATACTGGTTTTTGTTCTTTTAACTCTATTTCTTGCTCCAAACTTTATTTTTTCCATACTTGCTTTGGGTTTAGTTTACTGTTCTTTTTTGAGTTTCTTAAAGTTTAGGTTATTGATTTGAGGTCTTTCTCCTCTTTTAATATAGGCATTTATAGCTATAAATTTCCCTCTAAACACTGCCTTAGCTGCATCATGAATGTATTTTTAAAGCCCTGTAGAGAAGAGAATTCTGGTGTATAGTTGGTGAGAATATGCTGTACTTCTTTGCCATTATAAGATTTTGGGGTTTTGTGTGTGTGTGTGTGTGTGTGTGTGTGTGTGTGCAGGCACATGTGTGAGCACATGTCTGTTTTTTGTTTTTTCCACTTTCCAATGTGGTTGCTGAACTGTTGAGTAGACAAAGCTTTTCTTATAAAGCAAAACGCCTTGGCTCAGGTTTGGTTGGATTTGCAGAAAGACTCTTGCTGGTAGCTCAAAGAATTCTTTCACAGCCTAATGTAAAAAGCAAGGGCATGTTTGTTTTACTTGATTTTCTCTGTAAAGTGAAGATTTCCTAGGCTATATGGGCCCTCCTTAAAGGGCCCTTTCAGTTGGAAGTTTCCTTCTCTGCCTGTATTTCTACTAAGCATATTTTTGGCAGCCCTGACACAATGTTTATGTCCTGTAAGTAGAGGTCAGCTAGTAGTGAAAACTTCCTGTGCTACCATAAGTCTTTTCCCTTGGCCTGGGTACCTTGTTATTTGCCATGCTTTGTCCACAATTTGGCAGCACCGCTACCCACTCTACGTGACAAATGACATCATTGCTATAATGAGAATTCCAAGCAGCACCACTGGATCAAAGCCCATCTGTGTGCCTGCTCCCACACTTGACAAAACAAATTCCAAATTCATTCAGCATGCCGGTGCCATTTAGTCACTGTGACATATCCCAAATTTTGGACTCTGTGCAAAACCCAATCTGTGCCCACAAAATTAATCATGGAACACATTTTATGACGTTTGACAACAACTTAAAAGGTTCTCATCTCTGGCAGGTGGCTCTGCCAATCTGCAAGTATGTGCATGACAAATTCTGAACAATATATTATGTGGCTGAAAATATATCATGCAGGATGCACACCCTGGAGAGAACCAGAATGAGTCCAAACAATCCTGAGGTCTGTCTCAGGGATACATAAGCCAGACTGCTGTCTTGTGAAGGAAGGATGATGGCCCCAGGTACACACAGAAAGCCAAAGAAAAGGCAACAGCTCGTGTGCCAGTAAATGCTGAGAACATTGGCACAGTCGCCTGTGTTGGCAGGACCAAGAGTTTGAGATGGCTAATTTAAGCGACAAGATCCTGGCAAACAGATTTATTTAGGGCAAGGGTGCGTCAGAAAGATGCCAGAAAAATACATCAATCTGTGCCTTTACATGTACTGTAGAGTGATGATGAGACAGTTGACATTAAAAAAGTAAACCCTTACACTTTAATATAATCTGCAGCTCATCCTAACAACAAGTAGGGTTTTGCTTTCAATCCCTGGTACTCCAAGATGGGGTTTTATGTTCTCATCTGAGATCTTTGATCAAGAAAAATTTTCAACAGGTGTTCTTGAAGAGATTTCCCCATATGGTTGTGTTGAATTGATGAGACTAGTGTTTTTATATATTGTTTAGTTTATTTAAACATGTAGGCTATTTCACATTTGACAACATCATTCACTTCAAATAAAGGAAGATACTTATCTAAAATTTTACTTACTGAGGAGTATATTACAGGAACTCTGTTAGAAAAGGAAAGAAAATGGGGACTTTAGTTGTACTGATAGAACCCTTCACTTAAGAGCAGTATTTTACTCTGTACTAAGACATAACTGTTTTTACATATCTATCGTGTACAGTAGTGCTTATTTGTGCATAGTTCAGCAATAAAACAATAAAATGTGAAAATAATAGCAAAACATTCCACTTGGTGTGTCTGGCTTCATCATGTGACTTTCCATGTTCCATTTTCCGTCTCTAGACAGCCTCCTACTCCCAATTTTCCCCACCTACTCCCTTCTTCTCTGACTTGATGCTGTCTCGGTACATTGTATTTGCAATGTCTTGGGTTAGGAAAGCTTTCATAACCTGGCAGCCTACTTAGGACTTTAATTCCTCATATGAAGACAAAATTTGCATAATTTAGCTTTCACTGGGATTTATCTTCACTCAGAGTTCCTATTCTAAGTCTGAGTCTTCCTTTCTATCTCTGAGGCAGAAATTAGTATGAGGAAGCAACAGGTAAAGAGGAGTTCTTCCACAGGAAGAGCAACTTCTTGATTCGGAAGTGAGTCCTAATAACCTGATGAGTCAATAACCTGATAGTGGCATGAAACTCAAAACAGTTCTGCCTCATTTGTGCTCACAATTGCCTCCTTTGGGACACAGGGCAGCAATCAGTCCTCTCTTCTGGAAAGTGAAGGAGCCGGACTCTAGTCTCTCTCAACTCCAGTAGTCAGGGAATTGTGAATTACAGAGTGGGATTTTAGGGGATCCCTCCTTACACTAAAACCGATTCTTTTATTTTGTGCATTGAATCAAATGGATTGTTAATTGACTCATATTTTCCCTGCTCGGTAGCTCCTAAAACTTTTTTCTTCGTTTCCTATGCTTAAATAATTAGTGATCTGTAACTGGCCTGATTCCCAATTCTTAGAATATGACTTTTCAAACTTTTTATTTTCTCTGAAAACTTTTAGGATTTTCTACTTATCCCTGGAATTCTGAAATTTTATGATGATTATGTATGTTAAGAAATTACTAAGAATGGGGTGCCTGGGTGGCTCAGCCGGTTGAGCGTCCAACTCTTGTTTCAGCTCAGGTCATGATCTCAGGGTCATGAAACTGAGCCCTGTGTCATCAGTCATCAGGCTCCCGACTCAGCAGGGAGTCTGCTCCCCTCCCCCTGCCCCTCCTCCCACTCTTGCACTCTCTCTCTCTCAAATAAATAAATAAATCTTAAAAAAAAAAAAAAGAAATTACCAAGGACAAGGAAAGGATCACTCAAAAGGAGCAAACAATCCCCAGTCCCAGTTACTGAGAAGTTTTCCTGTTCCTGCCAGTCAAAATAGAATCACATAATTCACGGGGCCTGGGATAAAGAACTTAGAAGGGTATTGACTCAGTAGTGGGACACCATTAGCCCTACACAAAAGGCTGAACTGGTTCCACCTAACAAAGCTTAAAATCAATCCTCAAAGGACAAAATTGTTTTCAAGTATCCTATCTGCACTTCAAAACAAATCTCAAATATTCATAGGGATACAAAAATATCCAGCACCCAAAAAGTAAATTCCACAATGCCTGGCATTATACATTCATATATATCTCACTGGTCATGCAAGAAACAGGAAATTATGAGTGTAATGAAGAGAAAAATCAGTCTATAGAAACAGTACCAGAAATAGCACAGATTACAAAATTAAAATAAAAACATTAAAATTGTCATTATAATTGCATTCTATATGTTCAAGAAGCTGTGGGAAAGATTGGGCATGGTAAGTAAGGACATGGGAAATGTAGAAACACACACACACCCTTAAATCTAAACTGCTACAGATAAAAACGATAACCGCTGAGACGAAAAATGAATGATTGGGATTAAGAGAATATTAAATGTCAAAAAAAGGAAACAGAAAAATTTAAAAAAACAAAATGAATAGAGTACTAGTGAGCTGTAAGACAGTGTCAGACAATGGAATGTACATGAAAGTGGGGTCATCAAAGGAGAGGAGCTGGAGGATGGAGGAAAAGAAAATATTTGAAGAAATAAGGGCAATGTCTGCATTTGTCTTGTTCCACGGGACATTCTCAGTGCCTAGCAAGACACCTGGTAGACACTAGACATTTAGCAAACATTTCTTGAAAATATTTGTGGCATAACAATGAGTAAAAGATAAGCACATGAGTGCTACTGCAGGGTATAAGGACTATCAGGGACCAAGGAAGAACACTTTGAAGAGAGGGAAGCTTAGTAGAAGTGGCGCTTCTTCAAGCAGACAGGGAGAATGGGTTCAGTTAGAAGGTGTATATGGTTTGGAGAACTGGAGGAGATGAACAAGGGCATTCTATATAAGAACAACATAAATGAAGACTTGGAAGCAAGAATAAACAATAAACAAGAATAAACATTTTAAATATATCATCCCAACTGGAGGGGTGGTTGCACTTGAGGGATAATGAGAAATGAGATTAGATGGATAACTTAAGGGTCAGAGTATGCAAGTCTTTAGAAATAGGAAATGGCGGGGGGGGTACCATTCAAAGTTTCTGAACAGAAACCCTTGATGATGAAATCAGGGTTCAAGGGGAAAAGAGTATAATGATGACATTCATGATGGATTAGAAGAAAATATTATACTTGAATGGAAAGAGTGGGCTGGAGACAACCAGGAAGTTGTTACAACAATCCTATCATGAAGTGTTGAAAACTTGTATATGAAAGCACCTGGGGTGCCTGGGTGGCTCAGTCGGTTGGGCGTGTCTGCCTTTGGCTCAGGTCATGATACCAGGGTCCTGGGATAGAGTCGTGCATCGGGCTCCTTGCTATGCTTCTCCCTCTCCCTCTGGCTGCTCCCCCTGCTTGTACTCTTTCTCTCTCTCTGTGTGTCAAATAGATAAATAAAATCTTAAAAAAAAAGAAAGAAAGAAAGAAAGAAAGAACTAACCTAACACAGTTAACAGCAGAGACATGGCTTAAATGATTAAATGTCAGTGAGATCTAAATACTGGGCAAATTAATATTCCATTTAAATTAAGTACTAAATTTTTTCTTGGTTCATGAATTTTCAGAAGTGGCCCTAAGAATCTGTAATGCATTAAAAAATTTGCTTCATATTTCATTTACATAAGATTTTGGATCAGCTTTTTAAAATGGTTCCTTTGTGCACCAAAGTGCCTTGTTCTCTTGCTCACCCAGGTGTTTCATGCTTTTTTGTACTTTCCATCCTTACTCTCAAACAGATTTGCAGGGAAGACTCGTGCCTTGATTTTTAAAATTAAAGCCATGCTGCCACAAAAGGAAAATTTATCCCGTTACACAGTGTCACCGAATCCCAAAGTTTAAGGGTGGAAAAGAGCTTGGAGATAGCACCTTTCATCGCACAGACAGGGAAATTGAGGCCAAAGGAGATTAAGAAGTCCAGACTCATACAGCCATTAATGGTCAAGCCAGGACAAGAATCCAGACTTCCACTTGGAGCCAAAAGTTCCAAGCGGGCGGGACAAGGCTTGAGTCCGAGGTAGGGAGCAAGAGTCAGGAAAGGTGCTTCTTCATTTTCAGAGACCAGGGGATCCGCTAACCTCGGAACCGCTGAATGTTCTGCGCAAGACCAAGGCCAAGATCCCCGCACCCAGGTCTCCTCCACTACCCTCAGAGCCACCGCTCCTACTCTCGCGATGCTGTCAATCCGTCGCCCTTCCAGCTCCTACAAAGCCCCGCCCCTCCACCGCACCCTATGTCGTCATTTCCTGTGGGTCTGCAGGCAAAGGGAGAAGATGGCGGCGCTGGGAGAACCTGTGCGGCTGGAGAGGGGTGAGTGCGGCCGAGGCCGAGACCCAGACCGAGGTGGGCGGAGGGGGTGAAGGAATGCCGTATTGCCGGAGGGGAGGAGGGGCGACCCAGGCTCCGAGACCGGATCCAGGCTGTCCCTCGCGCCGAAGTCGCTGCGCCTGGCCCCTCGGAGGGCGCCTGTGGTCCCTTGACTGACACTCAGACCCCTGCTCTGTTCACATGGACTGTGCCCGGGCACAGCACAGTTAAACACCACCTGTCCGCGTTCGCAGACACACGCCGCATACGCGCTCCTTTGGTGCGCACAGCAGACGCGTCGTCCGGAGACGTGTCAAGCCCAGAAGCAAACATCACACGCCCAGTTCGGACCGACTGCACTCACTGCCCTTATTTATGCACGCACAAATCCCGTGTCCCCGCCTTCACTCACAGATCGCGGACATCCCGGACACACAGCGCATTTACCACAGAATCCTTATTTACGCACGAACTCCGTCATTATTTTCAGCACAACCTCACTTGTGTTTGTTTTGGGCTATTTCCTGGCCTTGGTGCCCCTCCCACGTACAGAGAAGGTGCTTTAAAAATTATCCTGCTGATTTGGTCTTGGGAAGAAGGTTACATAACTAGTTGGAATAGTGGTAGGTTGTAAAATATTGAACGTATAGTCTTATTCCCTCTTTACAAACCTTAAAACTTAACTGTGGCTGGTTGCTTGCCTTTTAGAGCAGACTGTCAAGGAGAGTCAAATCTGTTCTGCTGAGTAATTAGATACGGAAGAGCCAGTGAAAATATATGGCTATGTTCCTGTCAGGGTCCTCAGCATTCCACACTTTCCTTCCCCAAACCTTTATTTCAAGCATGCTTTTGACACACCAGTATTAGAAGTTATTGGTGAGTCAAAACCAAACTGAACAGTTTGAGTACTAGTAGTAAACGAAATATAGAGTGGCTATTGTAAATATCTTCCAAATATTAACATTTGCCTGTCAGCCTGAATATTAACTTCTGCCCCAAGAAGAAATATATTTTTGGAATTATTGTATTTAGAGAAACCTCTTTCCTCATACCTTCACACAAATGCTCACTTAACATTATTTATTCCTTAGGGTGTTCACTATTTGTAAGTCTCTTTATAAATGATATTGTTTCCCTCCTGCCCACCAGACCATTAATTAAAGCATCATTTTTGACAGAGGAGTAGCTACTCTGGGAAGACTTACTAAGTTAGGCCTAAGACTGTGACATATTCCTCCTGAGCACAATGGCACTGTGCTTTGTGGATGGGAACAAATCTGTTCTTTGTTAACAGGAGTAGGTGTTTTTCTTTGAAAGCCAGTTGTAGGATTCTAACATGTTGGCGGTCTTTTGTATTTTTAAGTGCAGCACAAAGTGTGAAACTTTACCTCTGGCATTTAGTTTTGGTAGTCATGGCTTCGTTTTTTTGCTTTTTCAGAGTTCTTTTCAGTTCTATAATAGAATGCTCAGCAGCTTAGTAGGATGAATTACTAGTGGTTGCCATTTAGCAGGATAAGAAAGATTACCTCAGCTGTTCCTTCTTTAGAATTTGGTTTAACAAACTCTATTAACAAACACTCCCAACAGTCCTACAGTATAAAATTGTGCATATGATCAAGATCCTGAGTGTCTTCTAAATAATCAAAACATGATTCAGTGGAATACATTTGAGCACGTATTAGGTACAGTTTAGGTTCAGTAAAGAGTTGTTTCAATTTTTTGTTAAATTTGAAATATTTATGTAGTTTACATATCATAACTTTGTAAATTAAAATAATCCATGAACCAACAGTCCCCATTCACCAGTCATCCTAGTGACAGGTTATCAGAATGGGGAAAGTCTGATTCCATTGCATTTGATTAACATCAGTTTAAGCTTTTATTACCTGAAATTGAAAAATCTACTTCTTTTTTCACTACATTTATTCCTAGTTTTGCAGTTGCATACACAAAGAAGGCCATATTAATTCTATAAAGAAAAAGTTCCAGACTTGTGGGTATAAGACAAAGTTTAGAGCCTTTTCCTTTTAAAAGGAGGCAAAGAATAATACACTAATAGGTACTCTAGCCCCCTGGGGTACAAAAACAGTTAAGAAAAAAAAAAAAAAATAGAGGCAGTTACTAACAGTGTTTTAAACATGACTCTGAATCTTTTTTTTTTTAATATAAAGATTTTATTTATTTATTTGAGAGGGGGGAGCACAGGGCAGGGGCAAGTGTTGGAGGGGGTGGGACAAAGAGAAAGGGAGAAGCAGACTCCCCACTGAGTGCGGAGCCTGACTCAAGGCTCATCCCAGGACCCAGAGAACATGACCTGAGCCTAAGGGAGATGCTTAACCGACTGAGCCACCTAGGCTCCCCAACCTGACTCTGAATCTTATAAAATTTCTTAATTCATAAAACACTCTCACACTTCCCAATGAGAATTTCCTAACATGCTTAATATATTTGTGTAAATGTGTACAGCCCTTTAATATTTCTTATGATTAATTAATGTTCAGGTAACATAACATTTATGCTCACTACATGCCAGACATGCATTTTTTGGTTTAGTTGTCAAGTAATTCTTATAAGGAAGGTACTGTTACTTCCATTTTACAGCAGAGACACTGGGGCACAGACGTTAAGTAACTTGCCCGAGATCACACAGCTAATATTGAGGCCAGATTGACAAAACTTTTTATTTTTCTATTTTGTAAACATATGTATTTGATTGAGGTTGTCTTAATTAAAAGACTGTGTTAATGATTGAGCTGAAAGCAGGCCACAGTTAATTTATTCCTTTATGCCATTGTTTTAACTGTGTCCCTGCCACTAACTGTATCTGATATTGAATGGTTCATATCCACATATAAATTGTGGTTTTCTTTGGGAAATGAACAGGAATTTCACTAGCACACAGTCTTTGCACTACTCTGTGCTTTGATTACTAATAATGATAGATAAATTTTTATTGACTAACTAGTTCCAGAAAGAACTGTCAGTGTTTTGAAGCAATAAAGTGTTCATGTGTCTCTCACATTTGAACCTGTCCTTTCCTGTGACATTTAGTATTTTATTTTCAGTTTTCCTCCATCTTTCAAAGATACTATTTTCCAGATCTTGTATGTGTGCAACATTAGGTTCTTAATTACATAAAAATTTAGCATTCTCAGATTTTGCATTCCCTCCCTCTTATGTGTATTCACATCCCCCCCCACCAAACACACAAGCTCACACTCTTACACTTTTTTTCTCCATATTTTACATTTTTCTGGTTAATCCTTGAGGATTGAATCCTGTTACAGGCATTTAAAGAATCTTCAGAGAAAATTATTTATCAGTGTATGTTTGTTTAACTCTAGATATTTGTAGAGCAATTGAGTTGTTGGAAAAACTGCAAAGGAGTGGAGAGGTACCACCACAGAAACTTCAGGCTTTACAAAGAGTCCTTCAAAGTGAATTCTGCAATGCTGTAAGAGAGGTAAGTAAATGGGATTAAATTTACCAAAAGCTTGAGTTAATTAGGTGTAAGATAATACTCTGAAATCTGGGTTCAGAAGTTTTTAAGAAAACAAACTTTAGTAAAATATTAGAACCTATCCATCTCATTTTTTGAAAAGAATTTTTTATTGAAGTGTAATTTACATACAATGTTATATGAATTTCAGGTTCTGTTCATTACTCAGTGTTCACCACAATAAGTGTAGTCCCCATCTGTCACCAGACATGTTATTACAGTACTAAGATTATATTCCCTATGCTATACTTTTCATGTCCATATTCATTTTATAACTGGAATTTTGTACCTCTTCATTTTTTGGAATTTTTAATAGAAAAACATTTTACCGAGATGGCATAACTGCCTAAAACTTGAACACACTCATTTACCTGACTTAGAACTCAAACATGGTATATTCTGAGATTTTAAATCATGATGATAACTTTGGGTTTTACAGGTATATGAACATGTCTACGAGACTGTGGACATCAGTAGCAGTCCTGAAGTGAGAGCTAATGCAACTGCAAAGGTAATTGTTTTGTTTTGTTTTTTTATTTAGTAAAAGTGAGAGAATTCATCATAAATGAGAGGTTTAAAATAGATAATTATTAGATATTTGATAGGCCTATTTTGAAAACTAACATAGAGTATCTTTCAAGCCACACTAAACTGTCTCAAATACAGAGACAAGACATTTTTTATTGGCTTTACAAGAAATACTTTATCATACTGTTTAGATAATGCATTAAAAATACACTTGAACAAAAATAGTAATGCACATGTAATACATAGTTGTTATATATAATATACATATTATATCACTAATTACATAAATTTTCATCAAAACTCTGAGGTATATATTATTCTGATTTTATTGGTGAGGAAACATTAGATTAGGTTATTTTTCTTAAACCACACAAACAGCAAATGGTAGAACTGGGTATTCCCCCAGGTTGCTCTTTGCTTTTCTCCTTTACCTTAACTCTGCAAATACAGGTAAATGTTGTTAGTAGGTTACCTCTTCAGAGCTGCATATGGCAGGTTTTATGTGCTTTTCTGTGCCAGTGATTTCCTCCGATATTTCCAGCATTGACCTCAATGTCTATCATGTTTTGTTAAAATAAATTAATATCAGCATTAGGTGACTTATACTAGACTTAGCCATTAGCAGATAATTTTGTCTTGTTAGGTACTGGTCCATAAAAGGAAATATTGGATTCCTTTTATGGAATATTGGATGTTGAATATAAACATTTAAACATGTGGGTATAGTTTGGAAGTGTGTAAAAAAATGTCTCTGTATTTGAGACAGTTTAGTGTGGCTTGAAAGATACTCTGTTAGTTTTCAAAATAAACCTATCAAATATCTACCATTTGCTATAAAAGTATAGAAACTTGGCTTGAAATTCCTTAATTTTATGACCTTCATGGCTTACTGAATTTCTGGGCCTTAGTTCTATTATCTGTAAAACAGGGCTTCTTTCAGACCTTGGAACCTAGTGGTATTCAACAAATCTTGATTTCCTCCTTCTTCCCATTTTTGCTCATGGGACGCTGATCTATCATGAAAAATGGTACCAGATTATTTCATTACCTTTAAAAGCAGAACGAAATCAGGGTGCCTGAGTGGCTCAGTCGTTAGGTGTCTGCCTTCAGGTTAGGTCATGATCCCAGAGTCCTGGGATTGAGCCCTGCATCGGGCTCCCTGCTCCACAGGAGGCCTGCTTCTCCCTCTCCCACTCTCCCTGCTTGTGTTCCGTCTCTCGCTGTGTCTGTCAAATAAATAAATAAAATCTTTAAAAAAAATAAAAGCAGAATGAAACCAAAAATCTCAACTTTGCGTTAGAATTGGTGTAGATTAGTCTAAATTTGAAAGTTTTGAAGAAGATGTGACTCTGTTTCATCTTCTGTGGGATTTTAGTATTAACTGGGTTGTTAACTGAAGCAACAAAAAAATTTCATGGTCATATGTATCCGTCTTTTTCTCAATATTGAATTATTTCTTTAATTAGCTATTTAGTATATAGTACAGAGATAGTACAGCAGCCCAAACGACTGCGTAAGAACACTTATCTCCTTACAGGTTATTATGTAGGTAGGTTGTGTCTTGTACAAAAGCTCCTAAAGGAGTTTTCTCTTTAATGTGCACCAGTGCTCATCTGCCAGGCAAGCCTGCTTGCCTGTTGCTGCACAGAAGTTCTGGACACTGGGTGGGCTGAGTAACCTAACCAATCTTAATACCTCCTACATGGACCCAGGGTATGCTTTCCAGTCATCATCTCTAAAACCCCATGCACTCACTTTTACCTTCTCCTAACTGCTAGTGAATGTGTGAGCGTGCAGACATCAAAAGTAAAGTAGTTTTTAAAAAGAGACAAAAAGGTGCACCTGAGTGGCTCAGTCGATTGAGCGTCTGCCTTCCTGGGATGGCCCCGCATCGGGTTCCCTGCTCAGCAGGGAGCCTGCTTCTCCCTCTCCCACTCCCCCTGCTTATCTCCCTGTCAAATAAATAAATAAAATCTTTAAAAAATAAAAAAATTAAAAAGAGACAAAAGAACTGAAACAATAAAGATCACATTTTTAAATATGTAAAATTTTCTTTGAGGCTACTGTGGCTGCATTTGCTGCCAGCGAAGGACATTCTCATCCTCGAGTTGTTGAGCTACCAAAAACAGAAGAAGGCCTTGGATTCAATATTATGGGAGGCAAAGAACAAAATTCTCCAATCTATATATCTCGAATAATTCCAGGTGGAATTGCTGATAGACATGGGGGCCTCAAGCGAGGAGATCAACTCCTTTCTGTTAATGGAGTGGTATGGATGAATTTTATTTCTATTTGTAGTCATGCATTGTAACCACTTGGGGGTGTATTTGAGTTATAGAAACAAGATGGGGGGGGGGAGGGTACCAAAAAAGCTCTGTAGTTTAGAAATCCCTTGGGGAGGGTATGTGCTACGATGAGCGCTGTGAATTGTGTAAGACTGATGACCTGTACCCCTGAAACAAATAATACATTATGTGTTAATAAAAATAAATAATTTATTAAAAAAAATAAAGAAATCCCTTGGGGGAATCCTGGGCAGTACTCTTTAGGACAGTGATACTTTTTAAGGCATTTTAAGTGTGTTTTGCTTCTTTTCCATTGTAAATTAGCAATGCTTAGTGTGATTGTTATGAAGTAATTAAGCTCTCCAGTAGTTAAGGAAGTACCTTAAATTAGAAGTCTGCCCTCATTTTAGTCTTACAGAATAGCAGTTGCTTAATTTACTTCTGACTTAGTGAAATAATAGGGCAAATTGATTGGTATTTGGAGTAATTATTTGGAACTTAAAAATCAGTTCCTGGACTATAAACAGAATATGATTTAGCAGAGAATTTCACACTGATTAAAATGACAAAGCCAGATTATCTCATAGGTTTGTAGTGTTGTGATGATAAAACATTAAAACTTTTTTACTTATATGTATTTTAAACATTTTTGTATTTTGAGTTACCTAACAAAACCTGAATATTAATTGTGTGTGTGTTCATGTCTATTTTTTTTCCTAGAGCGTTGAAGGAGAACATCATGAAAAAGCTGTAGAACTGCTGAAAGCAGCTCAGGGAAAGGTTAAATTAGTAGTACGATATACACCCAAGGTCCTAGAAGAAATGGAGTCACGCTTTGAAAAAATGAGATCAGCGAAACGCAGGCAACAGACCTAATGCAATTCAAAACTTTATATTCCATTTTGCTTTTAGCTAGGAAAGTTTTACTTGTGACCTACTGATGGCCGCAATGCCAATGATTGTAAAAAAGAAACAGAAACTTCCCGTGAAATCCTCCTTGCCATTTTATAAACACCTATTTTAACATTGTTTATGGTTCCAGAGATGCATACACTTTTTTCTGACAAGAAAAAGTGAAAGGTGATGAGGGCAATTCTGTCCTGCTGTTTTTACAGGCCTTTTTCAAATGCAGATTTTGTCATAAAGTTGTTATAGATTTTTAAAAATGCTTTTTTAATATTAAAATGTACTTTTACATTCTTAATCTTTTTTTAGAAAAAAAAGTTTTCTTCATTTGGCTGCTTATTTAAAAATAACAGTTCTCCAATTCTTTTTTTGCTTACTCTATTTTTTTTAACCTGTAAAATTTCTTTACGGTTTCCAAGAAATTAAACGTAACAGTCTCAGCTACAGCAGTTCATTACACTATCAGTGTTAACACCACTGCTGCATTTTGTACTTTGAACACATGCATAATATATATAATCAGTGGTAAATCATAACGCAGCAGAGTGGAAGTTTTTTACTTTTATTTAAACATAATGTATAATGAATATTCATTTATACTGATTTATAAAAGTTTTTAAACACTGAAACAATCAATGCTAAAATATATATTCTTTCATAATATTTGAGCAGTGAGGCAAGAGGATGTAATTTGGTTGTTGGCATTACTGATTATATCTATTTATGTTCAACAATATATCATAAATTACAAATGCAAAAACAGGTTCAGGTTTCATCTTTTGCAAATTTTTTTAATGCTGTTCATTTTTATTTAAATATATTTCGTATATTTTGGTTTTTCCATTCCTAGAGATGAGCCAGTTAGTTTGTGCTGGTAAATAGCAGAAGCAAAGACAAAAAGGTAGTACTTTTAACCTCACTAGCCTCAAGAGTTACACACTCTTAACTAGCTCAACTTAAAATAATTGATTTTAAATAGGAAGAAGATAGAAGTATATACTTAAGATACATAGAAATTATGAGGTGATATATTCATAAGAATCTGCAGACTCTTAAGTCAAAATGAGTAGGAACTCATTCATACTGAGATGGTTGAATTTAGAGATTTGATCTTTGATTCAAATGATGGGAATTCTGAGAGATACTTTCATTTGTCCACTGGATGTCACTCTTTTACTGAAAGGCAGCTAGTAGTGTAGGACTATGACTGAGGTCTTTTTCAAGATGGAAATTGAGAGTTGAAGTTCATTTTCAGTCACAACTTATAGGAAAATTTGTACGGATTTTAAGAATTTTAAGTGACAGATGCTAAAAAGAAGATAATGGGTTGAAATGTATAAGGAATTTATCCTAATTACTGACCCTGTGTAAAAAGTGGGCATTTTGTAACATTCCTTCAGGAAGAATAGAAATGTATACCTTTTTCTGCATGTTTGTGAGCACTGTGAGTCTTACAAGATTATTCCAGTTTTCAATGATTTTCAGAATAAAAGTCAATCAGCATTGTTATTTATCATTTAGGTATTGAACACTGGATTGCATGGTTGAATGTGTCTTTAGTCCACTATAAAATGTGCTTGTATTGATAGGATCATGTTGTTAAACTGTGTATTTTCAAAATTAATTGATGTTTTTAAAATGTTGAGACCAAAGTAGTGTAGAAGAATTATGGACTTATTTTAATTTAATTGTAAAATTATTAGAGGTATTTGTTGTAGAGCTTTACATATTAAAGAGAGATATTGGTGCATATAAAAACAGTAATATTATTATGCTCGTATTGCATTACAGGGTAAGTAAATCCTGAAAAATCTTATTTTAGTATAGCTACAGCTGTAGTAGCTTTTAAGGGCGTGTCAGCGTTTCATTATAAATTATAGCTTCCTGGTTCAGTATCTCAGCTGTTTCAGAACTTTCAGCCAAGTTCAATCTTTTTTGGTGTTGAAACTTAGTAAGTTGAGTAAGCTATTTTTTTTTCTTCTACAGTAATCCACAATCTGTTCGTTGTGTGGGTTGGCACTTATTTATAATTCTTAAAATAAAGATAGCTTAAAGGAGCCAAATACAGTAGTTTTGCTTGCTACTGTTGAGCATGAGTAGCAGTAGTTTGTTTTTGTTAATGGAGTTTTCACAGTGTATCCCAGAATTTTAAATCTTGACCACAGAAAAATACAGTCATTCAGTGGCAAAGATGTACAGTAGTGGTCTAGTATAGTGAGGGAATGAGGGAGTTGTCATAAATAAATGTATGATTCATGAATGTAAGCACATTATAAGTAAATAAGTTTTTTATTTGTAAATTATAAACTACCCAATTTCCATCTATTTTCTTGGTATTTCAAAATGGGTGGATTCAGTGATTCTCAGCCTTCGCTGCACATTAGAACACCCTGCAGAGCTTTAAGAAATAGTACTACAGGAGTCCCATTCCATACCAAGGAAGTTCAGAATCTCTGAGGGTGGGGCCAGATACTTATTTTTTTAAAGTTTCCAGGTGGTTCTAAAGGACATCTAGGGTAGAGAACCACTTGTTTTCCCCTTTATAAAATGTTCTAATTACACTGGACTCTGTTTGGAAGTACCAGAATAGAATAACTCAAATTACAGCTACTGTTAAGTAGCTGCAAATACAATAATTGATTATCTTCCTTAGTAATTTCTTTAGGAATAAAAGATATTTGGCATTCCTTATTTGGGAAGTAATTACAGTTTATCTTTTATCTTTTTTTTTTTTTAATCTGCCAGTAGTTTAAATGTAAAATTTTAATGTCTGTCATCTTTCTGCCCCTTTTGCCTTTAAAACTTAACAAAAATAAATGTTTATTTGTTGAGAAAGCATGTTTAAAAGCTGCAGATGAGAAATACTGTCATTGATAATTATGTGCTGTCTTCATATGGCCACTTTATCCAATAGTATACTAGATTATAATGGCCTGGTTTGGGGTTTGATAATTCAGATGTGTTTTAAAAAATCACTGTCTTCCTCTTCTAAATTTTTTAGTTATTTTGCTCAAGTACTTAAGTGTTTGGCTCAAGTACTTTGTTTACAATTTAAATGGATATTATAGCATTTAATAGAAGAAATGGCTATGGCTTCTCTGAAAAGAACATCAGCATGACTTGGCGTAGACTTAAAAGAATACATGTTGTGAATATTTTATAATGTGGAATGATCACTGAAATATCCAGGACTCTGGTAATTGTATTTCCTGAATAAATGTATGTTTATGAATTTTCTAACTTACATTTTGTTGTCTCTTCTAACAATCTGGTTTTATACTTTCTATTGTCCAGAATTCCAATAGTGTTTCTTCAACAGTTGTTGTAGTTCTGTAATGGTTAAATAGTGGAGAAAACCAAATTGCTTGCTCATTAATTTTCAAGAACTTCCAAACTAATTTGTATTTGGACATAGTTTTTAAAAATATCAACAAACAGTATGCTTCTACTTTAAATTCTTTAGTTGGAGGCAAAGAAATAAACCCCAAATGGATTTAACACTTTTTCAAGAGATGACTTAATTTACCAAGTTAATTCTGATTCTAAGATTTATTTAAAATAAATTTGTATTATGTTCTTGTTATTTGGATTTGAAAAAAAATTGGTATAACTACACAATAAATGTGTTTCTGAAAGCTCTGTATAACATAACTTTTAAATAAGGTGAAAAGCGTAATGTATGGTGGTTACTGGAGTGAACCTTTGAATTCCTATATTTTGTTTTGTCTTTCATAAAATATAACTACAGAAAAAATTCTCTTGTGTTAT
This sequence comes from Phoca vitulina, assembly GCF_004348235.1. Classification (NCBI taxonomy): domain Eukaryota; kingdom Metazoa; phylum Chordata; class Mammalia; order Carnivora; family Phocidae; genus Phoca; species Phoca vitulina. Next base: position 7,466,974 of record NW_022589719.1, on the reverse strand, counting down.
TTTGAGAGAGGCAGTATGGCATGTGATTGACGGCACAGCATCTGCGGGCTGACTACCCTGGTGTGAATCCTAGACCCCCCATTACTGTGTAATCTTACATACGTTACTTCTCTGTGCCTTAGTTCCCTCATCTGTCATTTGTAATAAGAATGCCTGTAACTGGTCATTATCTGTAAAGCCCTTGGAAAGGTGCCTGGCATAGTGAGTGCTATTTGTGTTTGCTATTATTTGCATGTAAAAGCTTCAGGGACATGTGGCCACATAATTAAAATTAGCAAGTTCTTAATTTTGATGCCGAGGAAATAGCCTTTAAATTATGCTTGAAGTGCACCTGCGTGGCTCAGTCGGTTGGGCATCTGCCTTCCACTCAGGTCATGATCCCGGCATCCTGGGATCCAGTCCCACATCAGGCTCCTTGCTCAGCGGGGAGCCTGCTTCTCCCTCTGACCCTTCCCCCACTCTTGTGCTTTCTCTCTTAAAATCTTAAAAAAGATAATAAATAAAAATTATGCTTGAAAACTCCCTAAGGAATAAGATTCATAAGCAATTTTCAGATTTCTGTCCACTCAGATCAAAGAAGCTAATGGAATTCTAAAATTAGTGGGGTTTTGGGGGTGGAGGATTGAGGCCACATTCAGAATGAAAATCATACTAAGTTCAAGTAAGGAATTTGTTCAATCAGAAAAGCAATTTTTAGGAAGGATATGACCTAGCTCTAGAGAGAATGGGTTGCTGGGATGGGTGTCAGACAAATAAAAGGCATAATTCAGCATTGTGAATTTTTAAAATGCATGAAGATGTATCAAGCCACGAGGAGTACAACAAAAAGGATTTATTGTTAGCACTCAGTTTCTTCAAAATATTAGTAAGCCGGAATACCCATTCTCTAAATCTTTCAATTCTGGTTTTGTAATATTCACTGTTGTTAATTACTCTCATTTTAACTAATGAAGTGGTGACCCAGTTTTTTGTACACTTATTTATTTGGTGGCAGATAACCTCCACCTGATGGAATTTTTAAGATTTACTTTATATGGTAAGTAAAAGGTAAATTCGTACAGAACCCATTAGTAAATTTTATTCCTTCAATTCTAATTTAAAAAAAAAAAAGCATGCTTTATATAACAAGATACGGGTGAGAGCTTTCCTAAGTCTCATCAACTGCAGAAGTATATTTTGGACTGTCAAGATTTGGTCCTATAAAAAGGCTTTTTTTTTTTTTTTTTATGTTTTCTTTAGGGGAGGAAGTATGGAAGAAATCTAATTTGTTACAATGTCCAGAATTGTAACCAATGGGATAAAAAGAAAATTTAGCCATTAGTTGTTGATAAGTTCCCCTTATTCGGCCCTTATTTGGCAGTTATGGAAAGTAATTCTAATCAGGGGAAATGTGAACGCAGACACGGGGAACACCATGGGAGGATGAATGGGGTGATGCTTCTACAGGCCAAAGAACACCAAAAATTTGCCAGCCAACCACCAGAAGCCAGCAGAAAGGCATGAACAGATTTCTCCCTAACAGTCCTTAGAAGGAGAAAAACCTGCGGACACACCTTGATCTCGGACTTTAGTTTCCAGAACCATGAGAATAAATTTCTCTTACTTAAGCCACCCAGCTTGTCTTACTTCGTTACAGCAACCCTAGAAAACTCATCTACAAGAGATCCATGTTTTGATGGCCTCAATTACCAAAAATAGGTACAGAAGCAAAATTAAATAGGACTTCCCCCATGTGTGATAAAAAGGTGTCAGTAGAAGTGGTTTTGACTAGGACAATGAGATTCCTCGCCTTCGGGAGCGGGGGAATGCTGGGTTCTTTGTCTTTGCTTGAAACGCTTCCTTAGACACCTCTGCAGCTCTGTTGAGCTTATACCTCCAAAGGGCCATCTGAAGCACCCCTCCGAACTTTGTTTTTCCTTCCTTTAAGGCTGCCAGTTGTTGCCTGGCTGCATCTTTCTCAATTCAAGGACTTTGTAGGAGTTGGCAGCAGTAGAAGATTTAGCACTGAGGAGAAACTTCGTATAGTTGCCCTTGTCCCAATTGGAACGTGATGAGAGTTTGCCCTTGGCCAGGGGGATTTCACCCTGTAACGGTTTGTGCGGGCTCCTTAGCGTCCACATGCCCGATTGGAAGGCATGAATGCAGCCTGAACCAGTTGTGTTGTTCCGTCCTGAAAACTCTTCAGGGTACTTAGGATAGAGTCTGAACAACTTGCCGGGATTGAAAAGGTTCTGCATTCTCCATTCCCTACTCCCTCTCAAGCCTCCTCTCCTCCCCCTGGTCCACTGGCTCTACCCAACACCAAATGCCGCTTGCTGGAAGGTTCTCCCTCTGGTTTTCCCACTGGTTGCCGCTCCTCATTCAGGTGTAAACTGGAGCTACCACCTCTGTTAAGGCTTCTGTTCGCTCCGCCTAAATACACATTCCTCATCCTCTGTTAATGTGGCAATGCCTTGTTTATATTATGCACTTAATTCTGTTTTTCCCATTAGAACTTTAGTTCCATGACAGCAAGAAGGATCACCACTCTGTCATTTACATTGGTACCCCTATCACCTAGCATATGGTGCCTGAAACAGTATTGTGATTTGTTCTACCTCGTTGAATTGGCTTACTTCCCATAATTCCAGGTAGATCAAGAACTTATATTGGAACCATATTAAAACAGCAACAGTTTGTCAGCTGATCTTGATGTCAAAACAAAAAGTCCAGAAAAGACCATGATACTATAGGGATAACATCTGCGTCAATCTTTTATTACCTCACTCCACTGACGTGCTTGCGTCCTGTTCGTGGAAGACAACAAAGAAAGTTACTTTAACTCCCTCTATTGCCACTCTTCTCATGTCTCCAAACGTGACAAGCCTTTACACTTGCTGTTGTACACTCTTTCACCCTCTGCTGATCTGTATTTGTCTATTTTGTAAGCCCGCTCCCTCCCCAAGATCATAAATGTTGAGGGCAGGCAGGACTCTGTTTGGTTCGCTGCCGTATATCCAGAGCTGAGAACAGACAGCAGGCGGTATTTGTTGAGAACAATATGAAAGAATGCTATTTTAGCAAGTGAGGCCAGGGAAGGTCTCTCTGAGGAGATGGACATTAGAAGAGAAACCTGAATAGTGTGAACTGCAGAAGCTACCCATGTGAATATCTGGGAAGTTGAGTTTTTGACAGGGCCCAATAAACAGTATCGCTCTCCCCCCACTGTGGCTCTGAATATGGCAGGAAGTAAGACAAATGAGTTGGCAGATGGGTACCAAAATATCCCCTTTATTTTTTATTCATATTACAAATATTTGTTGAATATCTACCATGTGGCAATTATGTTCTAGGGGATAGGGATACAGTAGAGAACAAAATAAAGCCCTTGCCTCATAGAGCTTACTTTCTATTAAAGACTGGGCAAGTGCACATACCTCAGGCTTGAGAAGCAAATATGCTTCTTCAAATTAGCCAGACTGACCTACCTAGTCTGGACCATGACTCAGCTCTCATCTTTCCATCCTGCAGGGGCAGAGCTCACTCGCTCCCTAGATGGATATGGGCAGAGCCAAGACATAAATGCCTCTTTCTTCTTCCCAGATTACAACTTGGATCATCACGCCATCTCTCATAGAGTGAATGCTTCCATGGGTAGAAGCAGAAGTAGACACTGAGAATTTAACCCTAGAAAGTGTGATGTCCCCACAGCAAGGTAAAATCATGAATATATAAATAACTGTGTGAGAAGAACGGTTGGAAACAAAACACAAGATTTTAAACCATCATTTAAACCATTTTTAAAATTTGCAAATATTGGAAACGTTGGAATTTTATTATAAATATTTTCATTTTAAATCTTATTAAGGAGGGAAGGAGGCAATAGCACACACACACACACACACACACACACACCTTCTTTCCCACCTTTCTGTAAATGCACAGAACCTCAAAGATTTATTATACTGTATGTGGATAATCTTTTTCCTCCTACCTTTTCATATTTTACCACAAGATGGCACCAAAGTGCTATTGTTTCTATTTTAGAAATTTCTAGCAGTTCTTGCTGACTAAAGATCAGGCCAAAGATTTAAAAATGTATCCCATCTGGCTCTGGGGTCGGTGAACAGGTGGGGAAGTAGGAGGAGAGCGGCACCCCTGGAGAAGGAAGGCATGGAATCTCCACGCCCCCAAATGGTGCCCTCTGTGTGTCTTCTGCCTGGCTGTTCTGAGTTCTAGAATCTAACTGTGGCCCAAGCCCTCGGCTTGCTGAGGTCTTCTGCCTCTGGACCACCCTGACGTTTTTCCCTGTGACGCTGTGTGACATGTGACGTCTCCCTTTCTGGAACCTAACTGCTGCTGCTGCAGTCATGTGCTTGCCGGAGGATAAAGTCAATACTGAAGAGAGCACAGAGAAGAAATGGAAAGAACTTCAGGTTCTTGATGACATCACTGAGTGGCTAAATCAACCTGCCCTGAGGCCTGACCTCTCTGCAGACTTTCTCTTCTCTTGTTGGGGGGGACTCTGGGGGGAATGTACCCAATCTTTTCTTTTAAATGCAAAATTAATATTTAAATGTATTTTATAAAAGTCAAAACATCGTAAATGAGGAAACTCAAATACACCCTAAAAGAAAACAGAACAAACCTATACAAATAACCAACTTAGGTGAATATCTGCCTACCATTCAGTATATAAGTTGTCAGGGATTGCGCAGAAGGAGGATTCATAGAATATTACTGTAGGGCTTCTAATGAACAACTTTAGTTAACTGGAAATTATCTTTGGCTTTCTGCCTCTTCGTTATCTTCACCCGAGCCCAAACAGGATGTTTGATCAAGAGAAAAGTCCTTTCAGAGAGGACATGGTACGTTCCTTAAATAAACCAAAGACCATCTGAGGCATTGCGATTAACTTGCTTTGTATGACACTACATTTGTGAAAATTTTTCTCTTTTCCCTCTAAATTAAAAACACAAATTAAACCAATTATAGAGTGTAAAGAGCAATTGACCTAGATATTAGCTCCAGATCTGCCATTCACCAGGTATGTTGCTGGGGGTAATTTAGCTACCCTCTGTGGGTCTGATTTCTCACTGTTAAATGAGGGGATTTTACATATGATCTCCACATTTCTTTGTATTTCTGAGTATTTTAAAGTATCAAGGAGAAAGAGTTTGGCACCACAGAGGATGGCACTTCCTAACAGCCCAAACTGCTCAAAGATGGACTCTGCTACCAGTGGGGATGTGAATATGATGTATCCAAGAGTGACAGAGATACTGTTGCACATTCTTCAACCTCAGACAGGTGATTGAACACTTTCTTTAAGGTCCTTTCTTAATCCTAGGTTTTCTAAATTCCATAAATTAAGTTGGACTGGAAGCTGCTTGAAGGGAGGGACTCCTTGCCATACCTTCTTTGGTGAAGCTGCCATGGAAATGTACCTCTGACTATAGGGAGGCTAACTGGCTCACAGTCCTGCTGGGAAATCCTTCACTACATTTTTTATTCATATTACTGGGCTGGACCCAATCAGGGACCGAGCACAGCAGCAAAGACCCTAAGGCAGGCTTACTCAGGAGATAAGGGACTCTTCTGATGGTGATTTTCTCTTGGGGTCTCCCCACTGGTCTTGCCAAACCTTGATAGAACTGGACTTCTAAGACTCACCCAACCTCTTGTCCTTCCCTCTCTCCCAACCTGGAGTCAAACCTGTGTCTTGGTCTAATGGCTCTAAAAGGTCTCCCTCTGTCCAACCCCTCCCCATTTTTCCTCAGAAACATTTCCCCTAATGAATTTCTGGCATGAGCAATCCTATTATTGGTGTTTGCTTCTCAAAGGACCCAAACTTGCAAAATCTTCTAGCAGAAAGTCATAAATTTGGGTCGGAGACTACATCAGAGTCAGGAACTTTTAAATATTGAGAATCCAGGGCTCCATCCCAGGACTGTGACATCAGAATCAATGGAGGGGGAGTTTTTAAACATCTTTCCCAGGTGATTTATATATAGATTGGCCTACATTAATCTAAACTCTACTCCCTGGCAGAGTAGATTCTGAGGAGTAAATACATGGTAAAAATTCCTTGAAAAAAAATCCAGAAAATGTTGGAAATCTTTACAAGTTTGTGTTATTTTGAAATAAAAGGAGGAAGCTGGCAAAGTTATTATAATCTGTTTATCACCTCGGGGCGCCTGGCTGGCTCAGTAGGTAGAACATGTGACTCCTGATCACAGGGTCATGAGTTCGAGCCCCACGTTGGTGTAGAGCTCACTAAAAAAAAGATAAATATATATATATTTCTCTATCACCTCAAGGTTCTCCATTCACTTTTATATTGAAATTTTTTTTAACTTTCCTCATCGCATTATATGAACTGAATCCATACATTTTAACACTAACACGAGGCAAAGAAGAGTTTAATAAATAGTACTAAGAGTTTGCCAACCAGACTCCAAGAATAGCATTTTTGGCATCATTCTAATGTCCAACACCATTGATCTAGTCTCCATAGTTTTCTTTGCTCAGGTTGATAGTTTGCCTGTATTTCATAAAAGCATTGTCTCTGATTTTTTCATTTCAAAAAAAGATTTTAAAAACATTTTCAAAAGTCCTAGGATTATTAAAGTTTTCATTGTGATTGCCACTCCTTATTTTGAAGAGAGTCGTGGTAACTACTGTCACTAGACAAAAAGAAAGGTTTTGAAATTACCCATGAGGTATTCAATAGTGTCCTTCTTGACACGATATTAGGTGTCTAAGTCAGGAATAGAAAGAATCTACAGAATGTGATGTCTTCTCTCTCCATCTTCCCACAGCTTCTCTTTGAGTTTAAATTCTCTTACTGCCTTCTTTTCTAGATTCCTTTCCAAATATGTTCATGTAGACAAAGAAGAGCTTTCCGGGATATTTCAGCCTCCAGGTAAAAACTACCCCAAGCGCTGGTCTTCTGTATGCACTTGTTTTGTGGGATGCTGACATTTTGCATGTAGTTCTTTGAAATCTTGTCTTTATGCTGTGGTCTTCCTAAAACGTTCAAACTTTTATTTGGAATTCCAAGAGAGTAAAAAGGAACCCAATTCTGTGACTGAATTTTGTGTTAGTACTTTGGTCCTAACAAATTCTCAGCGTGACTAGGTGATAATCTTTCTAGATTTCTATTCTGATTTTATTTTTTTTACCTTTACTGTTCGATCTGTTACAATGCCTGGCTTCTATAATGCTTATTTACCTGTGCCTAGTTCTGTTCCTCTCCAGTAGTTTATGCACTCGGGCCTTGGTTTCCACATGTGGTTCTGTCATTCAGAGATTGTTCCCTTGAATGTCATTCTTCTCTTGGGTTAGATTTGAAAGGGAAAGATCAGGATAAGAAAATCGGATTTAGAAAGGATTAGGCATGAATAGGAAAATATTTCTGATATTTATCTAAATGTTTTGAAATTTGGGGTCAATATGGGTCTTCAGAACTACTGAAAAGGGTCTCTGACCCCAGGATGTCCAACCAGGTCAGGAAACTTAAGAACTCTTCAGTGATGTCTTGAAAAGAGCTGGTGTCAAGAATGGACTTCAGTGAGTCACACTAGAAGGTGCCAGTCCTCACTTCCCAAGATCTATCAGTTCTGCGCATGTGGTAGTAGAGGAAAATGGGCCCAGAAGCCCAAATCCAGGCACAGGACAACTTTTAATATGTCAACAATTTTACATTGTTATTTTGTGTGCTTCAAAGTGATTGTTTTCATTGTAAATTATCCCTAAACAATAGGTCCTGTGCACAACAGGACCACTCTAGGGACATTGAGACACAGAAGAAAAGGACAAGTGGGTGAAAGCACCTATTTAAGACCATGATAGCATGACTGCAAGCCTCTGAACCAGTGGGGGAGCTCTGCCAGCCCTAAATGCAACTGTGGAGGACTCATAGCTTAGAAACAATAGCATCTCTCTTGAGGATTCAACTATTAGATATATACCAGATACCTGATGGGTGTGATATTCTTTCTTTATTCCCTGACTCTCTCATGTTTTGAAATGTTTATGTATGTATATGTACATATAGATACCCATTTATACGTATGTGTGTTTATATATATAAGCATACTAATATAAATATAAACATATATTTTTAATATACATATTCAGCTTCTAACTTTGAGTGGCAGGTTTGGCACTCATGCTTTTATAAAGTCAATAGCCACTTTTCATAGGTCATGGGATTGTCTCAGGTCAAAAATATTGGGGTGATTTTTGGATGGAAAATAAGGTAAACCATGAGTGCCCAGGACTCTTTCTGGACCATTCATTCCCAGAAAGAGGGGCATTTTTTGGCTTGCAATTGGTTCTTCTTAGTTCATTCTGCAATATAATCTTCAGCATGAGCTCACCACAGAGACCAGAAATTTGAAAGTGCTCTATCTCAACTTGTAAAAAAAGATGATCACCTTTGAGGTATGTCCCTATGAATTTCACATAATCCTGCAAATGGTTTTCAAAAATAATCAGACTTCAGTAAGGGATTAACACCTATAAAACAGGGCTGGGAAACTATGGCCCATGGGCCAGAACTAGTCCAACATCTAGTTTTGCCCAAAAAGTTTTACTGGAACACAGCCTCATCTATTTGTTTATATATTATTTATGGTTGCTTTGATGCTACAATGGCAGAGTTGAATAGTTGTGACAGAGACCATATGGCTGACAAAGCCCAAAGTATTAACTATCTGGCCCTAAACAATAAAAACAAATATGAACAACCCAATAGAAAACAAACAGGCAAAGGAAATGAATAGGCAATGCAAATGCACAGAGGAGCACCCTGGAATGTCCAATAAATAGAGAAGAGATGCAGCTGTAAATCAGGGAAATTCAAATTTAAACTACACTGAGATTGCATTTCATATGCATCAGATTTATGAATATTTAAGTCTTACAATATCAGGTGTTGGTAGAATATAGAGAAATGGGAATTTTTATTCTCTGCCGCGAGAAGCACAAGTAAGTGCACTCACTTTTGAAAGCAATTTTACAACATCCAATAATGGTGAGTGCAAATAATCCACTCCTAGACACACACACACACACACACACATACATACACGTATATAAAGGAAACATGTTAGAGAAACTCTTGCATGCATGAACAAGGGGACTTGTACAAGAATATCCATGGTACCATTGTTAGAAAAAATAGAAATAAGTTTAATATTAACAATAAAATGGATAAATACTGGGTACGTTCTTTAAATAGAATACTATATAATAATAAAGATGAATTTACAATGACCACATATTTCATGAACACAAATTTCATAAAGCTCACAGGTTGAGTGAAAAAAGCAAGTTGCACAGGAGTACAGAATGATATTATTTATATTTGCAAAGCAAGGCTATATATTACTCAGGGATACACAGCATGAAAATACTGAAAATATGCATGGAAATTAATTATAAAATTTAGGAAAGGGCTGACTTCCCAAGTTGAAAAAGATTGGAGAGAGGTACAAAGGGAGCTTCAAATACATTTGTAACATTGTTTCTTTCTTTCTTTTTTTAAGATTGTATTTATTTATGTAAAAAAGGCAGACACTTAACTGACTGAGCCACCCAGGCACCCCTCTGGGATAGAATCTGAAAAATTAATTTGTTTTGCTCTCTTAGGACATCTTATCCTAGAGGTGAAGACTAATTGGCCAATTTATCTTTAATGTAAAGCACATATACTATAGGGACTATAAGAGATATTAACACTTTTACAGATATTACCTCTTTTCTTCCTTACCCAAGTCTGTTGCTCTTGAAATTGTGTCTTCTTGGACACGCTGCAAATTGGAATCCTCCTTTCTTACCTTCTTCACCTGATAGACAATAGGAATTTATCCTTCAATAAAATCTACATCTCTCCTTTCTCCAAAATCTGAATCTCTCCTTTCACCTAAGTTGCCAGCCCTAATATTTTATTCCTTGGAAGCAAAGGATAATGTGGTTTATGAACTCCCTATATCACTTTCATGTGATGTGTATCAAAATGCTGATTCCTGGGCTCCACCCGAGTCTATTAAATCACTTTCTGTTTTTAATCCAGCTTTGCATGCAATTCTTATGCTTACTGAAGTTTAAAAACCACTACTTTAGAAGAAAGGAAATGAGTTATTTGGGCAAAAAAAAATCAATCAGTATAATATATAATTCTCCTTTTAAAACAGCACAAGGGGCGCCTGGGCGGCTCAGTCGTTAGGCATCTGCCTTCGGCTCAGGTCATGATCCCAGGGTCCTGGGATCGAGCCCTGCATCAGGCTCCCTGCTCCACGGGAGGCCTGCTTCTCCCTCTCCCACTCCCCCTGCTTGTGTTCCCTCTCTTGCTGTGTCTCCCTCTGTCAAATAAATAAAATCTTCAAAAAATAAAAATAAAACAGCATAAGAAAGTGATACCTTGGCAGGAGAAATTCTGTCATCTTTCAGTGTTGTTATAAAAGAGTGGTCTTAAAAGAATCAGTTAAAGAAACCCAATTTACAGTTTTTCCTCATTTCACTTTCTCATGAGAGTTGCTAGAAAATAATGGAAATGATTTAGACAATGGGCACCAATTTAGGGAAGGCTCCAAGGGCACGAGACAAGGAGCCGGGAGATCAGGAGTTGCTCTGTGATGATCTTGGGCAGCACACAATACCGAGGGCTTCAGATTTCTCATCTATAAAACCAGAGGGTTGTCCATATAGCTTTGAGTTCTCTTTCAGATCCACAGTTAGAGGAAATAGGTCATTCTTAAAAACTTGAAGTCAAGGCATGTTTGTATTTATTGACTCTCTAGCATATAAATCAATTTACTGTATATTAGTCATGTGCCCAACTGGGCATTATTTTTAAAGATAAACTCTCAAATGCAAAGATGATGGCAATGTTTCATTTTAAACTTCTTAGGTCTGTATCAATTTATTTCCATTTTCCTTAATTTTACTAAGGTGACATGAGTGGAAACTTTATGATAGTGATATTTTTAACACTGTCTGCCTTAAAGTATTCATGAAAACTGTCTAATAATGATAGTAAAACAACCCAAAGGCGTAGTGGAAAGTAACAAAAGTAAGAAAAGAGGTGCCCATAAAGCAGTATTTGGTGTAAATAATGATTCTATGGGGTCTATTAAGCCACAGAAGTCCACAAGAGGAAGGACTGCCAAAGTTGCTGTTTGACTTCTCAGTGGTAGTTACCTAGCACTCAAATGTTCTCTTGTCTGGAGAAATTTTCCAGTATTCAGAAACATCACCTCTCTTGCCCCTTACAAGATTCCTATGTTTCAGGATTTTAAAGAACGTGAGAAAGCAGTCTGAATTGAGATCACCAAAGCTTGGTATCATTGGTGGTTAACTGCTAAGACCTAGCTACCCAGTGCATATAAAAATAGGTGTAAAGATCTCAGATGCACTGAGAGGCTTGTGGGGGGTACGCTGCTTTAATTCAGTATATAGCCAAAACCTAAATATTTATGTCAGATGAAGGGAGGCTTTCCCCCTCCTCCTCAAAATCTTTTTTCCATTTGCACAGCTGGCAAAGTCCTCACCCTTTGGAACAGTGGAGAGTCATTTGAAACTTAACTGAATGCTGGAGGCAAGTTCTACTTTTCAGGTCATCCAATTTAGGAGATCCAGTTTCTGCAGAGGGAAGAAGACGGGTGGGGGATGGGGAAAACAAAACAAAACAAAACCAGACTCTTCTTCTTCTGAGACGTCCACCTTCCATCCACAGTCTGCCACGCAAATCGAGCCAAGTCGGGGATTTTGCCTTGAACCACCACCACCACCAGCACCACCACCACCTTGTCACTCACGCCCGATAAACACGCCCCTCTGGTCCTACTCTTGGCCAGTGGCGGCTCCCCTTCTTGCATAGTAATGAGCTCGAGACCTCCGCGGGCCAATGGCGCTCCAGGAGAAGGGTTAGTTTTGCATGTACCTAAGTGATTTGCATAACCCAGCGGCTGGGGGCTTGGGAACCCGAGCGTGCAACCCTAGAAGGGAAAAGGACGGGAGGAGATTGAGCTGAGGCGGCGAGAGAGCGAGCAGGAGCCTGGGTGTTTGTACGAGAGCCGGGCGGGGGCTGGGGCGAGGGGCCGGCATGGCTGAAGGCTGCGCTCCGCAACCTTGAAGAGAGGCTGCGGCGGGAGGCCGGGGACGGGGAGGCCGGTGCGATGGCAGAGCGCGGCCCCGGTAGCTGCGCACGGCCGGGCCGGCTGGCCTGAGCCGCCGGAGGAGCGGGGCTGCTTCTGCGCTTCCATGGAGCAGCGGGAAGGGCGAAACTCCGGAGCGCCGCGTCCCTGCACTGCTGCCGTGGACTGTTGAAGGGGCCGAGCCCGCGCGACCGCCGAGAGAGGAGAGCCCCCGCCCCAGCCCGCAGGCCGGCCGCCCCGGGGCGGCGGGGGGCGTCGGAGGGCAGCGGAGGCGCGCCGAGCGAGCGGCGCCGCGGGAGAGGCCGGCGCGGGAGGCGGCCGCAGCAATGCCGGGCCCGCTGGGTCTACTCTGCTTCCTCGCCCTGGGGCTGCGCGGCTCGGCCGAGCCCAGCGGCGCAGCGCCGCCTCTCTGCGCGGCGCCCTGCAGCTGCGACGGCGACCGTCGGGTGGACTGCTCCGGGAAGGGGCTGACTGCTGTGCCCGAGGGGCTCAGCGCCTTCACCCAAGCGCTGTGAGTACCGGGGTGAGGGCGCCGGCGGTGGGGGTGGGGGGACAAGGGGTGCTGGGCGGGTAGAGCCGGTGGTCAATCCCATGCCACCTACCAGTGTCCCGAGGAGCGGGCGCGGGTCACCTGTGCGTGGGGTGCTCGGCACCCACTCCCGCGCGGCGGGCTTTCCAGACTTTGCCAGTCCGGGTCCGAGCCGCGAGCAGCTTTTTTCCCCAGACTTTTGGGGCACAGTTAACCCTTCCACCCCCCGCAAGTGCATCTGGGGCCAAGCAGGAGGAAGGAATCTGGAAACGCTTGCCCCTGGCAGCCTTTTCAGGAGACCTTCCCTTCTCACGCGGGCCCCGGCTCAGCTGGCAAGAGCTTCATAATCCGTAGGCTGAGGGCGCCTAGAACTTGGCCTGGGTCTGCAGACCTAGGCACGTTTCGTGGGGAAACACCTGGAGCTTTCTGGGTTCCAGCGTGTGGGGAGAAGAAACACCTGTGCCTCAGTCAGAGTGAATCCCCTTCCAGTTTGGCCTCATCCAGGTAGAGCGACCTGGCTCTTCCGTCCAGTTGCACTCTGGACTCACCGAGAAACGCCCAGGGTTCTGGAGCGCGCGGGGGAGCCGGGCAAAAACAAGACGGAAGGAGGAGGGAAATTGCAGGTTTCTTTTGGTGAAAAGACTCTTCCTACCCAAGTAGGCCTTTTAAAGCAGGAATGCTGACCTGAAGTACAGGATGTTGGAAGAAAATCAAAGTCCCAGAGCATATTCTCTGCTCAACCTTCTAGAATGGAGGGCAGCAATTTTCTGCTGTACCTTAATCCACAGAACTTTTGAGCTGCCTGGGGCTGGGCAAGTCACTCAGATGGTTCTGACTTCTGAAATCTCCCTCCTCAAAGGGAGACCTGAGGCTTTAGACATTCCCTTCAGAAAAGAAGAGGAATCTGACATAGGTGTTGTAGGTGGTATTGGTAAGTACGACCAATAAAGAATAGGGTAATTGAATGCAGGGCTTGGTGTATGCGCTTGTTCTTGCGTTGTGTGGCCAGTCGAGTGATTAAATCAAGAACAGTGAAAGAACTGTTGGCGAGAGGAAGGGATTCTGAGAGGTCCTTGGGTGAAGGGAATTTCCTTTTACCTTATAGCCAAGGAAGGGGACCTCTTAGAAATAAATAATTTTAAAGGAGTAACTGACCCTGTGAAGAAATCCTTTCTATGCAGGCCAGAGCATTGCTGTGTTTCCAGGTGGGTAGTGGGAGGTGTTCAGCTTGCTCTCTGCCAATGGGGTTTTATTGAGTATTGCAGCGTGTTGCCTTGGAATCTGTCTCATTCTTTGGCCCCCAGCTCCCCCTCCTTATTTTTCCTGTCTCACGTGTTAGTTATGTATTTGAAATAATTTTCCTCCAGCACAGTGAAATTTAACTTTTTTACTGAAAAAAAAATCATTTTGCAGTGAAGAGCAATTTGCCCGCAAAAAGGTACATTAAGTGGGCAGGTTTGAGTGGGAGTGAGGGAAAGAAGACTGGGTAGAGGAGATGGGGCTCTTTTTTTTCCTGTTCTTTTGAAATTTAGGGAATTCATGCAGGCGAGGTGCCTCTCCCTGACACTTCTCAAGCCTCTCTATTCATAGAAAAGCATGTTTTTGCTATTTTGACCAGTGGTAGAGACCTTGTTTAGTAGATTCCTCCAGTTTTGATGAGTAGACTTGTCCTATAAGGAAAAGGGCTATTTTACATTAGTACCTAAAACCACAAAGAAATATCACATTTTTATGTGAGCACGCTCCTGTCTGTAGAGCATTGTCCTTTAGAACTCACTGGAGGTAGTAAAATGCCATATTCTCAACTTGGAGCCGTACAGAACTCACTGTTCGAGGCTTGGGAAACAAAAATCATTGGCAACTGTCCAGATTAGGTTGCCTAAACTAGCACCGTCGTGGCACTTTTGAGCTGCTGAGGTGAACAAATGTGCTACATTTTCCTCTTCCACTTGTGACCTGTAGCTAGAGTGATCGGACCTCCTGATAACTCCTTATTTCATCCTGGTCTCTTCATTTCATCCTCAGAAGTATATATTTATGTGACTACCCCACTTAAAGGGCATTTCAAGGGCAGTGTGTTTGCATTTTGAGAAACCGGCTAGTTCAGTGAATCTCAAAAGCCATGTTGAGGATGGGCAGGTGCTGCGGGTTTGCACAGTCCAATTGATTTGGGATCACCTGGGATCTTTTTCCAAGTACTTCTGATCTGCTGTCCTGTTATAGCTTTAGTGAGCCACAGTTACATACCGAGGGATTAGATCCATGGTCCCAAACTTTTGCTCACCTCTTCCTAATTTCTGGAGCACGTGTACCCATGTATATTACACAGAAAATTACAAACACACATACAAGTTAAAAAGATGAGGCCGATTAATCAAAGTTCTTTTATTCTCACGGCTCAATGGTATATGTGGTATCGTGTGCGTCCCACTTTGGAGACCCTGGGACGGACAAAGAGCAGAGATTTTATTTTACTCAACTTGGAGTACACAGATCTTGGTACACAGGAGGCACTTAAAAATGTTGCAGTGAAGAGAGAATAACTTAAGGCCAACACCGAAGGCAGACTCGGGGCTTGGAATTCAGACATCATTCCCACACAGGATTGCCAAATTCAGCATTCTCAGCATTTAGTCTTTTGTCCAGATTTGAGAAAGCCCCAGAGAGAGGATACTGCTGCCTCTCCTTCAGGCTCGTTTAAACTTGTTCCGTCCAACAGTGCCTATTTCCTGCTGAAAGCTGCTTTATCCGAGTCTGGGGGCAGAGTCAGACGTAATCCTCAGTATTGTTGATGGGATTCCTGTGTTCACACTGTTTGCTGCACCTGTACTGGTTATTTATATTTTGCAAGAGCAGTTCTCAATCCTGTGTCACAATACACTGGCTTGTCACAATTCACCCTGAGGTGTTTTAAAGGAAGTCATCTTACTGGTATTAAAATTCCAAAGTTTATTTTATCAAAGGGATTCAAGGTTATTCCTATAGTAATGGTAATAGGTCACTCTTAATCACCTACACTCCCAGAGGTTGAGAGAAAGAGATGAAGTCCCAGTGGTGCCGGGGAGAAGTTTGTGCACGTGTGTCCCCTGGTTTATGTGTTACTGCCTCAATGTTTGGGTGCCATAGACTCAGAGCACAGGTCTCCACATCCTAGATTATGTCTGGTGACCAGTTTTAAGATGATACAGGCCGTTTCTGTGGCTTCATGGAGACACTGATGGGTCTGAGCCCTTGGTGGTAGTCCTTACCTTGCTGCTAAGTAATTTTGTGGCCTTGGGCAAGTCATTCTCCTTTTTTTGAGGCGGGGTGGGGGGAGGGGGAAGGGTAACAATTTTCTCATCTGAAAAATGAAGTAGTTGGATTCACCAGATTATTTCTAAGGCTTGACTGTAGCTTCCAGAAGTTCTATGATTTTATAATTCTAACATAATTTTAGGATGGCAAGGTGACGATAATGTTACGATCCTCTCGTAAAAGATCCCAGGAGCAGCAGGATTTCGTTCTGGGTGAAGTTGCACAAGGCTCTTCGTTACCACTCACTTGGAGGAGGAGTTCTTTGTGTTTAGAAGTGTGTGTTAGGAAATTTGCCATGGAGACTTGTTGCAGAATGCATGACTAGCTAAGGCGCTTTGCTAGGGTAGAATAGCCCTGCTTGTTTCCTGTGGGTATGGCTTAACACTCGGAAAATAAAATCATTCTGTTTCAGTAATTTGGATACTGTACAAAAAGTTACTCAACGTCCTCACTTCCATATAATTAGTCATAATCTCTCCAACCTTCATGGTGTGCGTATCCTGTACATTGGGCAGGTTATAGCTTTCTATATAGAATTGATGGTTACCTGAGAGGCTTTGAAGTGTTTTTAAAAATAATCTATTGTTTTTTCTTCTTTTAGAAGCATCATCTCAGATTCTTCCTTAAGATGTATGTTTTATCACTACACCAAACACCTTTCTTCTTTTAATAGTATCATTTGAAAGTATTTTCTTCTGCTTTCTCCCATATCTCCTGTATTCTCTGGCGGGTAGTCATCAGTGGCTAAAGGTTTATACCTTTTTTGATGGTAGAGTTTCGTATCTCTTGATTTCTGCCTTAGGATCTATAAGTTTCAATGTTTAGTTTGTGTAGTGTGTCTTCCTAGAGATGCATTAATATCACATACAAGTGAACTTTGTGTTAAAAAAGGCCAGTATATGAATATCTTTGAGTTTAGATCCTTTCTTTTACAAACCAGCTAAACTACTGGGTTCTCTTTAAATACAAGAGAAGAAAGAGCATTCTGCTGGGAATATGGAGAGCTGGTTTCCAGACCTGTCAATAAATCACGCTAGTGACCTTGAGTGGGTGACATGCTTAACCCCTCAGGGCCTTGGTTTCTCCACCTATAATACAAGGAGGTAAACAACTCTTACTGCCAAGAGTTTTCTTTCTCTTGAAATTTTTTTCTTTTAAATACATTTCTTGTATCCTCTCCATTGGTTGAAGGAAGTATAGTTCTCTAAATCATGGAATCTCTCACCCACCCAGGAAACTTCTCCAGTTGTCCAGCTCTACTGGAATATTTCCATTGAATGGGGAGCTCACTGCTCACAAGGAAACAATGTGCTGGGTGTGGTCTGAACGATACTCAGGACTTGAACCCTCAGGACTTGAACCTGTAATTCTCTTATTCAGGGCTCCCTAAGGTTTTGCAGTAACCACTAATGTTTTATGATTTCCAGTCGAACTAAATGCTCGTGACAGTTATGGTATTGCAAGCATTTAATGTCCAGGCACTTGGCTCTTAACATTAGAATTGTAAGGTAACATTTGACAACTTAATCTCTTAGGGAAGATCAAAGTTTTGTACTGGGAGGTGGATCCAGGCAAGTTTAGGCATTTTCTTGGCCTCTCTCAGTCTATCTCTCAAATTCTTATTTTAGTCATCTTTATAATAGTGAAAGTACTGACAGCCTGCAAGTTTGGATTTTGGTTTCTGGTCTCCCTGTTTGTGCCTATCCCTTCATTCCCAATTTTTCTCATCAATAAATGATGGATATTGGAGTAGATGATGGCAAATGTCTCTCACTTCTTTGAATTTCTCTGAACCTGTGTAAACTGTTAAGCAAGTAAAGTTCTCAGAATCCTTTAGTGATTCATTGAAATTTTTCCTAAGACTGTCTCTCACCGTTTCTCTATAAAAAAGATAAAAATTTCCATAAAAGTACGATATTTGCACTTGGGTTAAAAATTAAGCCCTGCCAGATGTGCCTTTCACTCTGAAAAATGTAACTAATATACCTCAGAGTGTTCTAGATAAGACAGCTTTATTCTTTTAATTTTTAAAGCTAGATCTCAGGGATTTGGCTTTAGAAGGGTGTTATCCAGCTTGCCTTTAACTGTCTTAGGCAGCCTTCAAGTTTCTGGCAATGCCAACAGCTTTTCTTGTATATAAAAGAATATGGATAACTTTTTCCTTTTTTTCCCCCAACTTTGTTAAGTGAACTTTAGTTTTTTTTTTTCAGATCTTCATTAAGATGATAAAATGCTCTATTTTAAAGTTCTGCCAGGGAAGAAAAAAATGCTAGGGCATTTAGCAAATCATTACCCTTACACAAATGGCTAATTTGTCTGCCTTCCCAGGCATTTCTTTTGTGTTTAACTACTTGATGGTCAAACTGCAGGCCAGGTAGCACCTCAATGGTCTAAAATTGGGTGAGTTCCAAATTGAGTTTAGAAATCAGTCTTAGCAAGAGACAGATCATGACTTTATAGTTCATATACATTGAATAACCTCAATTTCTAAAGACTGCAGCAAGTTTGTACTCAAATACCTGTTTTAGATGGCAAGATGTAATTATGCAGTAGTATACTCTGGACTCCCCCCCACCCCCGCCCCCCCCCCGCCCCCCCCCCACCCCCGACCCCCCCTGTATCTTTTTTTTTTTTTTGG